>NC_133577.1:130733404-131089043 GCF_964106895.1 Numenius arquata
TCAGCCCTGCCTGCCATCCCTGAGGACCCCCTAGCCAGCTCCTCCTGCATGTCTTCTCCTTGCTATTTCAGCTGTTACTTGTACGAGGCGCTGGGATCGGAGAGCAGGAGATGCTTTAGGGCCTGGCTGATGTGGCCGTCCCTGCGTCAGCTGGGATGGGGCATCCCCGAAGCCTGGGCTGGATACCAAAGCGGCCCATGACAGGACCAGACTGGGCCCAAGCTGAGGGGGACAGCCCCCAAAAAACCCCACGAAACCCATTAGACACCGACACAACGTCCTGGTTTGAGGCAACACACAACAAGGCTGGGGCCTGGCGACCCACACCCAGGCTCCTCTTGACACCTTGACGAGGGTCCCCAAGGCCTGGGGCTGCCCCCCAAGCTGTGAGGGGGGCCGGCCACCACGCCGGAGCCACAGATCCCCTCAGGGCCAGCCCCAGGCTGGGGTCCAGCCCCGGGCGCCCCCAGAGCACCCCAAATCCTCTCTCACCCCCCCCCCCCCCCCAAATCTCTTGGAGACCCCCTGGGCGCCACCGCCGTCGCTCCCTCCCTTCACAAATCCTGAAGCCGGGGTGGGGGACACCCCTCACCCGACTCCCGATCCCACCTTTGTCCCTCACCCCTCCTTCTGCCCCTAGAGCCTCTCCCCGGCCCCGCACCTGGCCAACAGCTCCAGGAACACCACGTTGCTGCAGCAGCCGCCGAACACCAGCCCTACCGCCACGGCCGGGTGCATGGTATCGCCCACAAGCAGCGAGGCGGCCTCCCCGGCCGCCACCGCATCCCGCTCCCGGGCTCCGGCCCCGCTCCCGGCCCCGGCCCCCGCCGCCCCCGCTTCCTCCCGGCCGCCGGTAGTTCGATCCCCGCCCGCCGCTCGTTCACCGACACGGAGGCGGCTCCAGGGCCAGGACTACAACTCCCGGCGGCCCCCGCGATGCCGCCCCCACGGCCTCCCTCAGGTAGTGCCGTCCCGCGGGGCATGACGGGAGCTGTAGTTCCACGGTAGGGGGCGGTCGGTAATGGCGGCGCGGGGCCTGTCGCTGGGGTGGCGTGAGGAGAAAGGGGAGGGGAGGTCAGCTTAAACGCTGCTTCGCCGCTGAGGAACAGCCGCTAATTGCCGGTTTGGGTTTAGATAGCGAAATTATTGCTTCGGTGTGAAATGGAGCTTGCCTGAGGCCTGTGGCGGAGCCTTCTGGGAGGTCCTCCCATGCTCTCAGGGCCACAGCCAAGCCACCATGGTCAATGCCACCATGGCTGGTGGCGGAAACAGTGGATACCGAGGCAGCAAAACTGTGTCTGAAAAGCAATTGTGTGTTTGGGAGGAGATATGGGGTACCAGGAGGCTCCGGGAAGGGGAGAAAGATGGAAAAGGTGCCCAAATGGTGGTGTTGGGGTGGCTTGGGGACCGTGTGGACCCATGGCTTCACAGGGGGAGATGGAGGGAAACAATAACCTGTTCAGAGCCATGGACGAGGCGGCTGGCACACATCAAGGTGGGAGAAAAGGGTACTGTGATGCAGGAAACAGAGGGTTTGGGTGACTGGGGTTACTGGTTTGGAGACAAATGGTACCCAGAGGTGCTGCCCCTACACCGACTGCAGTGACATAGTTATTAATTTGCATGTGTGACTGGGTACTTTGGCTTCTCTTGTCAGGATGAAGACAGTGCCCTGTCAAGTCACAATAAAAACATGAATTAAACCAGCAAAACCACTCCAAGGATCCAGCCCCAACACATGGACTCTCCAGGACTTTCTGTAGGGCTTAATACAGTGTCTGTGGCACCTCTGGTTTTATTTTGTCGCTATTAGATTGTGGGGTTGCCCTGTTACTCCTTATCCCTGTGTCCTGAAGTGTGTTTTTGCATTCTTGCAGTTGAAGCAATTAATATTTTCTGCTGTTAATGTGGCTGCGTACCAGTCAGGGGTGAGGCATCTTCTTTTCTGAAGTTGTTTGGAGAGCCCAGCTAAGCGTCTGCCAAAGCCCTCTGTGATCAATGGAAGCCATATTGATCAAAAGGTGGGATTTTCATGCTGTAGATATTTCATTTTGTTTTTAATAAAATTTTGATCTGAACCAGACCCAAATCTTTTTTTTTTTTTTTTTTTAACTTGAAATATCACAAGTGTGAAATCCCATTAACACGTTGCAAAGCACTATGGCAAGTCCAAAAATGAAGCGTTTGTTTCATGATTTCCAGCTCTTCAGGGAATGTGACAGCCTTGGCAGCTTCTCAGCTGCTAAAAGCAGCTAATGACAGGGGTGAAACTGCCAGGATTGGCCATTTCTTTTGCTCACTGCGAGAGTTTTTAGGTTCTTTGTCTCCAAGCTGGAGATCCCAGGGTTCCTGGCTCCTTACCTGGGTGCTGGAAACCCAGGGTGGTTGGAGCATGTGTCCTCAGGGCTTAGATGAGCTATGGCTGAAAACCTGGAAACCTGAGAAAAAAAATTCTATGATTCTATGAAACTATTGCAATGACACTCAGGAATCCTTGGGTACCTTGTGGGCTTTCCCTGCAGATAGAATTGTAGAATGTTTTGGGTTGGAAGGGACTTTAAAGATCATTCAGTTCCAACCCCCTGCCCTGGGCAGGGACACCTCCCACCAGACCAGGTTGCTCCAAGCACCATCAAACCTGGCCTTGAACCCCTCTAGGGATGGGGCAGCCACAGCTTCTCTGGGCAACCTGGGCCAGGCTCTCACCACCCTCATTGTGAAAAATTTCTTCCTGAATCTTCCCTCTTTGGGCTTAAAATGTTCCCCCTTGTCCCATCAAGAGTCCCTCCCCAGCTTTCCTGGAGACCCTTTAGGGACTGGAATGGACTCTAAGGTCTCCCCGGAGCCTTCTCTTCTCCAGGCTGAACCCCCCCAACTCTCTCAGCCTGTCCTCACAGCAGAGGGGCTCCAGCCCTCCCAGCATCTCCGTGGCCTCCTCTGGCCCCACTCCAACAGCTCCATGTCTCTCCTGTGCTGAGGGCCCAGAGCTGGAGGCAGCACTGGGGGGGTGTCTCCCCAGAGCGGAGCAGAGGGGCAGAATGCCCCCCCTCGCCCTGCTGGCCACACTGCTGGGGATGCAGCCCAGGAGGTGGGGGGCTTTCTGGGCTGTGAGTGCACATTGCCAGCTCATGATGAGCTTCTCATCCAGCAACACCCCCAAGTCCTTCTCAGGGCTGCTCTCCATCCATTCTGTACCCAGCCTGGATTTGTGCTTGGGATTGTCCCGACCCTGTGGTCTTTTGAAAAAAGCATCACTGACCCAAGGGATCTGGGGCCTCCCTTGTGATGTTTCCAGGAGTTTTGGCTTGGGATGTGCCCTCCAGGAGGATGGTCTGCCAGAAAATAACACTTTGGGGGTCCAAGCATCTGGGAGACCCCCTGGTTGCCCCAGCACTTTTGCTGAGCTCTTGTTCTGTATTTGGCAGAGGTTCATTGTTCCTCCATTTGTCAAACCTTCCAGTGTTTTCTGACCTCGCTCTGGGTCAGAAACGCTTCGACTGACTTCCTTGGTCTTCCCATCAAGTCCTTTTAAATGGTTTATATATTATTAAAAAGCACCACGGCTCATTAGCAACAAACAAAGGCGATTGCTCGGGCTCGCTGGCACTTTGTAACGTCTCCAGGGTTTCCTGTTTCCACCTCCTCAGCTGCTGCTCGGGTCAGAATGATCGATTTCTTCTGTTCCCTTCACTAATAAGCTTTTGCTACCTTGGGTGCTCACTTCTTCGCCTTTCATTGGCTTTCTTTGTGCTTCAAAGGTGGTGGTGGGGGGGTTGGACCTGAGGTTGTTTCTCTGCCACAATAAATGTGCCGCACCTTGGTTCCTAAATGCATTCAAGCTGCAGAACAAATTGCTTCTTTTGAACCACTCCGGTGCAACAGTAAAACCAAAATGTCAGCTTCATAAAGCATTTTGAGCTGTTCATTGTAGCCTGGCACCTCTGGGAGGGTGGCCTTGTCTGGGCTACTCGGTATTTAACATCCTTTCTGATGTTGTAACTACGAGGCAGGTTCTGGGATGAATTGTCTGGCTCGGTCTGGTGAGTTCCTGGTCTAATTCGTAGGGGATGGGCAGGTTCATCACTGCCAAAACTTGCAGGTCACCTCACTATGGGGCTGGAGATGTAGTTGCTGGACTTGCCCTTTTTACATTTGCGTGGGAAAGTGGAGTGAGATTGGAGTAAGACCCAACGTGCCCAGTTCCTCATTTGCAGCTCGGTATATTCGTCACAAGCGATGCCAGTCACAGGTCCAAGATCTAATAGTGTCCATACAGCGAGATCTGGACAGGCTGGAGAGTTGGGCAGAGAGGAACCTGATGAACTTCAACAAAGGCAAGTGTAGGGGGGAGGACCCACTGCACCTGGGGAGGAATAACCCCCTGCAGCAGCACAGGTTGGGGGCTGACCTGCTGGAGAGCAGCTCTGAGGAGAAAGACCTGGGAGTCCTGGTGGACAACAGGATGACCGTAAGCCAGCAATGTGCCCTTGTGGCCAAGAAGGCCAATGGCATCCAGTGGGGCATCAGGAAAAGTGTGGCCAGCAGGTCTAGAGAGGTTATCCTGCCCCTCCACTCTGCCCTGGTGAGACCCCATCTGGAGCACTGTGTCCAGTTCTGGGCTCCCCAATTCAAGAAAGACAGGGAGCTGCTGGAGAGGGTACAGCAGAGGGGTATGAAGATGATGAAGGGACTAGAACATCTCTCTGCTGAGGAAAGGCTGAGGGACTTGGGTCTTTTTAGTCTGGAGAAGACTGAGGGGGGATCTCATCAACGCCTATAAATATTAAAGGGAGTCTTTTTTCAGTGGTGCCCAGTGACAAGCGGTAACAGGCACAAACTTGAACATGGGAAGTTCCACCTAAACATGAGGAGGAACTTCTTTCCTGTGAGGGTGGCAGAGCCCTGGAAGAGGCTGCCCAGAGAGGTGGTGGAGTCTCCTTCTCTGGAGACATTCCAAACCCGCCTGGACACGTTCCTGTGGGACCTGCTCTGGGTGAACCTGCTTTGGCAGGGGCTTGGAGCAGATGATCTCCAGAGTTCCCTTCCAACCCCATATCATTCTGTGATTCTGTGATTCACTCCCATTAAAATAAAAAATAAATCAGTTTGAAATTCACTTCACATCAATTCTATGCATCGAAACAAATGACAAAGCAATGTCAGAAAACAGAAAAAAAATAAATACCATTTAAAAAATAATTTAAAAATCAGTTCACCTTAACTGTATGGGAAGGCGGACACGCGGTGATGCCGGGGGAAGCATCCGATGAACAGGAGTGATTTCCCGGCCCCGTCTCTCTACCAGGAGTGAATTCCACCTTGTTGGCAATGTGGCCAGGTTGTCTTGCACCCCCGGAATGGACTTCAACGCTCCTGAGGCCCTGCCCTTGCAGACAGGATGGTCTAAGGACACCGACAAGATGAGGTTTGTAGGTTGAAATAATGTAGCTGGAAAATTAAATGAGCTTTCAGCTGTAGGACAAAAGTTTTCTTTACTGCCCAGGGCTTATCTGTTTTTTATCCAACAACAGCAGATGCTCTAATAAAAGATTTTACTTCTACGTACAAACTTTGTCTTGCATCAGAGGGTGTTATTTTGATTTTCTTCAGAGATGGCTGAAGTAAAAGAAAACAGGTTTTCGCATCACGGAAACGCTGGCCAAAACGGATGTGGTCGTGTCTTCTCTACTACAAATCTGGAGCACTTTGAGGTTTGAATAAGCCCGGGCAGCATTTTTGGGTTCCTGACTTCTGAAATGCTGTTCAAAGCAAAATTGTGGACTCTTGGTGTGCTGGGTTTGTGTTGAGTTACTGAGTGCATCAGAAATCCTTCCTTCAGCTCTGGCCGAGGACCGCGTTGTGGGAAAACAAGAACAGGGAATTTAGGAAAATTAGGAAGCCAGGATTGTTTAGTGTTTTGTCATTTTTCCCAGCCCCAATATGCACAGTCAGGCCTTGGTTTCCCAAGGGATCGTGGATTTTTGGTCTTTGGTTTGGGAACGAATACAGTGAGGGGGCGGGGGAACCAGACAGAGGTGTGAGCTCCTAGCCTGAAAACTTTTCTTGTTTCATTTCCAGAAAAACATTTTTCGAGCCTCTGAGGTGTGGCAAAACCTGACAAAACACCAGGGGCTTTTTTGACACGGGAAAAAACTTGTTTCTCAAAGTTGAGCTTTCCCGGAGAGGTTTTCTTGCTCTCTTTTTTTTCTAAAGCATGACTTTTTTTCTGAGAAGAAAACCAACCGTGTTTTTAATGCACGGGGAGCGAATCAATCAAACCAATTTTCCCTCTTTTCGTAATCAATAGGCATGTGACGCGTGCCAGGAAAAGGAGGGTAGTTCTGACATAAACACTGATCTGGGTCCACAGAGGATGTAAATCTCTCCCAGAGCAGTTACTGACCTTTGGCCCAGCCCGAAAACCCTTGTGCTTTTAATGCTGGAAATGCCTATTCAAGCCGTAGGGTATCGATGGTGGCGGAGCTCTCACACAGGTATTGTGTGACTATCTCCGAAGTCGATCTGCCAAGGTGGCATGTTTAATTTAAGCGTCTCTCAGGCGCTGAATTCTGCAGTCCTGGCAGGTTTTGAAAGATGCAAACGGAGCGAGCTAACGAAATGCCTGATTCCTAACTCCATAAACCACAACTTACAAATAATCACAGAATCACAGAATGCTATGGGGTTGGAAGGGACCTCTGGAGATCATCTAGTTCAACCCCCAGCCAAAGCAGGTCCACCTAGAGCAGGTTGCACAGGAACATGTCCAGGTGGGAGAGAGAGATGCTCCAGGCCCCTCAACATCTTCATAGCCCTCTGCTGTACCCTCTCCAGTGGTTCCCTGTCCTTCTTGAACTGGGGAGTCCAGAACTGGACACAGTGCTCCAGATGGGGCCTCACCAGGGCGGAGTGGAGGGGCAGGATAACCTCTCTAGACCTGCTGGCCACACTTTTCCTGATGCCCCCCAGGATGCCATTGGCCTTCTTGGCCACAAGGGCACATTGCTGGCTTACGGTCATCCTGTTGTCCACCAGGACTCCCAGGTCTTTCTCCTCAGAGCTGCTCTCCAGCAGGTCAGCCCCCAACCTGTGCTGCTGCAGGGGGTTATTCCTCCCCAAGTGCAGCACCCGACGCTTGCCCTTGTTGAAGTTCATCAGGTTCCTCTCTGCCCAGCTCTCCAGCCTGTCCAGGTCTCACTGGATGGCGGCACAGCCTTCTGGTGTGTCAGCCACCCTTCCCAGTTTTGTATCATCAGCAAACTTGCTGAGGGTACATTCCATCCCTTCATCCCAGTCATTGATGAATATATTGAAGAGGAATAATTCAGTATTTCACTTTAGATTTCACCTTTAGCTACACCTTAGACTACTTCATCTCTGACTTTGTGGTCAGGTGGAGGTGCCACAGGTAAAAGAGAAGCCATTTATTAGACAGAATTGCTGCAAGTGGAGACATTAACAAGCTTTAATACATCTGAGCTCCATCTTGGCCTTCCTTTATTTACCAGCATCTTTGGTCTATCTATAGATTACGCTGTTCATTCAAACCTCTCCTCTCCCTACCAGCAGTGGTGTCTTTGCCAAAATGGAGAGTGATGTGTCATGTCCAATAACAATGTCATTATGACAATGATAACGATACTTTACATGGTGGACGTTCCAGAGAAGGGATTCAGGACTGGCAAGTTGGACTTTCTCCAATCCACGTGGGCTCATGTTTCTGTGTCCGGGGCATTTCCGAAGAATGGGAAAACTGGTAAAATGACAGACTGTTGAGTGCTGGGCGGTGGTGACGGACTCGTTGCCTTTAAATGGCATCTGATGTGACCTGGACTTCACTGTTTCCTCTCTCTGAAGTTTTCTTAAGAGACGAGATAAGATATTTCCTGGTGATTTAAGGTTTTGAGCACATTGAAGATCCACAGCGTGGGAGGAGGGTGCCAGGTTTAGGGCTTTGGCTGCAGTGGGGTTGAATAACTCAACAAGCAGCCATTGAAAAAGACACTCAGACACCTGAAGACACAGAAAGGTTCCTTCTGGTGAGATACCTCATCTGGCTCCTCTCCTTTTCGTTTGTGACCCTGCTCGTGTTGGAATCCAGTCCTCCTGCTGCTTCTACTAAAAGATTAAGAACTTCTGTGGTATTTGGCTGTGCAGACGAGACAGGACTCGTTTCCTCTTCCAGGCAATTGTTCCCTGTAACTGAATTCCCTGCAAGGTAAAGAAGAGATTTTGAACCAATGACAGTTCTGACAGGTTGGGAAGGGATATGCAGAGGGTGAACTCTTGGGTTTATTTCCTCTGTTTTTCATCACAAGCCTCTTCTGTGCAGTAGCATGTGGGCAAAAGAGAAAAGAGCACACTGGATGAGACACTGGCCCAGGTTGCCCAGAGAAGCTGGGGCTGCCCCATCCCTGGAGGTGTTCAAGGCCAGGTTGGAGGGGACTTGGAGCAACCTGGTCTGGTGGGAGGTGTCCCTGCCCAGGACAGGGGGTCGGAACGAGATGATCTTAAAGGTCCAAACCGCTCCATGATTCTATGATTTTGGTGGGACAGCAACCAGTTGTGGGACTTGGAAGTACTGAGACTTAGGCTTTTACTCTTAGGGGAATTATTGCCCTCACCTCCTCAGCACCCATGAGCAAATATTGTCATCCCACGGCCAAGATACCATCACTATTCATCTGAGAACCTCCCAAAGTGCAGACCCGTGCAGCTTAACCTACTGTGGGCAAAGTTCAGCTGGATCCCTGCTGATACGAACTAGGAACATTCAGACTGTGGTAGTGAAAACATGCAGCTGAAGATGGGGACTTCTCACCTACCCTGGCTTTTCCAACATGAACTTCTCATTCACAAGCCTCAGGCCTGACAGATTATTATTAATCTCATTTTATAGTGGGGACAGTTAAACTGCAGAGACTAGGTGACATCAGTCAGGGCAAAAGAAGGGAACAGATCCCGGGATTTCTATTTCTCCTCTCCAATCTTATGTATCTCCACAGTAGGTGTGCATTTGTGGGAGAGCAATGGTAAGGAATAGGTTCTTTTTGTATCCCTGAAACCTAAACTCATCTTAACCAGGGTGTCAACGAGAACTGTTGGGAAAGACAACTCATCACAGAATCACAGAATTGTAGGGGTTGAAAGGGACCTTCAGGGATCATCTAGTCCAACACCCTGCCAGAGCAGGGTCACCCGGAGCAGGTCACACAGGAACATGTCCAGGTGGGTTTGGAATATCTCCAGAGAAGGAGACTCTCCCACCTCTCTGGGCAGCCTGTTCCAGGGCTCTGTCACCCTCAAAGGAAAGAAGTTTTTCCTCATATTGATATGGAATTTCCTGTGTTCCAGTTTGTGCCCATTGTCCCTTGTCTTGTCACCAGGCACCACTGAGAAGAGTTTGACCCCCAGCTCATGTCCTACAACAGTCTGCTCTGCCAGCAGCCCTCTTGTTGCTGTGCAGCTCTCCAAAACTTTCCATCTCAACTCCTTCCCCTTTGTTTTGGGAATGTGCAGCGGCAGAAACTCAAGAAGTGCTACTCCACTTTCACCAGCTTTGTTTGAAATGCCCCCAACCCCTGGACTTTTACAGCTTTGGCCGGGATAGGAGTCTTTTGCTTCTCTGCTGGGAAGCCTTATGTGGTAGTCAGGTTTAAATTTCCATTTCTTTTAGGATATCACATCACTTTAAAAATAACTAAAATAAATCACTGATGTATTTTTAGGTTTGTTAAAAGGGCTAAGTCTCTCTCCTCTCCTTAAATTGTCACATTCTTGGGATTATATTTTCCATCAAAAACTTCCAGGTCCCCCAAATATTCCTCCCACTCCCTCCTCGGTAGATATTTTCTCAGCAATTTCAGTTATTTGCTAAATGCATTGCATTTTAGCAACTCGCACATTCTCAGCTTAGCATTTCAGAAACGATCACTGTTTCTCTGGATGGAGCAGGAGACGTTCCTGCTGTCTCAAACATCTCATTTTCGGGGGACAAGGTGGGGAAAATGAGCTGGTTTTCGCACTTACAGATGTTTCTCTGACATGCTCAGAGCCTGTCCCTTGCCAGTGACAAAGAGGAGATATAAGAAACCACTCTGCTGAGGATCTGGCCTTCTTTCTTCTCTTTGCCGCTTTTTAAACTCCCCCCTTTTTTTTTTGTTTCCTTTCATTTTTCTCTGCCAAGTTTTATTTGGGTGATTTCCAAGGCAGAACTCCTTGATCAAGCAGTGCTGGTGCTGGAACTGCCTGTGTGTGTTGCTACTTGTCAAAAATGGTAAAGGCTAAAAACTCCAGGCATATTTTGGGGGGAGATGGGGGAAAAATTGGAAATAGCTTCATTCTTTTTTTTTTTTTTTCTTTAGCCCTCTTCCCCTTCCTCCTCCTCATTCCTTAAGATCGTTAAACTTGACATCTCTGTAAATGAGCTGGAAGAACTTCAACCTGCAGCGCTTTTCCCTTTTGAGAGTCTCCCCGCATTGGATGTGTCTCTCCATGCTTTAGGCGAGCGAGCGTGACTTTCCGGAGGTGATTGATGGGTTCTCATAGAAATGTTCTTTCAATTAAAATAACCTGAAGACATGCAAAGAGGAGAAAAACAGAGATTTTAATTTTTTTAACTGTTTTCACTCTATTCCAAAAAGTGAATCGGAGTTATCTGTATCAAAACGTGGGTATGTTTTCTTCTCCTTTGGAGCCTAACATCTAACTGGCTTCCCCTCCATATGCTAAGTCCTGATCCACCTTGCACCTGGATAGTGACACTCTGGTGATCTCAGCTTGTCCTCCCTGTCCATGCCAGCACTCCCTCCATCAAATCTTTTCATATTTTCTATGATTTAAGACTGGGTTTGGCCCCCCTTGTGCCTCGAGATGAAGAGGCACTAATTCACTATATCCTCAAGGCATCAGAGAATCATAATCATTAAACATCTAAACTATGCATCCACCCCAGGCAGAGCTTGTTGCTTTAAAAACCTTTGGTGACAAGTAAATTGAAAGGGAATACAACTTTAGCTATTAAAGAGTTTTGCAAGCTGCAGCATCGCAGTCCACCTGCCTCCTGGGGTTTTGATTCAGTGTATTATAAATTTTGGACCCAAACTCACTTTTCCCTCAGTGAAAACCAGGAAAACCATCACTAACATGCTTTTATCTAGGTGTTGTGTCCATTATTAATGTTTCTCCAAGCCACGTTGCTTCTGGGTCCCACATAATGGGAATTAGAGTTCTTCCCAACCTCGTGGCACCGAGCTTTAGTTTCAGTGCACTGTAGGGACATGTGGGATTTTGAAAATTGGACCTACCTGTCTATTCAGAAGAAGTCTCATGGTCAAAGACCTTTGAAACCATAGCGCTCCCTGAGGAACTTGACATGACTTCACATGAGCTCCAGCAAGGTTTTGGGAAGTTGCTCCAAGATCCCTTCTGAGAGGACTAGAAACCTTCTACTACCCTAAACTGTTTTGTCCAGCATGAAATATACCCATGTCTGGTTCTCATCCATTTTTTCCTGTGCAATGCTCTTTCTTCCACTTCTTTGCTTTTACTGCCTGCAGAGTGTGTTCAGAGAACAGACGTGGTATCTAGGTCCACCTTATTTATTGCTCCACGCGTGACTTTCATTCTCTCCTGTTATGGAGACCATGCCACAGGACTGGGGCTCCTATATTAGTGGATGGAAAATTTGTTCCGCTATTTTTAGCACAGTCCCTGGCATGGCTTTAGCCTAAGCAAACTCTCACGCTCCCAAATAATGCACAGGTCCAGTCTGGGGTGAGCATGGACCAAGGACCGGGCAGTGTAGATGTGACTCCTGTTTGGGGATGGGGGTATAAAGATAATTTAGCTCTGTGGACAGAAACTATATTTTATCTGTTGGCCTCAGAGCTAGAAGACATTTTCTTGGTCCACTTACTCAATAGCATAGGCATGGTCTGAGGACTTTAGTTGGCCGGGTCATCAGTAACCTCATGTCCTCCTTGTCTCTGTGAGGATCGCACTGGCTCATGGTGGGGCTGTAAAACAGGTGTCCTGCACTCCAGGGAGCTCTCTGCAGCAAACCCAGCACGAGATGAGCCTTTCTGCTGGCTGGTGTGACCCGGTCTGGGGCTGGAATAGCTCAGCAAAGTTGCTGCAGTGAGGACACAAGTTTCTTGGTGCTGTCATAACCTAAAGTCAAGAGGCCTTGGAGGGAGTAGATTACTGTAAAGTCCATGAATACAAGTCAGGGTAGAAAAATGATTTGTTCTCTGGGACCCCGTTGACAAAACGACGTTGGTGTCTCAGCCGTTATTAGACCCAAGAGAATCCGTGCCCGAGAGAAAAGGCCAGGGAAGACCTGGCTCTGTTTGCTCTGAGAAAACTCTATTTAATCTCTTGCTGCTCCATTGCCTGGAATTTTTCTGTGCCTGGGTCCTGGGTTCACTTGCGTGGGTGGGGGGTAATAAAAAGGGGCCATAGGCAGTCTAGACAGAGATGGCCTCCTGAAGGCAATCAATCTTCATTAAACAGGCCAGAGCCCAGCAGCTGGGAGGTGAGCTAGGAAAGGAGCTATCTCTGCGTAGCCCCACGTTTAACCCTTTTCGTAGCAGTACAGCAGCTCCCTCATTCCTTTTTTTTTTACTGAAATGAACAATTTGAGGTTTATTTCCTCTTTTGTACAGGGCAGTTGTGGTGGGGCTTTTGCCCTGGTGAGGGTGGATGGATTATGGATGATCCTTCTTTGCCTTAAGATGAGGAGTGGAGAGTTGGGAGAACGGTTTGAAGGCAATGGGAAAGCTGGTGGGGGTTTCTCATCAGGTGCTCCTGGCACAGGGCACTTTTAGTCTCCTCTCCAGCTGGACATGAATTACAGCCTGCCCCTTGTCTCCTGGGCTCATGCAGCTTCACTGCAGTTCAACCCCAAGGGAAACTTGTTTGTTGACCGTCCAAAGACTTGAGTCATCATCTGTGACCAATGTGGGAGGCAGCTCAGCTCAGCTCTCTTGGGGCACCAGCCACGTTGTGGACTTTCCTAAGCTGCAAGGTCTCCAAGAAAGGGTTGATGACAGGCAGACACAGGATTTCCAGGGGCTCTAAGTATTTCCATTTATTGCTGAGCCAAGATCTGGGTTGAACTGAGCCACTCTCTGTGTTAAGAGATGCCCATGTGGGTCTTCAAGGTTTCTTCAGTCTCCCCATGAGCACAGGCACTTCAGTACTATCCAGCTTGCACTGTTGGTGCTTAAATGTTATTTCTGATCTTGCCATTGATGTACGGACAAATGTTCCCAAGCTTTAGGGATGGCAGCGGGGATATAAAAGGAATAGTCAACATTTCTCCCAGAAACTTTTAGTGTTTCTTCTTGTGCAAGAATTGAGTGGCAGTGAAGGAAACAAACGGGATGGAGGTTGAAAGCTAACGAAAGGATGTAACACTTTCAAGCGGCACGTAGTAAACCTGTGGAACACTGGGAGTGCTAAAAATTTGAATGGTTTCCAAAGAAAGAAGATTCACAAAAGAAAAGTTCATACAAGGTATTGAGTGCAAAGACATTTCCGAGATGCAGTCTGTCCCTCAGAAGGTCCCTAAGCTATAGGGAAAGCTGAGAGGGACTTTTTACAGGGGCATGTAGTGATAGGATGAGGTGTAATGGCTTCAAACTGGAAGAGAGTAGATTTAAGTTCAATATCAGGAAGAAATTTTTCACTCTGAGGGTGGTGAGGCACTGGCCCAGGTTGCCCAGAGAAGCTGTGGCTGCCCCATCCCTGGAGGGCTTCAAGGCCAGGTTGGACGGGGCTTTGAGCAACCTGGTCTGGTGGGAGGTGTCCCTGCCCAGAGCAGGGGGCTTGGAACTGGATGATCTTTAAGATTCCTCCCAACCTAAACCACTCTATGATTCTGTGATTCTATAGGTCACTGGAAGCTGAAAAGATGGAGGTGTCTGCATGTGCTTATCCTACTCTTATACTCTTGTTGACCGTCTGATGTTGGCCCGTTGTCAGAAGCACTGGATGCCCCAACCTAATACTGCAGCTCTCATGGCTTTCTTCATACTTTGCTCGCAACATCTGCTGTCTTTGCATAAATATTTCACTGGCACCAGCTGCAGCTCTCTGGCAGAACGAGAGTCAGCAGGTTGACTCTCAGCTCTCTTAGTTTTCCCAGAGTCTGCAGGATTTTCACTGTGTCCTCCAGAGAGGCTGGAGTTTTCATCTTCCCTTTTCCAGCTCCGTATCAGTCTTTGGCGAGGCTTCAGAGGAAGAAGCGGTCAGAAATGCAGTTACAGGTGCGTGGGTTGCCGAATTTCAGACGCTCCCCTCTCATTTTGTCTCTTACAGACAAGGTAAGTGAAAATGGAAGAGCTGTATTGTAGTCACTGGGGGTCACAGTCCAAAGTGAGGAGCTGAGATGATGTGACTCTCGTTTCGATTCGGACTACTGCAAAAAATATTGCAAAGGGGGAAAGTGAGGGCTGTTCTGTATCTTGTTATTGTCTCTGTGCTGGAGTTTCATACTGTGACCTTCGAACGAATTTTTAGTTTTGTAAATCCTACTTTTAGCAAACCATATTTGGAAAAGGGCCAAAAAGAGGAGATCTGTGAGGTCCCCTGAATATTCTTTGGGATGCTTGGATTCAGGAGATGTGTGCTGGGTATGATGCACATTTAGGGATAATTTGCCCCCCCCCTCGGGCATTAGATGTAACCTTGCACCCTAGTATTTACAGGATAGATAAAATCTGAAGTGGAGGCTTAAAATCTTGTGCATAAGAGTGGCTCTAATTATTTTTAACAATCACAGGCTATTCATTCTATTCGCATAAGGCAGAATTGCAGTCTATGTACAGCTCTCAGCTGCACCTGGCTTGCAGTTGGGGCCATGGAATAGTTTGGGTTGGAAGGGACCTTTAAAGCCCATCTAGTCCAACCCCCTCTGCCATGGGCAGGGACATCTCCAACTAGATCAGGTCACTCAGAGCCCTGTCCAACCTGACTTGGAAAGTTTCCAGGGATGGGGCATCCACAGCTTCTCTGGGCAACCTGGGCCAGCGTCTCACCACCCTCATTGTAAAAAATTTCTTCTTTATATCTAGCCTAAATCTACCATCTTTTAGTTTAAAACCATTACTCCTTGTCCTGTTGCAACAGGCCTTACCAAAAAGTTTGTCCCCGTCTTTCTGATAAGCCCCTCTGTGCTATTGCTGTGTTAGGTGACTGTCACCCAGGCTGTGATAGCACAGGGGCTGGCAAGTAAACAGGGTCTTCAGCTGGGGGGGGGGAGCACGTCAAACCTACCAATCTGCCCTGGAGCCGTTAGACATGCCCAGTCTGCATGTGCCCTACCGAGGAGTGGTGGGAGGCCAGTGAAGATGGCCCACCGTTCAGGTGGGCCAGATCTCCCACCCTTCAGGTATGTGGCCAAACGGCTCTTGACCATGTGGAGAGTTTGATGTGTGGCACCCAGTTTTATGCTGCCCCTGTTTCTTTCTCTTCTAAAGTAGCAGTCTCGGCCTGATGGTGTTTCATGACATAAATAGCTTTTATCCCTCTTTTCACCTCTACTGTCAATTTAATTCACTATAGCGCAGCCACAAGCACTTCTGTGCATGGTAGGGTGACACCAGTACCCACCAGTGACCCCAGGAAGGATTGATAACATAGGACACCCTTTCTCTGTTCAAGAAACATAGGCAAGAAGGCAAGAAGCCATTTTTTCTTTTTCCTCTCAACATCTTTTAATTCTAATGATATGATCCAGAGTGAAATGGCATTTGACCACGTGCAGGTTGGAGGAGACATCAGTTGGGCTGATGGTTTTGGGGTCCTGTTAGATCATGTCCTCATCAGTCTCTATGTTAAGGCACCACTACTCTTACACTTGCTATTTCAGTTTCTTGATGCTGTAGACATGCCAGTATCCAGGGAAGCTCTTCACTCCTTCCTATGGGAGTGCAGCGTCTGTCGGTCCACTTGCCAAGGTAAATTATCTATATATCAATCACTTTGAGTTTACTCTTACCTTTAAGTGCATCCATGGGATTGTCAGGTTGCAGGTGTGTATGTGCAAGCGTGAAACAGAAATGCCAACCCAGGTGAAAGGTGAGGGTTTGCTCCTTCAGAGAGACATCTCAAGTGAATGCAGCTGTGAGAGGAAGCTGCTGTGCTTTGGGGCTGCCTTTTGCTCCTGGAAAAATTAATGGTGCTGAGCAGAGCTACCCAACCTGGTTCTCCGACCACTTGGGCATCCTTTCACTAATTACACCATGGAAGGCTGAGCACTGAAGGCTCCTCTTTGCTCACTTTGCAGAGACATGAGTAGCGGAGTTGCTCTTGGGGTGCACTAAGAAGGTTGTCTTTTTCTTGCCTTGTAAACTGTAGACACTCTCATCTGAGAAAAAAATGATGATGATGGTTTTTGGGTAGGTCTTTACTTGCTTTCTGGAATATGTGGAGCTGCACAGCACTGCCCTCACTCCTGAGCCCAAGCAGAAAGGTGTCGTGGTTTCAGCCGAATTTACCAAAACCAGACCAACAGATGGCCCTTCCCCTCCCCTCTCCCCCCCGCCCAAAAGAGAGAGAGAGGAGAGAAAGAGATAAGGAGATTCAGAAGTTTAGAATGAACTAAACTACTTTAATGAAGAATTAATATTAAAATAAAAATAAAGAAGAAAATAATGAAATAGATACAATAGCTACAAAACCGTATCAAGCTCCCAGGATGACAGTCACGTCACCGGCAGGCACTGGGGAAGTCCCAGACTGGACTCAGCGACGAATGGGAACTGGATTCCAGCTCTGGAGTCAGGAACACACGGATCGGGATCAAAGGCAGATGAACAGACAGAGTCCTCTCTGGACGTCGGCCATCGCAGGAAGGGGCTGACCCTTTGATCCCTCAGCTTTTATACTGAGCATGGGGCAGATGGGATGGAATACCCCAGTTGGTCAGGTTTGGGTCACCTCTCCTGTCCACTCCTCCCCACCGATGTGACCCCTTTACGTTTTTTCCGTTTCCAACCCTCTAAGGGGGCAAATAAGGAAATTGGCTGAGCTTGGTTGTTACAGCAATAAGGATAAGCAAGGGCCTCCCTGCTCACCATCCCTTGGCACGGGGCACAAACATTGGGCTGATCATTCTGAGAACGAGCAGTTTTCTCCCCAATATGCCTCAGAGAGTTAGAGGAGGCCGAGCTAGGATGTAAAGTTACAGAACAGAAAATTGGTTCGGTTTTACTTCAAACCGGGACAAAAGGCGACGAGAAGAAAGGGTATACAGGTTGGTTTTGATTGCTGCCTGTTGAAAACATCTCAGCTAAACTGTGACCTGGCAAAGGCTGGAAGCAGTTGATTTGGTTCATGTGCTCTAAACAATGCACGGGGAAGATGTGAGATATTAAAACGTTGAACCTTACATTTTTGCTGGGTTTCGTTCTTCTGCAGTCAGCCGTCACCTTGACTCCCCTCCCTTGCTGCCCAGTTTTGCTGTGGACTGGAAGACGTGGTGCGTTGCCCTGAGCTGGGGCTGCCTGTGATTTCAAACATCTGGTGCCTCCAGCCCACTCTCCCTCAAAAGCAGAGCTGTGGGCAGGGATCACCATGAAACTTGGCAGAGGAATGGTAGACTTTTTGGTGTTGATGATGAGCAAAGCGGGATGTGAGCAGTTGAAGCTGGTATAAGTTGCTGGTGGGTGGGGGTTGCTCAGATGCTTCCAACAGGGACCATACCCTCAGCTGGTGAGACCTCAACATCTGTTGGTTGCAATCAGGATTCAGCAGGTTGTGGGTGATGGATTGACTATGCATTGATTGCACAAATTTGAGGGCAAATTCAGCTCCCCTCCCCATCCCACAGGGTCTGGCTTCTTGGTGAGCCACTTCCCAACCCTTCTCCAGGCTATATGTGAAGGCAGTGAGGTGTATGACCCTTCCCACCGCCTCCATCTCTATGTCCTAGAACAAGAGGAGGCTCTGAGGTCTGGGAATGATCAGGTGTTTAATACTTTCCTTTCGGACATGGGAATGGCAGGGGCTGCGCGCTACTGAAATGTGTGGTTTGACAGGGAAGATAAATGGACTTGCTGAGCAACATTAAATATAAAAGCCCAGGAGCTCCCCTGCTTCTCCCTACATCTCCAAATTGAGTTCCAAAGCTGTAATTTTAAGCTGGGCGTGGGACAGGTATGGATGGAAAGGTTGTCAAGTACAGGCAGCGTCTGCTGCTCGAGGGGGAAGGAGCTGGTGTAAAATGTGATGTTTGTAAATGGGGAGCCCCGGGCTGAGGTATAACACACCAGCACACGCCTCCTTTCCAAGAAATACACATTAAAAGATTAAAAAAACCCAGAATGAAGAAAAAAAAACCCAACCCAGAATGAGCAAGGAGGGGTGGATGCCGTGCAGTGTGTCCTTGAAGCAAATCAGGCTAATTGCATCTTGGGCTGCATTAGTAAGAGCGAAGCCAACAGGGGCAAAGGGAGGAGACCCTTCCCCTCTGGCACTTGTGAGATGGCATTTGGAGCACAATTTTGAAGTCCCCAGTGCAGGAAGGTTATTGATATACTGGAGTGAGTCCAGTGGAGGTCACTGAGACGGTTGGGGGCTGGAGAGCATGACGTACAAGGAGATGCTTGGAGATTTGAGTCCATTCAGCTTGGAGAAGGGTCCTCTGGGGCTCCTTTCCCCACCTAAACTGTGGTTTTACAATTCAGTGGCATCTGCTCAGTCCTTCAGCTGTGCTGTAGTGCCCATCAAAGCAAGCACTGAGCTCGCAGGGCGCCGTGCAGAAGGCGAGCTGTCTGCCTGTCTGTCTCCTCTTCCACCAAACCCTTGGGCAACTTGTGCTAGTGCCTTGTGCTTGCCTTAAGGCAAGAAGGTTGAGGGAGGTCATCCTCCCCCTCTGCTCTGCCCTGGTGAGGCCATATCTGGAGTCCTGCGTCCAGTTCTGGGCTCCCCGGTTCAAGAAGCAGAGGGGAATGCTGGAGAGGGTACAGTGAAGGGCTACAAAGATGGTGAGGGGACTAGAACATCTCTCTGATGAGGAAAGACTGAGGGACTTGGGTTGTTTTAGTCAGGAGAAGAGAAGACTGAGGGGGGATCTGATCAACACCTATAAATACTCAAAGGGTGGGTGTCAGGAGGATGGGGTCAGTCTTTTTTCAGTGGTGCCCAATGACAGGACAAGAGGAAATGGGCACAAACTTGAACATAAGAAGTTCCACCTAAACATGGGGACGAACTTCTTTCCTTTGAGGGTGGCAGAGCCCTGGAACAGGCTTCCCAGGGAGGTGGTGGAGTCTCCTTCTCTGGAGACATTCAAAAGCCACCTGGACACGTTCCTGTGCAACCAGCTGCGTGTGGACCTGCTTTGGCAGGGGGTTAGGACTAGATGATCTCCAGAGGTCCCTTCCAACCCAATATCATGCTGTAATTCTGTAATGGAGCATCACAGGACCCCCAGCACACCCAGTGTCCTGGGCAAGAGCCATCCTTCGCTGCCCTATAACTGAGCCTCTTATCAGCTCCTGGGCATCCAAAATTGTAACTCAGGCCATCAGAGACGATGAGATTCAGCTTTTAAATCGTGCTTTTTTAGAAATGAAGGTGGCTCTGTAACCCCTCGGAGCATTAGACTCAGGAGTTTAGACGCTGCAAAGGGAAAAGTGAGAGAGTGCTGTGTGGCTGCTTTCTGAAAGGGTCATTTTCGTTTATTTGCTTTAAAATGACTTAAGTTTGAAGCATTTTATCAGAGAGGAGAATTTGCTGGATTATGTTCTTCTTTAAGAAAAACTGAAATGTTTCGTACGCATTTCTTTTGGAAAACTCTGGTTTGCAGGCAGGGAAATTTTGAAATGGCACAAAATTTGAAATCCTCCAGAGGAACAGGGTGGGATACCACTGGGTAAAGAGGCTGTGGACGCTGCTCCTGCCTGATACACCTATGGGGACACCAGTGTCACAGCAGCCGCATCTCCAGGAACTGTGCCCGTGGCTGCTGCTCGGAAATTAACACTCAACATCCCATCAATGGTAAGGATTTTTTTTGGAAACGTGAGCTTCTCTGGTCTTGTTTTAATGAATTAAAACAAAACATTTACTTTGAGGGTAGCAGAGCCCTGGAACAGGCTTCCCAGGGAGGTGGTAGAATCTCCTTCTCTGGAGACATTCAAAACCCACGTTCCTGTGAAACCTGCTCTGGGTGGACCTGCTTTGGCAGGGGGTTGGACTAGATGATCTCCAGAGGTCCCTTCCAACCCCACATCATTCTGTGATTCTATAATTAAAGAGAACAGCAACACGACAGACGCCTGTGATCGCTCCGGTGAGGGTGACGTAGGACATGCCAGACTGGAGGATTAGCTGTCAGCAATCCCAGTGCCGCAGGGGTCAGACATGGGGATGGGTTCAGCTGCCTGAAAATGTAAATATTTACTGTATTTTCAGGTTCTGGATTATTTCTCCAGGCCTCCAAAAGCCTCTGCAGGAGGGTGGAGGTCTTCCCTAATTTGTGAGACATAACTGCAAGCGATGTGCTTGTCTCAGCTTCCCGGCAGGCACCCCTTATGGCACTAAATGCCTGTTTTTAGGCAAAACCACCAAACCCACTGTGTCTTCACAAGTTGTCAGGCGTCGGCTGAACCTAAATAACTCTGTGGGTATTCCTGTGTGCATGATCCTGCACTGCCCATGGCCAGTATGGTTTAAAGCAGATGAGCTCATGCCTCTTCTGCCTCGTGGGTTGCGTTTTGTTAAACCACGGTAATTAAGCTAAACCCTTAATCTCCCCATCTGTACAACATAACAGCTATTTAACGTTACTCTGCTTAAAATACATAACATGTCTGCGTATTTAAAGCAGAGAGATAAAGTTGCAGTGCTTGCGGAGGGGTGGGCAGAGTCAAGGGGAAGTTCTTGGCTGGGTCTCCGCGCTTCATTGTCTGGCTGGTACTTACAGGCTGAACCACAGTTGAGGTCTCTGAAGGCTTTTCTTTGCTTTATTTCCTCTTTTATTTAGTGAACGGTAAAAAGGGAAGAGGGAAATTTTGAACAGGTTTTTGCCTAACTGCAAATGGCTGGAAATAAACGGCCGCACGTGACTTGATTCCCTTACAAAAGCAGGATGAGGCAAAATTGCTGCTGGATTGTAAGCAGAGGGTCACCCTGCTCCGCAATTACCGCGGTCCCTAATGCACTGAATTGCAAATCATATCCGTTCCTGGAGCGTAATACTCCCTGCCTCTGCCTGCCAGACTGAAATGAGCTCGCAGAGCAAAGCAGCTCGAGAAAACAGCTTTCAGGAGAGATGGGAAAATGGTCTCCACCTCCGGCCTGAGTGGGAAAGTAATCAGCCTCAGTTCCTTAACTCCGCAAGGAAGACCTTTGCTCAACAGCAAGGGGCAAAGGTACCACTTGCAAATAGTGCTGTTATTAACGGCTTCGCTGCTGGGTGTTGCTCTGCTGCAACAGGGAGGATGTTTTCAGGGACCGGTATCCCGTTGGTTTCAGGATAGAGCAGCTTGCTGAGAACATCTACAAATGATAGATTTCCCTGTCCTGGACTCCAAAACGTGCTTTGAAATGGCAAGTGGAAATGCATCACATGGATAAAAGTTTAAATATTTCAACTGCTCTGATTTTTTCTCCAGCCAAAGTAATTTTTTTTTTTTTTTTTTAACAGCAGAATTTTGCCCAAATTTGTCTTGCCCCCATGATGGAGTGAATCATAGAATGGTTCAGGTTGGAAGGGACCTTAAAGATCATCCAGTTCCACCCCCTGCCCTGGGCAGGGACACCTCCTATCAGACCAGGTTGCTCAAAGCCCCATCCAGCCTGGCCTTGAACCCCTCCAGGGATGGGGCAGCCACAGCTTCTCTGGGCAACCTGGGCCAGGCTCTCACCACCCTCACAGCAAAGAATTTCTTCCCAGTATCTAGTCTGAATCTCCCCTCTTTCTGTTTGAAACCATTACCCCTCATCCTATCGCTGCAAACCGAACAGCAACTAAGCTCCTGAATGGGACTGCTCATTGGAGTGGGATGAGTCCAGACCTTGCTGACATAGTCTGGCAGCATTGGTTGTTTCTGCAGCCACAATGCGTAGCTGTCTCAAGAGCACAAATTCTCTTGCATACCTCGTTTTTGGCATTTTCCTTTCCATAGGGGCCATCTTTGCTAGCAGGACTCTAGTGGGAGCGTGTTCCAGGACTGAGGCTGGGACCTCTTGGTCTAAAAAGCATATCTGAGACAAGAGGGAATGATTATCGGGTTGGAAATTTGGAGCTCAGTCTGCTTTGGTGCTCAGTTACCAAGACGAGGTCACTTTTTCATCCCTGGCAATATTTTTGCCACCTGCCCACCATGCCTACTTGGTCCATATCACTGAATTTCAATGCAACTGTGTACCAGTATCCCCAGTTAGCTCTGGGACTGGCAGCAACACATCCCACCCTGGCAATTAGTCATAGAGATGTGCTGCTCCTGTTTCTGGAGTGGGTGTCTCTGGGTGCTACCCTGTGATGTTTCCACTGGTTCAGAGCTACCAGGGGATTTGCCCTCCAGTTCTGCATGGTGTGATACAGATTTGCCTTTATTTTCCTGGACACACATGTTTAAAGGTCCCCAGTGAAGTACTCTAACAGCTATTTCTGGTTCTTAAAAAGAAAAAAACACTTTTCCTGTGAGATTTGTGTCATCCTAAATTTAGAAGACCTAAAAGGTACGAATGGCCAGAAGGAGATCGTTTGCATGATTTTTCTTTTTCTTCTTTATTTCCCCCCCCCCCCCCCCCAAAGTTGATGAGTAATACAGAGTGGGAACATTTAAAGTTGTTGGCAATATATCCTGCACAGGGCACAGAAAGAGGGTCATGCTTTGATAAGTACCGGTGTCACGTACCAAACCGCTGCCTCCTTTAACTAATCTGCCTGTGAAGGCTTGCCCTGGTACCCCGTGGTGAGTGGCTGTGCTTGGTTTCACGCTGGAGATCAAAGGCAGCTCATTGCTGCCGACTGCATAGGGAAGGAGGTTTGGTCGTATCTTCTTGTTCTTTAATTATTTTTCCAAAGAGTTGAAACAATCCCTTTCTCCTCCAAAACCACATCCCTTCTTTAAGGTGTGTGTAGGGGGGCTGTTGTTGCCTCCCTGGGTACCTGTTCGATCTTTTGTGTTGCTGCTGGTGTTTTTCTTTGCAAAATGAGCAAATCTTAGCACAGTGATAAATAAATGAAAGGACTAAAAGTGTCTGCAGGGAGAACCAGTTAAAACTGCAGTGGTCAGGAGGACCCACTTCGTGTAACCCCATTTATACCTATTCGTGTGTGTGTTTTGTTCTCTTTAAGCAATGCTGCATGTTTGACCTCCATGCTTTTCATTAAGAGACCTTGGTGTGCATCCAAATGAGGTTAAATCATCTTTGTTCCACCCCTGGAGAAATCAAGGTGCAGCAAAATGAGATGGTTTGCCCTACTGGCTGCAAAACCCGTGGCTGTTGTGACCTTACAGGAGATGGGCATGGAGACCAGCCGGCGCTTTCCACCCTCTCCACCCAGCAAAGCCCTTTAAACCCACACCAAAAGTCAGTCTAAACCCTATCCCAATTCCCATAGCATCTTGGGTTTTGCCCTTGAGCCTCTGCCTGTGGTTCCCAGAGTTTGCAAGAGGTTGTGGAACGGGGTATATGGAGTGTCATCTCCTGGTAAGGTCACTGTGTGGTCACAGTGAGGTCAGGCAGCTCCCCAGGATTCTCACACACTTTTTTTTTCAGCCTTGGTGCAAGCTCTAGTGTCAACATTTGGGTCACTTCCAAAAGTACATGGGCTCAAGAAAGAGCCCATCAAAGATCTGTAGAGCTGTCCCATCACCATCCCTGGAGGTATTTAAAAGCTGGGCAGATGTGGTGCTGAGGGACATGGGTTAGTGGTGGTTTTGGCAGTGTTAGGTTGAAGGCTGGACTTGATGATCTTAAAGGTCCCCTTCCAATCTAGATGATTCTATCTTCAGCATCCTCATGTACTCAGCTGTAGGCGTCTACCACTACTGAGTGCGTTATCTGGCTGGTGAGATTATCACTTCTAGTAAGCTTAAATAACATTTTTTTTGCAGACCAGCTGGTTTTGATTTGGAAAGGGTTAAAATTTGCTTATATATTAGCTCCTTTGAGAGGCTGGGGCAATCAGGACTCATTAAAAGCAGCTGGGGGCAATTCAAGGTAACAGTTCTCCCAGGTGCTGGTGGAAGAGGGTGGGAGCTGAGATGCAGCTGCCCTGGGCATGGTCACTATAAAAGGGCTATAGTCTTCCAGCCAGCTTTTTTGAGGGTATTGAGTGTCTGTGGGGTATTTAGTGCCTCTCTTGCAGAAGTCCTGGGTCACTTCATGTCTCAGAGTCAACCTCGTGCTTTGGAGGTGATCCCACAAGGCTCCATCCAGAAAGGAGCAGGCTTGTTCTCTGCAAGGTCAGATTTTTCTCCATTTCTATATCTCTTTGTTATGTAGCTTTTGTTGGCCCTTCTGGAGAGAGGAGTTGATGATGAAATAAGAAAATGGTTTATTTCTGTCCAGGTGCTTCTTAAAAAGTCTGGTTGTGCAGAGGTACAAAGAACCGTGAAAGAAGTGATTGTGATGTCCCAGAGAACTGCAGATATCTCAGGTGTCCTTAGATGCCAGTGTGCTTTCATTTGCATCAACCTCAAAGAAGTGAAGTCAGTGGAGATGAGTCCCAATGTGTGCAGCTCTTTTGCTTCTTATTTGGAGCTATGATATGCCTCGGTGTCCTTGTCCTGGGGAGCTATTTCTGGTGAGTTCAATGGACATGGGATCAGGTTAAACTATGATGGGCCTTTCTGGAGGACCGTGCAGTTGGATGGAGATGCCGAGGTGCCCTAGGAAGCTGAGGAAAGGCAGTTAGAGAAGGGGAGGCAGAGGCCAAGGAAACAAAGCTGTTAAGGACCTTCATTCAAGAAGAGTAAAGTGGCAGATAAACAGAATGGACAGGAGACATCTGCAAGGGGTGGTGGCGGAAAAATGGGAAAGCCCTTAACATGTGGAAACAAACCCTACAACTCGAATAGAGTTATAAAGCAGGTATGTTTATTGCGGTGCTGGGTGCAAGGGGGATTTCTCCTCCTAACTTGCACACTGGCTCGTAAAACAAGCATCTATTTATGATAAAAAGCATACATATTCATTAATGTGGGCTGGGTTATTATAATTAATTCTAAGAAAAGGCATTACTATTCTAATTATTTCTAGGAACCCATTATCATAAGTCTCCTCCCCTTGCCACATGTGTACTGTCGCCTGGTGGTTGTGGGCCGGGGTCTTCTGGAGGAAGGCTCATAGTCTTCTTCACTGTGTACTTTTACCTTTGGCTTAGAATGCTGGGCTGGCTGGATCCCAAACTGTGAAACTGGTCCCGACCTGATGGACACTTTACCCAGACAATTGGGTTCCTCCTTAGCATGCAGGCTGTTCCTGCTGTCTTATACACAAGGCCAGTTCCTTATCTTGGAATGCTGGGCTCCTGGGCTCTGAGCTCTGTTCTTTGCCAAGCTATACTAAATCTACACTAACGACCTTTAACCGTTCATTCTCCGAATCACCCTGCACAGAAAACAACTGGGACACTAATTTTGGTCAAGAGGAAAAGCTACTCCAGTGATTTTGGGACTGGGTTTATCAAATGAGAGCATTTATCTTGAAGTGGGAGTGATAAGAACCATCCTGGGAAACGTAAATCCTCAAGGCAAGACTGGTCTGAATGAGACCTCATGTAGTGTCTTTATTCAAGCTCTTGTTTGCCTCCAGGGCCCATGTCCAGGCTCTCAGCTCCATGAGGGCACTGCTGTGTCTGCACTGGCCCCATCGCTGCTTTCTAGGCCTCAGGTTAATGAAGAACAAGGACATGAGAAAGAAGGGCTGGTTTCCTTTCTGTAGGCTTTTCAAGGCAAGAGGTGGTCAGGGATGAGAAAACACTGCTGAAGCTCTCCCTGCTTTTATCTGATGAATTATGTGTGGGTGCTGAGACTTTTTGCTAAATATTAAGCCTGAACTTTAGAAAATGGAAAGTCTTTCCTCTCCAGAAATGGTTGGCATTAAGGCGAGTGACGATTGCACATGAATGATCCTCTTTGTTTGCCTTCCCTTCGTCTCCCTTGATTGCTTTAAAATATTGCTGATTGCTTGAGTAGCTGAGAAGCCTCTCTTGGAAATCTACCAAATAAGCTTCAGCGCAGTTTATTTTTATGATTTGCATTTGGCCTGGGTTTGGTATTTTTCCCCACCACCACTTTTTATTTTTGACAATTAAAGAACCAATTTCATTCTTCACCCCTGCCCTGTCCTTTTGATGGAGGCTGTTTGGCTCGAGGGTTTGGTAACAACATATGGTGCCATTCAGCTTCAGGTGTTCACATTGCTCCCATCTACTGCTCAACAACCTAACATGAAACTACCATGTGGCCTGGAACCAGTTCCTTGGGGAAAGGTGGCCCATCACACGAACAGGTTATGGGCTAAATGTGCCTCACCTCAACAGTCTCAACACTGAGTGGAGATGATGTGATCAATACCCTTGGTTTCTTCTCATTGCTCAGGGTGGTACTTTGTGGATTAGGACAGAGGACCTGAATGTGGATGTGATGCAGGTGCCTGCAGAGATCCCTGAGCTAATGCCAAGCAAATGAGGCTTGAGAATGGGAAAACTCAGTTGCCCTGGTGCAGTATTGTGCTGGGGTTATGAACTCTGCCACTTCAGCTAGCACCTCTACGTAGTACGTAGATCAATCAGGTGATAAAAGTTTGGGAGCTTCTTCCTTGGCCTTGCCATGCTTGAACACAAACCATGTTACAGGTACAGTCCCTAAGACACTGGTTGAAGCCAACGAAAGGCATGTGAGCGTTATGGGTCTGCTCCTGTGTTAAGTGCAGACTCGTATATCCAAAGCACTTAACTAGGTCTCTTTTGAGGTGTCATAATTAAATATGAGTTTAGAAAATGGGAGTTTGTCTGCCCACCACTTAATTGTCATCGTCCTTCATCCCTGCTGTCACAGCAGCCTAGTGGGTTATTGAGGCTGAGAGATCTCTGGCTGCCTGAAGGAACAAGGTCTATCTAATCAAGGTGGTGCGGGGAGATCTCTGCTTTAGAAACTTCATATTTGCATGATTTTGAGAGAATAAATTGGCTGAGTTTGAGGAGAAAAATCCCATAGGTGAGGGAAAGCTCAACACTTTGCATATTGAAGAGGAAACAGTGTGAATGGTATGATGTGACATTGTACTGTGTCCACTCTTTGCTAGACAACTGAGAAGCCAACCATGAGGTCTGGAGACACAGGACACCAACCTCATTGGCACCATGACTCTTGGTGCAGGCTGTAGATGAGACTGATCTCCATCAAGCTGTGAACCACCTTATCAGTGACCCTGGAGACAATGAAGGGTGGGAGAGCCCGTTGAGTTGCTCCTTGCATTTCTACTGAACAGTAAGAAGACAAATATGTCCAGGAGAAACCCTGATGGACCTGAATTAAAACCACAGCTTGGTGGCCTGACACCACTTTGGGCACCTCCAAATGGCAATCAGAGCCCTGCTGGAAATGCATTTGAGCTGCATGGCACAAACATCTCTTGATTGCCCCAATCCGGGGTTGTGAATAGATTTAATTGCTGAATGGAGATACAATTGCAATTAAGCCTATTCAGTGTGATAACGAGGCATTCAGGGATTTAGGAGTTTTATATGGCTCAATTAGATGCAATTGTTAAGCCTGAGCCTTATGGAGGGCTCCTCTGAAGTCTGGGATCTGCAGGCAATCCTGAGAGCTTTGGGTGATGTTTTCAGGCAGGAATGGACTGAGTAGGGGGGAAAAATTGTGAGTCTATGTGGACACGAAGTAGTTAATTCCTGGGATGTTTTGCTGGAATGGGGAAACATCAGCCTAAGTGTTTTCCCTGCGGGCTCAAGCTGGTGCAGAGGATGGGAAGAGCTGTGCTGCACCTATCCTTACTTTTAAACCTGTGCCTAAACACCTGGAAATAGGGGCTGATTAATAATTTGACTATCTTTTAGCAGCTGTTTGAGACTACTCTTATTTATTAATGGGGCTGTGGTAGTCCCATAAACAGCAATAAAATGTGGAGCTCTGAGGGCGCTTTGTCTTTGCTCCCCCATCCCTTGTCACTTCACCTGGACCTCCAGGGATGGGATTCCCTTGCACTTTGCATCTCAAGTCAGTGTGCTCCTCTTCACCCTGGGGCCTCCTGTCTTTCACTTTTCCTTTCTGTCTTTGACCTTCTGGCCTGTTTATCTCTTGGCCAGAGGATCTCTAGCTGCAGGAATGGTTAGGACCTACCGGCATGAGACCCGCTCTTCATCAGGTCTGGAGTTCCCAGGACCCCAGGCACTGCAAAATAACCATCGGTGTGGGGAGGAGACCCAGGTGATCCCCTACTTTGATTGCAGTTTGGGTTGTGGGGACCCTGGTTCTTCCCCCTGAGTGTCTTCTGAGCTGAAATCTCCTCTATTTGTGTGGTGTAAGCTCTAGGGGTGGCTGGAAGGAGGGTTCACCCTGCTGCTGGGCTACTGTAGGGTGCAGCTCCTCAGGCTTTGATGGGTGCAGAATCACAGAATCACATGGGGTTGGAAGGCACCTCTGGAGATCATCTAGTCCAACCTCCTGCCAAAGCAAATCCACCTAGAGCAGGTTGCACAGGAATGTGTCCAGGTGGGTTTTGAATGTCTCCAGAGAAGGACACTCCACCACCTCCCTGGGCAGCCTATTCTAGGGCTCTGCCACCCTCACAGGAAAGAAGTTTCTCCTCATGTTTAGGTGGAACTTCTAATATACAAGTTTGTGCCCATTTCCTCTTGTCCTGTCACTGAGCACCACTGGAAAAAGACTGGCCCCATCCTCCTGACACCCACCCTTTGAGTATTTATAGGTGTTGATCAGATCCCCCCTTAGTCTTCTCTTCTCCTGACTAAAAAGACCCAAGTCCCTCAGCTTTTCCTCATAAGAGATGCTTGAGGCCCCTAATCATCTTTGTAGCCCTAAAAGTGCAGGAGGTTGGAGCTGGGGGTCCCTGTGCTGCCCTGAGGGTGAGATGTCAGATGTGTTCCTGTGACCCTGTTTGGGGCTGATTTCCGTCCCATTAGCAGAGAACCTCATCCTCCATTGTCCGTTGAGAGTGTGTCCATCTCAGCCAGAGCTCTGTGGTCATCCCACCATCCCCATGCCAAGGAGGCAAGGGTGGCATTTGTGTCCCTTTTGGGGTCATTTTCCAGATGTTGGAGCCCAGAGATTGGACACCAGACACCTGCATTCCCTTCCCTGTGCCTCAGTTTCTTGCTGCCCGTTGATAGCAATGCTAATGTCCTCCATCTAAGTGACCATCTCTTAGGAAGCTCTCTGCTGTTGAAAAATATAAGACAAATTTTATAAGACAAAGTGCCATCACAATTTTGTTCCAGATGCCTCGACTCATCCCCCTCCATACCCTTCCAGCACCCACACAGCAATGTCAGACCCCTGTGTCTGAACCACAAAGTCATTTTGTACCCCGCTTCTGGTGTTTCCCATCCTCTCCAGGGGCTGATAACCAGCCTGGACCCTTTCACCCGCTGGAAACGGAGACTTTCTCTCCCCCTCCCAAGCCTTTCCCCAAGTCGGCCCCTTCCTTTGCAAACATCCCAGTTATTTTATTATTATTTTGTGTTCACGAGGTAAAGGATTTTTTTAATGTGTTGGTTTTTTTTTTTTCCCCCTCCCTTTCTCCCCCCTCTCTTTGGTCCCGCATTCCTGCCGAAAGCGTGCGGGGTGGCATCCCCATCCCAGCCTCCCCTCTGCTGCTTCGGTCCCAGCTGCCGGCCCGCGGAGAAGGAGTCGGAGCCGGAGAGGGGGGGATGCCCAGAGCGGCCCCTCCTCCTGCCTCATAACTTCTTCTTCCAAGCGTGCGGGGAGTTTTGCTGCAGCCCGGACCACACGGACGGGGCTTTGGGGTTTGTGGGGCCGTCGGACCCTCTCGCCCACGGGGAGAAGCCAACGTGTGGCAGCTTTGCCCAGGTAAGAAGTGCCGGCCGGCTGTCCGTCTGTCCAGGTATCGGGTTTTCTATGCTCCATTGAGGTTTTTTTCCAGCTCTCTCCATTCTCGGGTTGCAGTTAAACGAACCGTGGTGCGAACGCCGTGAGAGTGGGCTGGGGGACATGGGGAGGATGAGGAGGCGGCAGCCCCTAGGGCTGCAAATTGCACCAGAGAACCCCTCGCCGCTGGCTCAGAAGTGCCTGAGATGCCCCAAACCTGTCTGAAATCTGATATTTTTTTTTTTGGGGTGGCTTTGCATTTCCCGTGGTGGGAGGTGGCTCAGGGACATCAGCTGGTTTCGGTGGCAAGGAGAGGTTGTGAAGAAGCACTGTTGCGTGCAGCACATGGTGGGTTTGGGGGTTTTCTTGCGGCTTTCTGGAAGGAAGCGGGTTCTTGTCACCTCCTTCGATGCACCCAGGAGGTCTGAGCATTGCAATGGGCGGAATCTGGCCCCAGTAAACTTCCCACCGGTGGAATAAGGACCTGTATTTTACTTCTAATCTTGTTCAGGTGGATTGTGCGTGGGGGATGCTGGTAAAATAGCGAGTGCTGAAAGCAAGTCCTGGATCAAAGCTATAACAACAACGTAGCAGACCCCCCCCCCCCCCCCCCGGGTTCTGGTTATAACTCAGACAAAATGAATATTTCAGTGGGTTATGGGAGAAACCACGGAAAGGGTTGGACTGGGGCCATGCTGGGCTGGGGAGGTCAGATCGTTTCAAGCAGAGAAGTTAGGTACTTGAGGGCTGGATTCTGCTTTCCTACAGATGGTCCAGACTGGGTCTGCGAAGGGTTGTAGCATCGCAATGTGACCTCTCAGGTGCAAACCATGGGCGTGCAGGTCCGAGCTGCGGGTCTGCTCCTTTCCCAACCCAGCAATGAGACGCACAACACAGGTTCTCCTGCCTCAGTAGCACCAGTGGTTGCAGTGACTGAGGTCCTTCAGCATCATTCCACCCATTCCCGCTTCCTCCATCCCACCCTCCCTATTCCTCCAAAATGATGTCTCATGGCTAACGGCAGCGGTGAACAATTTTGTTTGGCTGCTATCCATCGTAGGCCCAAAATAACGTAATTTCTGCTTGTAGTCATGAATTACAGAAAGTGCCTTTCTTTGGGAGAGGGGAGAAAATCAGCCACCAGGCAGATGATTCATGGGGTGTCTGAAAAGTCTTTTGTGGCTCTAACGAGGAGGTTGGCTTGTAGGATGGAGTCTGCAGACATTGCTCCGTGCATCGCATTATTGCACGCATCAGGAGGAGCAGAAAGGGGGAGGGATGATGCTGGTATTTGGCTCCCCAATGCTTCTGCAAAGTGTCCCCTTCTGCAGACCTCCTGCTCAGTCTCTTCTCCAACGCTTCAAGCAGTGCCAGGTCAGACTGGGCTAGGAGGTGCGTGGGGTTGAGTTTGAAGGGTTGGCACATGAGGACATGTCCTCACCTGCAGATCATAGAATGGTTTGGGTGGAAAGGGACCTTAAAGATCATCTCATTCCAACCCCCTGCCTTGGGCAGGGACACCTCCCACCAGACCAGGTTGCTCAAAGCCCTGTCCAACCTGGCCTTGAACCTCTCCAGGGATGGGGCATCCACAGCTTCTCTGGGCATCCTGGACCAGGATCTCACTACCCTCACAGGAAATAATTTCTTCCTGAGATCTCATCTAAATCTTCCCTCTTTCAGCTTAAACAGTCCTATGGCTCCACTCACTGATCAAGAGTCCCTCCCCAGCTTTCCTGAAGCCCCTTTAGGGACTGGAAGGGTTCTGGCACTCTCTTCAGCCTGGCTGAGGGTGTGATGTTTATACAGGGCAGGACTGGGGGTTGCTGGGGTGATATTTTCTCTCTGGAGGCTGTTTCAACTGCAGCTGCTCAGGGGTATCTCTCTGGAGCAGCTCTATCGGCTCTCCCTGGTCTTAAATACTGGTGTACTGGGGCTCACAGCTGAAAGAGGGTTTATGTGCAGGAAAGCTTGTCTGCTTGTCCCACCTGGCTTTCCCAAGGATGGCTTGTCTCCTGTTTCAGCTGTTCTCAGATCTTCCTGTCCCAAACAGTGCCTCCCCACCAGATTTGTTCCTCTAACCGTGATTATTCCTAATAGTGGACAAGGGAAAGAGGAGAAACACAGCAGGACATCTCATTCCCTTGTCTGGGAGGGAATGTAGACCTCTGCCCCAGGCAGTAATGAAGGCATGATGTCCCCTTGCCTGTATGAAAGGTCACCCTGTCACCACCCAAGGCTTTGTAGCCGCGGTGGGGAGCAGACTTGCAATGACTGCCAGAGGGAGCCAGAAAAAAGATATAGTTTGGGGACATTTCAGGTCTGTGCTTTGCAAAAGGACTTCCCCTGGGAGGACCATTTCATAGCTGGCAGGAACTGGGGCTGCATAACTGGGAAAGCCTGTCAGGCAAGCCGGGGAAGGATGGATGAGTGTAGCTTCAGAGTGGGACTGTTTTCTGGGATGAGTGATGTTTAGAGCTCGCTGCAGAGCCTGGGAGGTGGTGCAGGTGGTGGTGAAAGGTGGGTGACGTGTTCATCTCAGGCTTCACCATGGAGTGGAAGGAAGGCAATAAAGAAATTAATGTAAAAAGTAAGATATTTGGGTTCAAACTCTTCCATGGACCCCCTTGGTTAGCTACTGAGGGCTCCAGCTCGGGGACTGGGTGCTTTTGCCCTGGCTGGGGAGAAGGTGCTTCTGACTCATCCTCTCCAATTCTCTATCCATAAATCCTCCTTCCCCTGTGTTTTGAGGGAGCAGAGATGCAGCAGAGACTTCTGGGAGAGTGTGAGGAACAGAGAGAAGCATCCAAAATGGGTTTAGCTGCATCCACAGGAGCTTCAGTGGGAGCATCCTCCGGTGCCCCAGAGGAGTGGTGCAAGTGGGCCAAAGTCACCAGGACGTGCTGGTGGTAGGGGCCAAATTATAAATTCATAGAATGGTTTGGGTTGGAAGGGACCTTAAAGATCATAAAGCTCCAACCGCCCTGCCCTGGGCAGGGACACCTCCACTAGAGCAGGTTGCTCAAAGCCCCATCCATCCTGGCCTTGAACACCTTGTGCCATGGATAAGTGCTTTCTGGGAAGGTTTTGCTGCTGCTGTGGCCTGATCGTTCCTGTTCGTACAACTTGCCCATCAGCATACCCCTTAGCACCTCATCAACTGATTTTGTTTGTACAGTCAGTCCATAAAAGCCTGTCTAGATGGATATGGGGAGACAGTTCTCTCTTCCTTAATCATTAACACCAGTTTATTGGGGGTATAAAACATGATTGCACCAGCTGGCAAGTTTGCGGAGAGGTAAAACAAAAATGGCCTATAGTTAAATGGCAAATTATGCCAGCGCTGTCTGTTTAGGGAGATGTCTCTCTGTCACCCCACACTTGCTTTGATGCCCCAGCAACTCAGCCAGTGCTGCACATGAGACCTGGGAGACAAAAATAGTCCAAATCAAGATCCCTGTCTGGTTGCACGATCTCAGCAGTGGGAAAATGCCAGGGAAATATGGGAAGGTGCATTTGGGAAGGGTTTCACTTGCTTTGTAGAAAGTGAAGCTGAGATTTATGGTGGCTCCACACAAGAGGGCAGTTGGTATTTGCATCATGATCATGTGAAGAGACTGCAGGGAAGATTCAGGGCCCATCCTCATCATAGGAGGCTTTGTACAAATGTAGACCCTAGGGCATCATCTTTTATGGTGGGCTTGTGGTCAACTGAGGTTGACTCCTGACCAGGGTAGGGGGCATAGACCTAGGCTGTAGATCCTGGAGGGGGTTTCCATGGGGTTCCATGGGGCTGGAGGGGCAGATGGTCAGGGTCAGGCTGTCCCACAGGGGGTCCTGAGCAGGAGATGGGGACATGCATGTCCCATGCACAAGCCCTTCTTCCCTTGCTCACTCCTGCCGCACTCAGACATGGTTCTTGTTCCAGCAAGAGCAAATCGAATCGGCTGGAGGCAGTGAAATGGCACCAACCTAGAGGCAACAGGGATCTACTTGGAGAATTTATCCTGCCACAAAACCAAGAGGCTCCCAGGGGATGCAGGACCTCAGGCCAGGCTCTTTGTTTTCTTTGTCCCGGCTCCCAGTCCCCTCAGTCTAAAGGAGCTCAGTGCTAAAGGAGCACTTTGCAATGCGAATAACCTCCTGGAAAAGATCCAGCCCCAGAGTGTGAGTAACCTGAGAAATGCAGACCTGGCTGCCAGCCAAGCAGTCAATCCCTTGATCAATTGACTTCCTAACCCCCTTTTTTTTTTTTTTTTAATAACCCCTCCCCCTTCCCTCCCCCCTTCCTGCTCCATCTATTGATTTCCTTGTCTGCAACATCCACCTGCCCACCTGGAAATATTGCCTTTGACTCTGCTGATACATAATCTTGCAGGGTAGACCTTTCACCTCCGTTATGGGAAGACAGATTAATGAGCACCGTCTCCTCAGTGCCCTAGATGGCAGTAGGGTGTAGAGACTGTAAATATCCTTAATACCGTGATACAGCTCGTATCTCCTGCCACGCAGGATGAGGGATCTCCCCAGAAGCTGGTTGGTTCATTTCAAAGCTGAGCATTAAACTGGACAGAGGTGGCAGAAAGAAGTTGAAGCTGGTTTCGAGGTGTTCCGTGTTTCTGGGGATGTGCCCAATGACTGTTTGACTGTTATTTCTTGCCTCTCTTTTAGCTTTTTCCCTTTCAACTGTATTACTCCTTTTTTTTTTTTTTTAAGTGGGATTCACATTGGGATGCTTCTCAGCTGGTGCGTGCCCAGGTGATGCTATCGAAGGCTGTATTAGGATCAGAAGCCCAGTGGGGGGGCCACTGGGGTTGAAGCAGAGCCATTTGTTTCATGTAGATCTCTGATGAGCAGTGATCTCCAGCAAAACTCTCCTTCAGAGTTATCCACCCCAATCACTGTGCTATTTGTGTTCTTGCAAGAAGGAGACCTTAGGGGTGGGCAGCAAACTCTCCTTTGTGGTTTGCAACAGCAACACAAGCAAAGACATCAGACTGCCCCCCCCCCCCCAAACTAGGTCTCTTGGAGAGGAAGAAAGATACTAGCTGGATCTTCACAACCACCATCTGACTGTAACTTTCTGCTTGGAAAGGTTTCTAAGTTTAGCTAAGAAGGTATTTTTACTGTTGTTAATGTGAAAACCTGATGTGTGGGGAGTTACCATGGTGTGGAGGAAAGGAAGGGAGGGTCCAACTTTCATTTCCAGGACTCGTAAGGTATTTTTCTGCTTTTTTCCTTGGTGCTTCTAAGCTGAAATGCTCCATCCAGTGCTCCCAGATGCTGCTTGGATAGTTTCTGCAGGAGGTGGAAGATGGCAAAACAAGCCCCAGTTGGACATGACTCTGCAAGTTGCCCCATACCAGGGGAAGAGGTGTCACCTGCCAGTTATGTCCAGCTACTTGTCACCTTTTCATCAGCCTTACTGCCCTCTCCCCAGCAGGGAATGGCCAAAACCCAAGGACGTCTCTCCTCCATGAAGTTTTTGCCCTTAACTGGCTGTTTCCCTCAGATCTGAGCAAAGCCTAACCTGTGCTTTTTCTCCATGTTCTGTGACCCCATTGGGAACAACTGCAGGATTTGTGGAGGAGGATATTGGGCATATGCTGGAGGCTGATGGATGGGGGAGAGGATATGGGGCAGAAACCTCCCCATGCCACGACTCCCACCCCAGAGGAGAGTCATAGCCAACCCTTGCCATGCTCTCAGAGACCTATTGAGATGTTAATCCAGCTGCTTTTATACATGCCCCCTGTCTCCCACCACATTTTCTGGGGGAACAACATCTCTGGGGTCTAAACCTTGAGTTGGTGGGACTGGGTGGCCAGCAGCCCTTGTGGGTCACTGCCTTTGAACAAGCCAGGCACGTTCAGCTGGGTGCCGAAGCGGAAAATAGGCTTCCTCCAGCTCTCACTTCATCTTCTTTGATTGAGCAGCCTCACAAGATTTACCCCCCTGCTTCTCTCCCCATCACCTCTGTTAAACATTACTACGCAGTGCAACCCCTTTAAATCAGAAAATCAATGGTATTTATTATTAAAAAAAAAAAAAAAAAGACCTAACAAAACACTTTCTCAAAGCTCTTACTCTGAGAGAGGGAGGGGAGCCTTTTACCCATTCTGCAAGGAGCAGCAGTTTCTCATGAGTGCTGACGCTGCTGTTTAAACAGGTCTCGTGCTGCAGCGTGCGGGTGAAAATGCTCCTTGGAAAAGGTTTCCTTGCTTTAAAAATCCTTCTGGTTTGTGACAGAACTGCCTGGAGCTGAGAGGGAGCCTGTCCAGGTGCATCAATGCATCTTCAGAAGTGAGGGGGAGCTGCAGCTCTGAGTATTTGGTGTTTGCTGGGCCTCCAAGGAGGCCTGTTGGTCACCTCTTGCCTCCAGCATTGTCACCCCACCGCTGCCAACAGCTTCTGCTGTGTAGATGCCCACATGAGAGACACCCTAACCCATGCTACTCTAGCTTCTTCCTGGCTCTTCTGGCTTCCTTCTAGGATGTTCATTATGGGCAGACCTTGACCCAGGATGGTGCTGGATCAGAATTCAAGCTTTGGCCTAAAAGGCATATGGCCAAATGCAGCCACCTGGGGCATCAGAAGATGGTTGTCATGTGGGCAAAATCATGTTTAGACCCTCATGGAGATAACTGCAACCAGAAGCCTAGGGGACTTTGTGGTCATCTTTGTCATGCAGGGACCATCACACTTTGTCCACTAAATCTGCACCATGGCTGAGTGCCAGGGACCCAGCATGGCTGTTTGGGGAGCTCAGCTTCCTTCCTCTCTTCTGCCCAACCTACTAGTCCTGGGCAAGCCGGTAATGGGCAGAACTGGGCTGTGTGTTGCCCAGATGTTACAGCAATAGGGGGACATGGGGAGGTAAATCCATGGGGGCTATGCAAAATGCTCTCCTTGGTGCACTGAGGATGCCTGTATCCTTTTCTTAGCTGAAATAAAGCTGGTTCTTGGATCCAACCTTCATTGCTGTGTCATTCCAGGAGGGCTAGTGAAGGTGTAGATACAAACGTGTCCTGGAGATGGAGCTTAAATTGCCCAAAGTGTTATCTACATAGGGTCTGTAAAGCTGCGTGGCAGCTCTGAGACTGGAAGGGTGTTTCTGGAGGATCCATCTGCCCTGGTCCCTTCTCTCAGCAACCACAGTGAAGTCCAGCTGCAGTACTGTGCTCCGTGGTGCTAGCACCGTCATGTACCAGAGAGGCATCTCCTGGCTCTGAGCCCAAGCTTGCTGCTGTTTCCTCTCCTGAGAGGTCTAAGGGGAATATCCTGGGCAGGGATGCGTGTGGTCCCAGGGAACAGAGGTACCTTGAGTAGGGAGCATCTATTACACTGGTGAGGCCACATCTCAAGTGCTATGTCCAGTTTTGGGCCTCTCACTACAGAAAAGACATTGAGGTGCTGGAGCGGGTCCAGAGAAGGGCAACGGAGCTGGTGAGGGGTCTGGAGCACAAGTCTTGTGAGGAGTGGCTGAGGGAGCTGGGGGTGTTCAGCCTGGAGAAAAGGAGGCTGAGGGGAGACCTTTTCGCTCTCTACAACTCCCTGAAAGGAGGTTGTAGCAAGGGGTGGTTGGTGTCTTCTCTCAGATATGGAGATATTTAAAAGACAAGTAGATGTGGTGCCAAGGGACATGGTTTGGTGATGGTTTTGTCAGTGTTAGGTTGATGCTTGGACTTGATGATCTTAAAGGTCCCTTCCAACCTAGATGATTCTATGATTCTAAAATCTCTGCTGACCACATCTCTGCTGGCTGGAGCCTGGTTTGGATGCACCGACGATGGCCCAGTTGATGCCAACGCTGTCTTCTTGTTTTGGTATCAGTTACTGGTATTTTTAAGAATTTAGGAAGTTCCATTTTTCCTTTCCTCGTCATGTGGCCAAAACGTCACTGTTGTGAAAAGGATCTTCCAGAAAATGGAAAATCCTATATGAAAATGTCCCCAAAGGGGTGTGAGTACCCACACGAGGGGAACGGCATGAAATGGGTGGACATGGCCATTCCCAGCTCACACCAGCTGAAGGACCTGAGTATGTTCAGCCGGAGTTAGTGCTCCTGATTCACGTAATTAATTCTGAACACTTTGGGCTGCGTTAGCATAACCCTGATTTAGCCTGGGAGGTGTCCAAGGGGCTTTCAAAAAGACCAGGGACAATCCCAGCCCGTTGGGACTTAATTTGAGCTCTGGCTTTGGGTACCATTTTGCACCTCTTCTTGCAAAGGGAGCACCTCCTCCCCACGGATCAACCCCTCCAACTGCTCCTGGAGAGCCCCATGCATTTCAGGAGCGTGCTTCCAGCTACCAACAAGTCAATGCGTTTATATTTCTGTAGAAAAACAGTTTAAATTCCGTATTCAAGGGATTTAGAGAGAAATCAATTACCATAAAAATCTATTAACTCTGTTAAAAAAGAAACTGTAAACTTTTGACTCCCTGAGGCTTATTTCTGTCAAGCGAGGAACAACCCGTGTTTAACCAGATTTTACCTCCTGTTCAAAACCTGCCATTTTCCTTGAGGTTTGAAAACGGCTTTAACTCCCCGGCAGCAAATGGGGGCTAATCACAGGGGGAGGAGCTGCAGAAATGCCCCGACCAGGCTTTTCCAAGCGAGCATTTCAGAGCTGAAGGAAACAACCCACATTTCCCCGGCAGCAAACAATGAACACGTTCGCTTGGAAAACAGACAGACCTCCTAATTGACAGCAGCTATTACATCTCCACCCTGTCCCCTGACGTTTTCTTACACTGGTGACCACATGCTGCTTTTGGATGAGTCGTTGGTATCTTTTTTGGAGCTGAGAGTGGTTGTGACCTTTTCTTTCCACCTCTGTGAGCCGTTAGGATTGACTCCATCCTTCACCTCCTTGGTGGTGTCTTAAGCCTCAAGCCCTTGTTTTTTCGTCTTGCCTCCAGAATTCAATGGTTTGAGCTTGTCCTTTGCTTTAGTCTGGGTTAAGTCTGTGCCTTGTTTTTCCAAATATCCTGCTAAATTGCGTGTAGTTATGCTGGGATCTTGGTGACCTGTTAATGCTGGTGCCATCAGTACCTGGGCCACCTCCATACCCTTCTCCTGCCAGTCTCTCTGGTGCTTCCACATCCTGAAGTTCCCATTAATTTCCCATTCAGGCCAATCTCTATATTACAATTCCATATCCCAGTGTGGGCTTGATGAGATCTCTCTCCATAGGATTTTGTGATATGCCTGGTGGTGCTCTGTGAACAGGAGCCGTGGGATGCTGGGCTGGGTACAGTGATGTCAAATAAGGTGAGATGTAGCTGAAGCCCTGGTGGGTTCTCTGCTGGCTAATATGAGGTTGTGTTCAACCTGAAGTCTTTCAGAGGGAGCTGCAAATAGGATATCCTTCCTCTTTCCAGCTGGCTGTTTACGGGACGCTTGTGGGAAAATGTTTGAGACCTGCTTCCCTCTGTCAGATTGGGCTGAAATTGTCAAGATTTTGCTAGGTCTTGAAGCAGACGGTCTGTTGGCTTTTAAGATGTGTGCTGTGGCACAGTGGTGGGTGTTGGGATGCGGATCTCCACGGATCCCCAGTCACAGCTCTGTAATGTAGTTTTTGTGTCTATATGCAACAGGGATAGATATTTCCTCACAGCAGCCTTCCAATATCTGAAGGGAGCCTATAGGAGAGCCGGAGAGGGACTCTTTGTCAGGAAGTGTAGTGACAGGACAAGGGGTAATGGTTTTAAATTGGAAGAGGGGAGATTTAGATTAGATATTAGGAGGAAATTCTTTATTGTAAGGGTGGTGAGACACTGGAACAGGTTGTCCAGGGAAGTTGTGGATGCCCCATCCCTGGAAGTGTTTAAGGCCAGGCTGGATGGGGCTTTGAGCAACCTGCTCTAGTGGGAGGTGTCCCTGCCCATGGCAGGGGGGTTGGAACTCGATGATCTTTAAGGTCCCTTCCAACTCTAACCATTCTATGATTCTATGATTTGGCAGATGGAGCTGGCAGCATCTGGCGTGGGTGATCCTGGGGTGGGAGATGCATGAGATGCAGCTGGAGCCACAGCCAAGTGGGAGGGAGGCACAAACCAGATGAGACCTCAAATCCACTGGGTCTCATCCCTTTCAGACAGACCTTGCTGACAGGGGTTATTTATTTATCCCAAAATGTGTTGGGGTGGGGGAAGAAGAGTTTATTGCAAACATATACACAGGAAGAATAAATGGAGGGGAACATCCCAGCCTCTGGCACTACTGTAAGTTTGTAAGACCTGCTTTTTTTCCTCTCTTGCCCTCCTGCATCTTGCCAGGCTTCCCATAGCTCTGTCATCTGATCCAGGTGAGGTAAAGGGAGAACCTGGTCCACCAGCTTTATGGGGTTTGGAGGCAATTTGTTCAAGGAACTGTAAAACTCGGAGAAGTTGCCCCTATAAATTATTTACCGGAGGCAGTAAAAGATCAAGGAAATTGCTGGGATTCCTTGCAAAGCCCTGAAGTTTACAGGGTTGTTTCCCTGTCCCTACCAGGTTTCTCTAAAGATCTCTGTAGTGGTTTTAGGAGGTCTTTGACAGGGGCTGGTGGCAGCCAGTGTCTCAAAGATCATCTAAGATCTGCTAGATTGAAGTTTGCTAATGTGTAATGTATAAAATGAGCATCATGGTGGCACCTAAGTGGCTCTAAGTGACCTGAGCTGCCCCAGGCTGGACAATGATGATGGAGCAAATGGCAGTCCTCCGTCAGCCTTGGTATCCAAAATATATCCTGAAAGATGGAGCGCATGGAAGGAGCAAGCCCAGATGTGATCTTGACCTGGTGGTGGGCTGTGGATGGAGGTGGGTGTTGAAGCAAGTGTCTGGAAGCTGCAGAGCAGCTCTTCACCCTGATATGTTTCATGTTGCTTCATGCTGCTTCACACAGCATGGGCAACAAACAGGAGGAGCTGGAAGCCACCATGCTGCTAGAATGCTAAAATCTAGTTGCCATTACTGAAACCTGGTGGGACGAATCTCTGGTGAGATCCCCCTGCAGTGCTACTTCCAGCTCTGGGGCCTCAGCACGGGAGAGACATAGACCTGTTGGAGCGGGGCCAGAGGTGGCCACGGCTTCAAGGGCTGGAGCCCCTCTGCTGTGAGGACAGGCTGAGAGAGTTGGGGGAGGGTTCAGCCTGGAGAAGAGAAGGCTCCGGGGAGACCTTAGAGCCCCTTCCAGTCCCTAAAGGGGCTCCAAGAAAGCTGGGGAGGGACTCTTGATCAGGGAGTGGAGCCATAGGACAAGGGGGAATGGTTTTACACTGAAAGAGGGGAGATGATTTAGATGAGATATTGGGAAGAACTTCTTTGCTGCGAGTGTGGTGAGAGCCTGGCCCAGGTTGCCCAGAGAAGCTGTGGCTGCCCCATCCCTGGAGGTGTTCAAGGCCAGGTTGGACAGGGCTCTGGGCAACCTGATCTAGGTGAAGATGTCCCTGCCTATGGAAAGGGGGTTGGACTAGATGGCCTTTAAAGGTCTCTTCCAACCCAAACCGTTCTGTGATTCCATATACATGTCCTACACTGCCTTTTCTCACCTCGGGCTGGTATTTCATACCCAAGTGAACCCTTAAAGGCAGTGGAATTTTGGAAGGAATCAGGAAGGGGAAAAACAAGGAAGAAAACTACTCTTTTTCCTTTCTAAGAGAATAGCGCCCTTGACTTTGGGATCATCTGTAATCTGGTGTGCTGCAGTCATCCATCAAGGACCCGGGCTGGCAACGCAGCAGCAGGAGTTGGGTGGGTTTTCACCCCCGAGTGAGCATTTGCAGCTCACTGCTAGAAGACAGAGCACAGCTTTAACTAAAATTTAAAAAATATATGTAATAAAATTCAGAACTATTCAATATGTTCCAGAATTGAACACGTAAAAGTTCAACATGCCTGCACATGTGTATATATGAATCTTTGTCTGCCAGGAAATGTGTTTAGTTTGTGGCATCCGGGTTATGAAAACCTTTGGAATCCTTTTCCTCACTTTTGCAATGTGAATTCAAGGTGTGACTGTTCTGAGCTCGAGCCTTTCTACACCCCCAGGGTCTTTGCGTTTTGTAAATGTTAACACTTGCTGGGGCTCACTGTGCTTTTTCTTTGCCTCCGCAGTCTTCTAGGATTTATTCCGTATATGACTGTTTTCCTATTACTATGTTAATGTGCATTTTTTACTGTATTTGTTCTGTGCTGAAGCATTAAACAACATTGGAGCTGGGGAAAAAAAAAAAATAGAAGAATCGTGTTAAATTTTTATCTGCAGAAATGTGCTTTGGCTTAGCTGCCTAAAGTGACTGCAGATACTCCAACTTATTTTCTGTTGTTTAGGCCTTTTTTTATTATTATTATTTCCTGCATATATGTGAACTTGGGTGACAAATGCTGAAGATTCAGAGGTGCTTTTTTTAATGTCCTTTGCCCTTTGCCAGCTCCATATCCCTCTCAAGGTATCACCATGGTGCTACGTACCCCTGCCCCATGGGTCAGGGCTCTGGCCAGTGGTGCAATGAAGCCAGTGCTCTGGAGTAGACCTGCTGTAGGATGATGTTGGCACATGCCCTGTCACATCACACAGGTGTCTTAGAGGGACTCTCTTATTCTTTAAGAATAAACCAGCATTTCCTTGGAATTCCGAACAGGAATGGAGATTTCTGTTCACATTTAAGCTTTTTCTGAATATTTTTTTTTTCCACTCATTTTGAGCTCAGTCTGTCCTGAGTGGTCAAGCAAGAATGAAATTTCATCTTTGATATATAGAGCAGGACTGGAGAGGATGGGATGGGAGAGGATAAAATGTCACATTTGGAAAGGCAGGAGGTATGATTTAGCTTGAGTCCAACAACAAGCCTCAGGTCTGAAGGCAGAAGCTACTTACAAACCTGTTCTGAAGGCAATGAGTTTGGAGCTTGTTAATTTACTGCCTGTCTTCTCTTAATTAGGTGGGATGGATTGGGGACTGCCAAAGGCAATAAGGGCTGTGAGCACTGGTGGCCTCCAGGGATGGTGTGTTTGCTAGAGGACCTTGACACCAGGCAGGACCCTGTGGGGCGACACGTGGCAGTGGACGTGCTAACATGTCCTTTGCCCCAGGTACAGCACCAGGGATCCGTAAGGCACTGATGAAAATCAGCATTTGGATGGTCGTCTTCTGTCTCAATGTGGCAGCTGGTATTTTTGGGCAGGATTGGGTGAGCTGGTCCCAGTGCCATTCACAGAAACTGGGGAGCCTTCCCCATAAAGACCAGTAAGATCATTAGGACAGGCTTCAATGCCAGCTGTTGTGATGGACACGTGCTCTCGGAGGATCTACATTAGTTGTCTCAGTACATATTATATTGCATTTCTGGTGTTATTTTAGATATGGAAACTCTCAGAACAGTGCCTTGCATTTATGAGTCAAATTATCCTTCATTTTGATTGTATTTTGGGCAGGAGGAAGTGTAGAAGTGTGAACGATGGGAGGAAGAGGAGAAGAGAGGATGGAAGGAGGCACATTTTGAAAAACATTGAAATGAAGGTCTCTGCAGGAACATTTCTGGAGGGACATATGGTTTTAATAATATTAACACAGAGGTCAGAAACCCAGTCAAAGGTTTTGCTGCCTCCTTGCTCCATGAAGGGTTTGTTATGGTCCAGGATGGGCCCTGCCCTACAGAGCTGAGGATTAAACGGGGAGGGAAAAGGGGATGCTGCCAGGTCAGCATTGCAAGAGTGATGGGATCTGAGGGGCGATGGGGTGATCTTGCCAAAGCTTGTAACACAACTCTTCCAAAAGAAGAGGTGGTAAAACCTAGTTTTCTTGGGTCTCAGCTCTGCACTTCTCCTCCGTTACTGGATTTTCTACAAGCTTATTTACTTCTAGTGTTAAAAAACCTACATTGGCTTCTTTTGTTTTGTTTTGATTTGGTTTTTTTGGGGCAAAATTGTGGTTTTGCTTTGAAGCCATCTCCACAGCAACTAATGGCAGCATCACACAGAGGTTTTGACAAGAGTTAGGAAGGAAGGACACAGCAGAGATCTTGATTACATCCAAGTACACCCAGCAATTAGGAGAAGAGAGAGGGAAAATAAGAAACAGAAAACACATGAGGGGATCTTAAGTCCTGAGGGTCTCAGAGATGGTTGTAGCTACGTGATGGGCAAGGTGACCACAGCCTTGGTGCCCCACAGTCTAGATGCACACCGGGCTGCTCCAGGCACTTGATCATCTTGCTTGTTTGGGGATGCATTTAGGTGGGGTTATTCCAGGCTGTGCACAAGAACTCAGCCTTGTATTCCAAAAGGGATCCGATCTATAACGCAATGTGATTTTTGAGGCTGCATGTTGTTAATTGGAAGGAACAATCCAGCCCTGGTAAAGAGCTAGGCTGGATGAAGTCATGGAGCTCGTCTTTTCCACGCTGGAAGTAGTCCATGTCTCCCTATGAAATCTGCTCAGCCCGAGACAAGCAGGTGGGGCTCAGAACAGGAAAAGAACTTTTTATTGCCCATTTAAAAAATTATAAAACCCCTTTTGGCAACCCCACATCTGCTACAGTTGTTGCTTCATAAAGAGAAGTCCCTGCTTTGCAGAGGGAGACTTCTGTAGCAATTTTGGGGAGTTGCTAAGCCATCCATAGGCAGTAACTAGAGCTTTCCACCTCCTTTGGCTGGTCCACGATGGTGGGCTGGATCTCCAAGGGCAGAAAGCACAAGGCAGTTAATCCTGGATTTAGGAACCTGAAGGTTAGTTGCAGAAAAGGCTAATAAAGGCTTGAGTGCAGGTGATTGCTGTCTGCAGTGATCTTCTACTGATCTTTCCTCCCTGTGTAACTGAGGGTAGCAGATGCTTCCCTCTGTCAACACACCACTAATATTCATGTTTAGGCTTAATTGCCTCAGGTTGTTGTTGCCTGAAGAAGGGTGCTGTTAGGGAAAGGTGCTGGGGGAACAAAGCTGATCTCACCCCTGTAGCTGGCATCAGCAAAGAGATGAAGGAATTAGTGGATCTGTAGACTTTAATGCCAATTCCCTAAGCCAAGATGAGCTTTTCTAGCTGGAGAAAAGCTTCTCTTGCCACTGTAGGCAGGTGGGAGCATCATACTCTCATTAAAGCCTCTTTCCTCCTGCAGATGAATGACTCTCCAGGCTGTGTGCTGACTCCAGGAACCAAGAAGGAGCTTCTTCCCAAGGAAGAGGAAAATGTTGTATGCCCAGATCCTTGTCCTGGCAGTGGCTGTGGTGCAGTACAGAGCTGTGGCCGTTCATGAAGGTATGTGACAAGTGGGCTACCATGAATGCAGAGCAGCTGGGGGAGATGCTGAGACACATCTTTTCTCCCTAGAAAAAGACCTTTTCCAAGCAGCTTCTTCTGCTAATGTGATGGATACGCACGAAGATGGTGTCATGGTGGAGCTGTAGTGCTGCTGCCTTTAACTTCTGCACAGGGTCCTTTTAGGTTGGGATCATCTCATAATCAAGCATCTCAGCTGGCCCCAAAAGGCAGGCAGGACCTGACTTGCTGCACTGGGGTTTATGGGGAAATTAGGGCTCTTCTCAATGTCCTGCCTCTAGTACCACCTAGCTGCGCCAGAGGAAAGTGGGGAGAAGGGGAAAATGTGTCCCCTCCTGTTTCCTCTTCTGATCTCCAAGAGATGGGACAAGCCACCACACAGGGAATATGAGAGAGAAGACATCAAGGCAGCCTTGAAGCCTCCTGCAGCTGTTTAGAGAATTGAGATGGCACAAGGGTTCACCTTCTCCCTGGCTCCCTGTTGCCTGTGCAAGCCCACAAAGAATTTTTGGGGAGGAGGTGCTGGGCCTGAAAGGCAGGAGACAAAAGGACCCCAGAGAAGAGCCTCACAGAGTTACAGCATGATCCACAGCATGTCCCTGTAGCCTCAGGGTCCTGCAGGAGGGGGAGGCTCCTTGAGAGCATCTGACAAAGCTAATCCAAAGCTCCCAGGACTGTCATGGGGTTGGGTAATGGTCCTGTGGTTCTTCTCTCTTCAAATTGTTCTGCAGCAACAAGCCCCCAGGCTTTGAAGGTGTAAATTCACCTGGACTAATTCCAGTTCATTCAACAAGGAGTTAATGGAAGCTTTGGCATCAGCTACAAAATTAACTTGATTAAGTTCCTGTCCGTCAATTAAGCCAATATACTTGACTATAATGCTATTTAATTCAAAGCTGGGAACACTGCAATAAATCAACATTTACAGGTGTCTCTGGCAAACCTGTGATTGATGAAACGTGGTAATTTTGGAGGTGCATGGAAAATTTCAAATAAAATCATATCCCCCGGTGATTAATATAGCTGTCTGTGTTGGTATTTTCTCCAGAAGGTACCAATCCAAATATGCTTAATATCACATGTTTCCAATGACAGCTTCAGGTACCTGATCCAAGCAGCAAATGCTGTCGGGTTTCATTGCGGAGCTGGGCCCCCCCTGGAAAGGTGCTGAGCTCCTGGCTCAGCATCTCACGAAATGGGCTCTGGTTACCCCTTTATAGAGAAGGGAGCACCATCCTACCCTTTCTAATCCCATGGAGCTCTTGCTTGTTGTCTTTTTCCTCGTTATCCCTGGATAAAAATGAGGGCAGGAGGATTGTGCGGGGGGTGAGCAAGACTCCCAGGGGCCAGGAATGGATGGAGGAGGCTCTCTGGGGATTTGGGATGTGGAGAGGTAAGTAGCAAATGTCCTCCTTTGCTTCAGTGGCATTTTGAGCGTGTTTCCCAGATCAGGGCCAAAAATGCAGGTCTCCCAAGAAAAGCTGTCTGCACTGCCTTGAGTGACTCCAAGAGGTTGGTGATTTTGGGAGGGATGGTGGATGACCTCCTCCAGGGTGTTGAAACTTTGTTGGGATTTTCTTGTGGCAATACAGGTTGTGGTTACCCTGGGAAGCTGTTGAATGATTTTCACTGGTTCTGAGGTCAGAGCCGAGGACTGGCATTGCCTTCCCTCCCAGTCCTTCTGGGGGAACAGGAACATCAAGGTCAAAGCTAGGGAAAAGGGGTAGATCCAAAACAGAAGTGGCAGCTGAGAAAAGAGCTTATGGTGATCTGCTGTTAGCAGCTGAGCTGCCTCCAAGACACCCCTGACAGCTGAAAAGCACTTACAGAGGTTTGAGAAGGGAAGGGAGATATCAACAGAGAGCTCTAGGAAGGAAAATTGAAATAATTGTCTCCCATTTTTGTCAAGGAAAAGGGCTTTATATTCCCAGCTGGGTACGAGTAGAACCAAAAAGAGATAGTCATTCTTTTTCTGCAGTAAACAGAGCTGTTAAGTCATGAAGAGCTCAGTGTCAGGACATGCAAAGAAAGATGAAGAAACCAAAAGCCTTGGGTAACAAAGACCCTCGGGCTGCCGTCCATCCACAGCCGGCAAATGACCCTCTGTCCTGCTGTGTGGCCAAAGGGGATTGATCAGGGACACAGCAATGAAGGAGAGAACAAAACCTGCATCTTCACAAGCCCTTTGGGGAGCCTGCTTATAGAAATGGGGTAAAAGTCAGGTAAACTGAAGAGGCGGAGCTAAAAAATACTATCCATTTGCAGCAGAAGCATGAGAACATCTCCCCAGCAAACTGGAACAAACGCTGCAGCCCAGCTGGGTGTGAGCTGGGTCTCAGGACCTGCGGCTGAAAGTCAAGGCAGAGGCTGGGTAAAGTCCAAAGCAGCAGTGACACAAAATGACACAAAAAATGTGAAGAGGTTGAGCCCAGTCCTGGTGAGCAAGACCCAAAATGCCCTCCTCCAGCAGTCAGCACAGTCTACTTTTTATCAGCCCTACAGTAATAACTCAGCATCTATCTGCAAGAGGGAGAGAGATGCCAAAGAAAATACAAATTTTGAACATCCCTTGTAGAGCCTTCATTAATTCAAGGTATCTCTTAAAGTCATCAGATTTCTGTCCATGGACTATATTTATTGGATGCCTAAGGAAAATTAAATTCAATTGAGACTGAACACTGAATAGGAAAATATGCCTTGATGTTCGTTAAACAAATTTCCCTGTACAGCTGTCCCTTCCCTGACAGATGTCATCAGATAGCTCTGGTTTGTACAGAAAAAATACTCAAATTGTTCATTCTTTGCACAAGAATCCTTTCCATGCTTGGGGCTGGTAAGGAAGAGGGGAGCGTTGCAAAGCTGAATGTCTCAAGAGCATCTCGAGCTCTCTGTACAAGACTGGAAGACTTGGTTGTTTTAGGGCTGGCGAAGCATGGGTGGCCAGGTGGCCCCATGTATGCATGGGTTTCTCACATTGGCTCTGGAGACTCTGATGCAAGAAGTCCAGGATGACTGGTGGGGTGGAAGGGCTGCCACATTCCCAAATTTCAGTTGTGTGCAGCTCAGGTGTCGACGTCTGCCTCTAGGCATGTGAAACCCCAGGCACCTTCTTGCTTCCAGCATGTCCTACAGACCTGCAATGCCTTAATAGATCTGGGTCTTGGTCTTTGTGCTTCAAATGAGAAACTTCCCCTGGGGGAGAACAGTAAAATGGAGAATTAGGAGGAAATTAAAGAAAACAAAGCGGCCTGTTGCTCTTGGAAGTCCATGATTACCCACTTCATTGGACCTAAGCAATATTCTTTAGCTGCAATATTTCAGGGGTTCACATGATTCAGAAGGGTTTAGCTCTTGGCTGGCTCATTTCATGGTGGATGATGAACCTTCTTGCCCTTTTCCCTCAGCATGCAGGACGGCAGAGGTGGCTGACATTCTGTTCCTTGTGGGACAGTCACAGGGCACAGGGAGGGAGAGCTCCTGGCTGGTCAAGGACTTCATCAGCAGCATGGCCCGTTCCTTTGAGAATGTGGTGATGGGCAAAGGAGGCATCCGGCTGGCAGTGGCACTCTATGGGGAGAAACCAAGGTGGGTCAGTCCATTCTCTACCACCAGCACCCAGGTTTCCCAATGGCTCTAGATGGGCAACCGTGACCCCACGGTTAAGGAGCTCTTGCTGCTCTGCTGAACCATTGCAAGAGCAGAGCAAGAGCTCAACCCCCAGCAACATCACCGAAGTCTAGAGGTGCTTGGTGATGGGGAACTCTTTCAGGGCAGGGAGGCTGGTATTTAATGCAGCCACAAGAAATTCCCCACCATCCAATTTTAAATAGTGTTTTACGGTAACAGGGCTCTATGGGACTCATACCCAAGACTTCCTTGACCACTGTGAAGAGGACTCCTTGCCTACATATAAGCTTTGTGTGACCAGCTAAATGTCAACATTATTGCTGGTCATTATTATTATCAATGCATCCTTGCTGTACCAACAGTGTTTTCTTGCCCCATTTTCCCCCATTTCTCATTCCTAGGATGAGTATTGAGCTTACGGATTACGTGACCATCGAAGAAATGCTGGTGGCAATTCAGGATCTCTCCCTCAAAGGTGGAAGCTTAAAAACAGGGTCAGCCTTGGCCTTCGCAGCTCACGCCATGTCCCGCCTGGACACACTGCGAGAGGACGCAGCAAAGGTAAGTGACCTTCTGTGATGACTTCCCTGGTGTCATCCTCAGTAAGGATCAGACCTCTAACTTCTTCCCCTGAAGACATGAATGAGCCGTTTGGGTTTTATTTATCCCGTCTGGTTTTTAGCTTGGGGTTGAGGTACCACATTTAGGAGCTCATTCAGCTTCAGGTCACTTTATTGGTGATAGAGGCACCTCCAGATTTTCAAAGGACTGACTAATTTTTTTTAAAATGCTCATATTTCCCCATGGATTGCAGAAGTACCCAGCGTTCTGGTCTCAAATGCCTCCATCTGAGTACCCAAATTTGGGGGCATAAGAACAAGCAGACAAGTTGTGGTGTTGGTGCACGTAGCTGTTGCTAGTAGCCTGCATCCATCCACTCTGGCGATAGAGAGTGGCAGCACAATTAGCATCTTACTCAAAAAGTAGACATGCTGCTGTGTCTTTACCTTTCAGACATCGGTTCTGGGTCACTGGTTTCTTCAGATCTTTTTTTTTTTTTTTTTTATTTTATTCATAATTTCTAAGGGGCTCTGAGAAAGCTGAGGATGCTAAAGAGAAGGTGCTGCATTTTGCTTTGCTTGGCAGGCTGGATGAAGCAGTTCAGTCTGCTCTGCTCTGATGGTAGACAGTCTTGAAATTAAGAAAGGGGGCAGCCCCATGGGGGCTAGATAGACCCCATGCATTGAGTCTGAAATGATCAGAGCCAGCTTTTGCCTCCCGTGGACCTCCCACATTTGCAGCTCAGTGCTGCACCTTCTCTTCTGCTTTGAGATCCTGCATGCCAAATGCAGTCTGCATGACCCATGCTGTCGGTGTGGTCAATGAGACCTGTTTTGGGTCACAGAGAAGGAAGGAGAACATGACGATACAGGTGGGATGTGTTAACCACCTCAACTGCTTAAAGGTGTTGCAGCAGGTTGTGTGTTCATTATATCATCCCGTGTGCCAGCCATATCTCCTGCTACATGATCTGACACGGGACTGCCCAAAAAGCTTGCAAGGTCTGGGGTTGCTGAGTTGGCTGCCATTTAAACCCAGGCTGTGGCTGAGAGAGTTCCTTACCACCTGATAGCACCATCCAGGTGCCAGTGGCCAAGTGTGTTGTCCAGGGTGCAGCTGAGACCTCCTTTAAGAGCTGCTCTTGTGGACTTCTAGGGGTGAATCGTCTCTCTGTGGTGGTATTAATCTCCTCCTGGACCCAGAGTTACTGCCCCAAGCAGAGGTGAGACACAGTTGGGCAGGAGGAAACATGCAGAGAAGATGCTGACACGAGCAGCAGCACTTATCCTCTTCTTCATGAGCTCATGCTCATGAGAGCTGATTTCCTGAGTTACCCCAGAGATGTGGGTTATCGAAGGATTTATTTTCAAGTGCCCATGCTTTTAGAGAGGTGGACTTCATCCAAGGTCTGACTTCTTAGTGTGAAATTCCTGCAGCTGTCTCTGTGACCTCCTCGTGTTGTGCTCTTTCATTCTCTGGCTCTTACACCAATTCTTGTAGGTGGTTGTTTTGATCACGGATGGAAAATCCGGCGACTCAGTTGAAGATGAAGCCCGGGTCCTGCAGGATCTGGGGGTGACGGTGTTTGCCATAGGTACGTATGGACACGCTGAGTTATGTGGAGCATCTCCACCCAACACTGTGTGTGCACCAACACACAACCTACGCACTGGGGAAGATTCATAGATTTCATAGAATCCTCTGGGCCGGAAGGGACCTTCAAAGGTCATCTGGTCCGACCCCCCCCTGCAGTCAGCGGGGACACCCCCAACTAGACCAGGTTGCCCAGGGCCTCGTCGAGCCTTACCTTGAATGTCTCCAGGGAAGGGGCCTCAACCACCTCCCTTGGCAACCTATTCCAGTGCTCCACCACCCTCATGGTAAAGAGATTATTCCTAATGTCTAATCTAAATCTGCTTTTTTCCAGTTTAAAGCCATTACCCCTTGTTCTGTCACTGCAGGCCTTTGTAAACAGACTGTCTCCAGCCTTCCTGTAGGCCCCCCTCAGGTACTGGAAGGCTGCTATGAGGTCTCCCCGGAGCCTCCTCTTCTCCAGGCTGAACAACCCCAGCTCCCTCAGCCTGTCCTCGTAGCAGAGGTGCTCCAACCCCCTGATCGTTCTCGTGGCCCTCCTCTGGACCCTCTAAGTGCACACAACAACCCCTCCTCTAAAAACTGCACCCATCCCCAGGCTCAGGCACTAGTAACTACTGCAAGTACAGGCAAATCACATCTGTGCTGTGCTTGGGTATTTTTTGTTGTTGTCGATAGCTGATTTATTCAGCAGAAATCTGCGGGTTTGCATCTGTGAAAACTACTTGCGAATTCAGGAGGAGTTCAATAAATAGTTCCATAAAAGTCAAAATGTTTTGATGTGACATTTTCAAAAATGAAATGTTTTTACTTTTGAAGCTTTCTCTTAATGGGGTTCAGAGACCGACTTCAGCTACGTTAAAAATGTCCATCAGAATAATTCCACGGGCAAGGAAAAGTTTCAGCACCTCCCTGCCCCCAAGAGCATTTATTATGAGTCAAATCTTTCCCTTCACCAAACACTTCAGGGGAGAAGAAAAGGATGGTGGTGGTGTTTCATTATAGAGAGAAACCAAGCTGATTTGGGCAAATCTGAGGTGAAAATTAGGCAGGGTTGGTTTGTTGAGCTTTTTTTCCCCCTTTTTTTAAATTCAACCACAGGAAAACCCTCCAAGCTTCCCACAGTCTCTCTCCCAAAGTCCCGTTGTCTGCTCATCCATCAGAAGAGCAGAAATGTCTCTGTATTCAATGGGAAGGATGAGGCCATATCCTGTCCTGGTCCTTTTCACTCTCCACCCCAAGAGAGCTTTCCACCTCTCAGCCCATTAGCAGCTGAATTACCCAGGTCAATCTCTAATATGCCTCCAGAGAAAACCTTGACCTCTTTTCCTTGATGGCTTCATCTGCTTCACCACTGCCCATCCAACTTGAGTCTCCATTCCTTGTTTCATTCTTCCCCGTGGGCAGCATGACTGAAAAGCTGGTGTGAAACTCAAAAGGCCTTCACATTGCTCCCGCTTGCTGTTGACAGACCTTGCCAATCCCTGGCCTGCCCTTGGAATGATGCTTGATGTCCTCTTTTCCTCTTCTTTTCTTCATCTAGGAATTAAGGGTGCTGACAAGAATGAACTGAACAAAATAGCTTCAGAGCCCACTGCAGAGCATGTGCTTTATGTTGAAGATTTCCACCTGCTCCATAACGTGGCCCCCAAACTCTCTCGAAGGCTCTGTTTCACTGCCTCGGAGCCACCACGACCCATCAAACAGACTGTACAAGGTGCGTCAGGGCTCCCCCTTTATCCTCCTTTCCACTTGCTTGAACCGGTCCTTTCCCAGTCCCTGGGTGTGCCAGCCACACCATGGAGATGGACCTCCCACATCCCCTCTGCTCATCACAAGGGAGCTTTAGGTGTTGGATGACCCTAGAGGAGCAGCCAGCTCATGGAGCTTCGGTTGCTTGGGGGCAGTGGTCCTGTGTATTGCGCTTGTGTCTGCATCTCCACGGTTTGTCTGGTGATAGTGGATCCTAAAAGTCTTGCTGCTGGTTCAAACAAAAGGAGCAGCAACGGGCTGTGGCAGCAGTTCTGCCCTGTGGGGGCTTTCATGATGGACCTCTCATGGTCAACTCCAGCAGCACAGCTCAGGGTCTTAGGAATAACTTAATTCCTTGCAGAAGATGCTAAGAGCAGCCAAAGAGATTTTAAAAGACATCTAGATCTCTCCCCAAACAGATACTGATGTTGCAGCAAATCAGGTGGTGGCAATCAATTCCTTCCCCACTCTTGACACACAAACTCATGAGATTAGTTAAAAGCATAGGGCAGAGCTTGGGGGAACCTCATCCAATTCATTAGGGGATCTTTTTTTACCTTTTTCTGTGGTTCTGTAGCACTTCAGGGCTGCCTGTGATGTGTCATGGAGAGTTCAAGCTTTCTGGCCAAATATTCTCTGGTGGCAGTAAGGAGAAGGGCAAGAAGGACCCAATGCCCTATGCGTTAAGCAGGTGCTCATAAGGGAAATGTAGCCAGAATGAGTTCTGTTTTCCTTTCTTGTGGTGTCAAGCAGTTTGCCAAAAGAAAACCTGCTTGTGTGGCTCTGGCCTGGAAGCAGATTCCAGCTGCTCCTGCACTCTCAGTCCAAGCAAGTGCCATCTATACCCAAGGCTTCTTCTGCATTGAATGGGTTGACTCCATCAATGAACCAGCACTGGTGCCACCACGGTCCAAACCAAAGGCCTCTCCTTTCTGTTTTTGCAGCTGAGAAGATCGTTGGCCCCCAGGATTTGTATGTCAGTGAGCACAGCCACAGCACGCTGAGACTCACGTGGATGCCAGCGACGGGGAAGGTGATGGGCTACCATGTCCATCTGCATCCCTTGCTGCCCTCGGGGCGGCCCGTTTCAGAGGACCAGCGGCAGGTAGAGTGGCATTACCATTTTGCAGAGCACCAGTTGCAGGTCGCGGTGTTAGGGTTTAGCCTTCTGCTGATGGCGCAGCGTGGGTAGGAGATGGTACCAGGTCCCTCAGCCCTCCCGGTGCATTGGCATAAATTGCTGAAGCTGCTCGCTTGAAGTGAAAGTCTATAGATAGACCATCAGATTTTCAGATGTCTTGATTGCTGATGCTAATTTTGGTATTGCTGTGGTGGTGAGATAGAGTTTCTGGGAGTGACAGGTGGGGGAAAGGTTGGGTGGAAGAAGGATGTGGCACAAAACTCCACTGGGATGGATAAGAACTGGTCAATGGGAAGCACTCTTTCTCCTCTTACCTCTACGATTCCACCTCTCAAGCCCATCCAGCCTCCCTAGCAAGATGCCCTGTTCCTCTTGCTGCCAAGATTGTTCATCTTGATAAGATCTCTTCTTGGTTTGGGTTTGGATTTGCCATGTCCTTGTGTGAGGGATGCTGTCATGTGTGCCAGCTCGCTCTGGCTCAGCTCGGTCACTGCACAAAGTCCGAGGGCAAGATTGAAGGGCAGACGATGTATGCCTAAAAGCTTTGATTTCTAATAATAGAACAAAGCTATGAAAGCGTAAATTATTAAGGTTAAGATTATTAATTATATTAATTATTAAGATTGTATTTAACAAGAATAATCATCCTTGGCTGCTTCAGAATTTCATAAGGACATAGGTAGAGACAACTTCTGTGTTTTCACTCTTTTGCCCTCAGGTTATGTTGAAATCTCTCTCTATGAGCTTAAAAGAAACTGTCTTTGCCAAAGACCATTGCTTTTCCTCCATTTTTTAAAGGGATTGGGGACCACCCTCACCCTTATGCAGAGTCTTATTTTCATGGAGGTTTTTTCTGGAGGTTTTTTTCTGCCACCCTTGGCACTGTCTTGTGTCAATGCTATGTCCAGTGTGGAACCAGATATCATTTGGGGATCACAGTGTTCTAAGTTAGTGTGTTTTAAGAGGCTTCTGCTCATGGAGGTCAAAGACTCCTCAAAGATCAAAGAAACTTCATCCTCCTAATCTGTTGCAAACATGGGGGTCGTCTTCTGTCATGGAGCTGTAACGATGTCCTTTGTCCTCCTGTGTGATAGATTGTGGTGGATGGTGACAAAAGTACCGTGCTGGTGACTGATCTGAAAGCCAACACCAAGTATGTCTTCACGGTGAGGGCCATCTATGCAGATACCGTTGGGGAGTCAGCAGTTGTCAAGGGGAAAACAAGTGAGTGTGTCTTCTGCAGTCATCCCTGTGTGTTCCTTGTCTGCGTGGGCGCAGGAAAAAAACCCACCCAAAACCATACATGTAAGGAGTGAGGGATGGAGAGGTAGGAATGGGGAGGAGGAACATCTGTGCAAATGTCCAGGATGTGGGTCGCAGGGTCGTGAGTGGGTGCAGAGTAATCCACGTGGTTTACCCACTTGAAAGCAGAGGGTGCAGCCTGCTGGAGAGCTCACATCATCTGGTTTAATAACCAGCAGGATTTAACAAATCCAGGCTGGGAGTCAGTTAATGTAACACTCTTGTACTCAGGATGAGAAAGCTTTTGGAGACCATGGGCTGAGAAACATAAACATGTGTTGCAGAGGAGGCCACAAAGATGATCTGAGGGCTGGAGCACCTCTCCTATGAAGTCAGGGTGAGACAGTTGGGGTTGTTCAGGCTGGAGAAGAAAAGGCTCCGGGGAGACCTTAGAGCCCCTTTCAGTCCCTAAAGGGGCTCCAGGAGAGACAGGGGGGGACTCTTTATCAGGGAGTGGAGCCATAGGACAAGGGGGAATGGTTTTACACTGAAAGAGGGGACATTTAGATTAGCTATTAGAAAGAAATTCTTTGCTGTGAGGGTGGTGAGAGCCTGGCCCAGGTTGCCCAGAGAAGCTGTGGCTGCCCCATCCCTGGAGGGGTTCAAGGCCAGGCTGGATGGGGCTTTGAGCAACCTGGTCTGATGGGAGGTGTCCCTGCCCATGGCAGGAGGGATGGAATTGGATGATCTCTAAGGTCCCTTCCAGCTCAAACCATTCTATGAGTTCTATGGAGAGATGTATACTCTAAACACCTTGTTTCAGAAATGGGTGGTCCAAAAGGTTTGGGTTGGCACTATGCATGCAATTAGGGCTTCTTTTCATTCAAGGTGGTATGATCATGGCCTTAAGGAAGTGCCCCTAGTAGTGATCTCTGGTGCCATGAATTGATCTAGGCTTCCTCTGGGTTCAAATCTGCCATGCCAAATTCCTTTGCTGTCACGTGGCTGGCTGTAATGACAAGGTTGTTGTCATTAGCAAGGAGCATTTGAAGGAGCAAATTCACTCTTGGCCAAACCCTGGTGCAAGGCGCTGGGTCAGATGTGATGGACGGAGCAGGTTTTGTCCCAGAAGTCTCTGCGCTACTTTAAGGGTTTTCGAGAGTTGCACTAATTCTGCTTCCCTCCCTGTTTTCCATGAAGTGCCAAGTTTGCTTTACCCGAGGTTTTTTGAAAAGAATTATTCCTTTCTTCCTTGTCTTTTGTTTCTTCCCCCACCCCCTGCAATGTCTTAAATTGTTTGTCTCCTTGAGGGAAGATCTCCAACAGGATGAATAAATAAAATGCCTCAATGAGGTTGATTCATATATACTTTCCAGGAATAAGATGGAATGTCTTAATAGGTGGAAATAAAGACATTTGATCTCTTCTTTTATTATTCCCAACATGAAGCCAGAGGCAGAAGCCATAAATCTGTCTGCCATGGCTGGATGGATCAAAATGGGCTCCTCTTTGTAAGACTTGCGTCCATAGGCCCAAGTAGCATTTGATTCATGTGTGCTTGCTCAGTCTCCATGAAACCACTGTGGAGTTTTCTCTGTCCAGGAGGAAATGCCTTGTGGGTGGTTGTTTCACAGTTCCCAACACTGTCAAGGAGGAAGCCCATAAGCACTCTGCCTTGGGGGTTTTCAGCTCACTTTTCAAACAGACAAGGGTTTGGTAGAGGGAGCAGTGGTTTCTTTTGGGGATTCAGCTGAGAGAATAGGGAGAACTGGTGCTGCTCGCTTTTGTGTCTCTTTGTCCTTGAAAACAAAAGATTTTTCCAAGGGTCTTTGCCACGGCACTGTATTGCAGCAATGTCACATCATTTTCTGCACTGTTTTTGTACCCCATAGCACCTGTGCCTCCAGTCACTAATTTCCGTGTGATAGAAGAAGGACTTTTTAGCTTGAAGGTGGCTTGGACACCTCCACTGGGCAAGCTGGAGGGCTACAAGATCTACATCCCCAGAGGTAAGTTCAGATTTTATCAATTTTTCTTGGAGTTTGCTTTAAAAGGAGCAGTGACCTGAGGACAGGAAAGGTGCTGTTTTGTCCAAGGAACAAAGCACCACAGAGCTCATGGCATTATCCTGGAAGGAGGCCAGGTTAGCCTCTTCCAGACAGTTTGGTTTCTCCAGGACAGAGGAGGAAAATCCTTTGAAGGACTTTCTTTTGAAGAACAAGGTGAGGATCGTGCTGTGGACGCCTTGTACACATTTGCACTGTCACATCCAGACCTACTATGGAGGTTTTTCATACTCAAATACCCGCTTTGGTGTGGATGTGGGGGTGAGTTCAAGCCTTTGGTATGGTTCACCCTCACCTCTGTGAGACCTGGAGGGCTGGGACAGCTTTAGCTACAGACATAACTCTCAGCAACATCACATGGTTTGGGAGGACTTCAACCATGCACTTGAAACCAGCTCCTATCCATGCTTTTCACCACGTTGTGAAGACATCACCATGGGATGTAGACAGGCAGTTGGAAGTCTTCATCACTCTTCCTGATTTTGCAGCCAACAGACCAGGAATGACCTACGAGCAGGTTCTGCAGGGCGATGTCTCATCCCACGTGCTGGATAACTTGCAGGAGGACAGAGAATACAGCATCAGCATCTACGCCGTGTACCCCCAGGGCCCGAGCCAGCCTGTGGCTGCTGTGGGAAGAACATGTAAGAGGTTTGACTCTGTCACTGGTCCCTTTTTGCCCCGGGCGCTGTGTTCACACCCTTTGCTGTTGATAAGCACCTCACAGTTGGTGGGTGCTGCAGTGTTATGTTTTGATGAACCCACAACAACTTATTGTTGTTTAGACAATTATTCTATCACCTGATGAGCCCTCTCCACCTGGGAAGGGGAATCAGGAAAAAACAAGGAAACCTGAGGGTTGAAATATGTACAGATTTAGTAGAATAAGACTAGATAATTAACACTGATAGTACTAAAGAACCAGTATTGATCCCAATACTAATGTAAGATAAACAAGGATTATACTCAGCCCATTCCCTCAGTAGGAAGCCGTTCACTCCCAGCAAGGGCAGCCAATGCGGGACACTGCGAGCGCTGCGGCTTTGGGAGGAAGGGAAGGGCTCAGGGCTCCAGCACCGGGGCAAGGAGTTCTCATGATGGCAGCCATCAAGGCAGAGAGAGAACTCTGCAGCAAACTTTCTAATTTATATTGAATGTGATGTTGATGCTATGAAGTAATCCTGTTGGACAACTTGGGTCTTGCTCCTCCTCATCCCCGCACCCGGTGAGATTGAAAAGACGGAGACCTTGAAAACCTCATACCATATCTGGCTATAAAGTAAATATTTTCACAAATTCAGACACTAGAGTCTTCTGAAAATTCAGTTTTCCCAAGCATTAGAAGAGACTTTACTGACAACTAAAATTACTGAAAGAATAATTCATTCCGTGTCACTCAAACTAGGACATGCAGCTACATGTGCCTCAAAAAGACAGGGTTCAGCAGGTCCTTCCTAACTCCAGCCTTGAGCCCTACTCTTCCCCCATCACATGCATGGACACAGACATGCTCAAACACCATCATGCTGCTTGGGAGGAAGGGTGGGAGATCTACCAGAGCCTCTCCTGCCCTCCTGTTTTGCGCCCACACTGCATAAAGCAAGCGAGGTAGTGCAGTAGAGGTGTTGGTCCTGGAAAGTAATGGTCACAGATATGTTTTATGAGATGCCTTCAGCCTGTCAGGGAGGACAGGAGCCCTTGTAAATCCCTCTCCTGGTGGCAGGCAGGCTGGAGGGAGAGCGAGGCAGGGAGGGCAGCCAGCAAAGTCCTCCACTGGCAAGTAGGTGCTCTGAAAGGTTTGTCCCTTGTCCTCCTTCCAGTGAAGCTCCTGCCTGTGAAAAGCATCTTGCTGCAGAACGAGACCACCGACACGCTCCAGGCAAGGTGGAGCCCTGTCCGGGGAGCAACGGGGTACAGGCTCACCTGGACATCAGCAGGTAGAGACTCAGGAATGGGGTGCATGCGTCAGTGAGCAGGGGCATGGAGAAAGAGAAGCTGTGAGGTCCCCAAGGCATTGGATGCACTCACACCTTCTGTGTCCATATATGCAACAAGAAGCTGGAAGAAGACAAGTTTTTTGGGTCTGTGAATGTTGGAGTTTTCTGCACATGGGGATAAATCAGCAGCTTGCAACAGAGAGCCATACCATGGGTTGGTTGATGGTAAACTCCACCATGGATGTGAAAATACCTGCTCTGGCTCTACATAAAGCAGGTTAAAAGGTACCCAGCCTTGTTAACATGGGATTAATGCCAGATTTACTGGACCTGGGTAGCTCTGGAAAGGATTAATAGCTGGAGAGAAGCTGGTGAAGTGCTCCATGCAGAGCTGTACACCCCATAGCCCCTGAGCATCGGGGGTTACTCCCTTTTTTGGGGTGACAGGTACCACAACACAGACTGGAAGTGCCTGTGCTCATTGCATTTCTCTCTGCAGCGCCAAGACCTGGCTTCATCCCCCAGCTTCCCATCCCATTATGCTTCTTTGTTCTCAGACAAATTTTGGTGTCTGAAGACAAATCTGCATTTGCAGCTGGAGCCTCCCCCCTGCCCGGAACCCAAACATATTTTCATTGCTGGTGTGGGGGAGCAGACGTTAGAAATTCAGGTTTGATGGCATATTTTGGCCTTGGGAGATGGGTGTTTCTGTGGTTCAAAGACAAGATGGGAAGTCAGGACACCTGGGCTCCATCACAGCCTTTGAATAAATAGCGCGCTCTCCTCTGGCTCATTTCCCCTGGTTATGAAATTAAGAGACATCTCCCACCAGGGGAGGGGGGGTTGTTAGTTGAAGAATAGCTCTGAAGGTCATCAGGAGGGAAAATTCTTTACAGGGAAGTTATAAAACTGTTTTTATTGCTTTGTAATGAATGGCTCTCCAGAAAAAATCATGGCACACCCCCAAACTCAGCTGTTTACCCAGTCCTTGCTCAATACCCCAGCTAGAAATGGAGTGTGCACATCCTCAGCCTGCCAGGTCTTTGAAGTGGGGACACCCCTTCTTGAGGGGACAGTGCAGGAGAGCCTCAGACAAAGCAGCACATCATCTCTGCTCCAGCTTTGCTCTTTCCAAGCAGCTCTTTCACCTGATACTGGTTTACCCCAAGTCCAAGGGTGGCAAAAATCCCAAGAGGCAGCCCACCCTCACTGCTGGGCCCTGTGGGGTCCTCCTCCCACATTCTGTCCCATCCCAGGGCCATGCCTTATGGATGCAGTGGCATTGGGATGGAGACACCTTCTGCCCATCCCCGTGCAGCCGTCACAGGCACTGGAAGGGTTTGATTTTTCTTCTCTGACTTCCAAGACAGAGAATGGATAAACACAAATGAGCGGCTGATCTGGAGAGAAGGTCCTTGGAGGGGGGTGGGAGAAGGGGGATGGGGATCAGGGTGCTGGTGGAGCAGAAGATGGGGACATGGCACCCTCCAGTGACCAAACTGCAAATGGCAGCTTCCTCCCCCTACAAACGCCAAACATACTGCTGCCTACACCTCTCTGCCCCTCTGAAACGGGGTGTGATCCCTAGGGATTAGGTTTTAACTCTTCTCCTGCCATGCCGAGAGGTTTAGCTGAGCAGTTTTTAGTCCACAACAAGGATACAGAAAGGAGAAAAGGTCTTTTGTGACATCAATTGGCTTCAGTATCCTGCAGGGAAGGCAAGATGACTCCAACACCAAGTCACCCGGGGCTGGGTAGAGTGTGGACCTTCTTACAGGACTGCTCGCTGACCAATACATGGCCATTTGTGTGTTGTTACCTGATTTATTTTCTTTGGCCTGCAAAGCCGTGAGTTGCCTTGACCTACTGGTGATCGCTGAGGTCTGCCCGAGTGGCTGTGGGTTATTTCTACCTGCCATATACATTAGCTCCTCAACCAAGATTTGTTGCCCTATCCCATCTTCAACTTGAGGACCTTTCTGGCATATGTGCAAGCCAGGAGGATGAAATGCTGTTCAATCTCACAAAACTGTGTAGTTCTCAAGTGGTTGTTTGCATGATTGCCCACTGCCCTCCCAGACAAGGAGATCCAAGGAAAGGGTGGTCCTCCTTGGTCTGACCCAAAGGAGCCCTGGCATCATTTCCCTTTGCAGAGGGCAGCATCCAAGACGTGAACCTCAGCAACACCTACAGCTACTACATGATCCAGGGGCTGCAGCCTGGCACAGAGTACACTGTTACCATCAACCCCATCTTTGGGGACATCGAGGGACCAGTGGTGAGCAGCAAAGCAACGACGGGTGAGTGCCCTGCATGAGAGATGGGAGCCAACCCAAGCAGACATGGATGAGGGTCAGGCTGTGCTGGCAGCACAGAACTGGTGTCATTTGTAGTCACCACCTTGCTCTGTCATCTGGTGCAGAAAGAATTCTGGGTCGTTACAGTTTTTGGGAGCCACTTAGAAGCTGTTGGGACCTTGATGCCATTGGTCAACTTTGCTGTCTTGCAGTGGCATCGAGTACCGTCCAGATGCTGAAAGTGAGTGAGATATCTATCAACAGCGCTCTGGTCTCCTGGGACTCGGTTGCTGGAGCCACTGGGTATCGAGTGGCTTGGGGCCCTACACCAGGTAAGATCCAGCCTGCATCACCTCCACCTCTTTTTGTAGCATGGGAGATAAGGCACTGGGAACCTCGGGGATGGTGGGCGTAGGGGCAGGTCTGGCTCATTAACTGGTCTGAACAGGCTCTCCCACAGCTTCAGGGCATGAATTGAAACCACAAGTTATTCCTGGACCTGGCCTGAAGTCCCAGGAGGCAGGGTCCCTGCAGCAACTATGTTTGGCCTGACCCAGCCCAACACATATCCTAGTGGGTGCAAGAGTCTTACACCACCTTGCCTGGTCATCCATACAGGGGCTTTGCAACTCCCTGGAGATGCTGGGGAGGGGCAGAGCACATGTTGGAGTCACCCCTGGACTGCACCACGTTACTGTGGGCCCTGGATGTGAGACCTGGTTTGGTTGCTTCAGTTCTTCTCAGCTGGTTTGGATCCTTTAGTCATCCAAAATACCAAATAAATAACCATTGGAAAAGTCTCTCTTGCCCCAGCATCCACATGGGTATCCTACAGCAGGGGTTCAGCTGGGTCAGAGATGGACTGCCAGGGAACACATGATGTCTTTCCCAGTATGCAACAAAGCTGCTCTCCAGACTCTTCAGTCTTTAGCTTCTTCTATTTATTTTCTCCCTTTGAAAGAGTTCTTTGCCAAAGACCGTCCTCGCCAGCTGGCCCTCAACAGGTCAATCACAGCCTACCAGCTCTGCAACCTGGCCCATGACACCGAGTATGTGATTTCCCTCTATGTGCTCTTTGGCTCCGTGGAGGGACCGGGGATCACAACCTCAGCCAGGACATGTGAGTACAGGCAGGACATTCAAGTAGCTACCACAGCACACAACCCTTGCGTGGCTGGTTCAATCTTGTCTATCCCTACAACGCCCTTACACCGTGCCTCCTGCACCCCGTACCCATCACCTCATGTCAGGGGCACCGTGGTGGTGGTCCTTTGTCCTGCTGACCTGTTGTGAATCTGCAAAGGCTGTGGGTTTTCTGCCTGGAAGTCTTCAGATGCAAACTGGAGCCAATGTGCTCTGCAGTTCATGTGCCATGGGCTTGGGCAGAGCTTCAGATATGAACTGGCTGATCCGAGCACACTGAGCTTCCAGGCATCTCAAAATCTAGACCAATGGCCAAAGTTTTCAACATTGTTAAAGAGTCCAGCTGGAAAAGAGATGAGACTTGTGTAAATTCTGCTGTAGGGAGCCATAGGGAGATAAAGAGAGAGGAATTTCCTAATGTGGTCCTTCCTGCCTGGTGACAAGGGCTGTCCCCTGCCTCGATGAAGGGGGGACTCCAAAGGGCTGTGCTGGAACATCAGGTTGCCTGGACAAGAGGCAGCAGATGCAAATTATTTATGTAAAATGGGGAAAGATGGTGGTGTAGTTGATGGCCAGAGTTTGTCCTCGTATGGCAAACTTTGAGGCTGCTGCATCTTGGGGGGCAAAGGTAGCAATGCCTTTGTGTGGTGAGCAGAAAGAAGAGGTGAGATTTGTACAGTACCACGTATATTTGAGAGGTTTAAAAGTGGCAGAGGGTGATTAGCAATCCTGGGATACAGTATGAAGATGATGAGCTGACCCTTGTGAAGAGTGGGCACAGGCAGACACTGATGTTCAGCACCTGTGGGAGCTCTGGGTGGACATTTCACCCTGCAGGCAGTGTGGGAGCACTGGGATCTAGATTCCACAGCTCCCTGGATCCCTGTCCTGGACTTGCAGAGATGCTCCCACCTGGATCTAGTGCAGAATACACTCCTCAGTACTAAGAGAAGTAGGACGTACCCATGGGGCCCAGACCTCACACAATCACAGAATGATATGGGGTTGGAAGGGACCCCTGAAGATCATCTAGTCTAACCCCCTGGCAGAGCAGGGTCACCTAGAGAAGGTCACACGGGAACGTGTCCAGGTGGGTTTTGAATGTCTCCAGAGACAGAGGCTCCACCACCTCAAGCAGTGCAAAGTGGTGTCTCACAAGATGAGGACAATCAGACACTGAGGATAAGCAGAGATACAACTTTTAACTCTTTTATGTAATTTTGGCCTTATGATACTGACAACAATGAGCCCTGTTGGACAGTAGTCTAATGCTGTCTTCACCTTGCAGCTCCTCTTGGCTACGTCTCCAATTTCAAGGTGATGTCCTACACCAGCACAAGCCTGTCCCTGGTGTGGAGTGCCACAGCAGCTGCCACCAAATTCAAAGTCACCTGGAGCCCTGTGGGAGCAGGCAAAGGTGAGGAGAGAAAGGGTGCAAGTATTTGTTCCTGGTACAGACCCATGCCATGGCCATGGGAGCCATCTTTCCAAACTTCTGATCTACTGCCTGGGGTAGGAAAGAGATCTATTGAGAAACATGGTCCTCAGCCCGCATCTGTTGGTGATGGCTTTTTCCCTGTTTGTGTCCGTGCACTTCTATTTATGAAGGTAATCCCCAAAGCTCTGAAGCAGTAGTTGAGAAAGGAATGTCTATTTCCTTTGGAGGGGATGCCACCAGCCTCACTGGTGAGCTGTAGGCTCTCAGCTATCCCTTTTTTTTTTTACAGAAAAACAGGTTTCCAAGACTCAGTACCTGGGCAGTAGGGTGCTGGCTTACCAGATTGACCACTTACTGCCCAACACCCTGTACAAAGTCAGTGTTCGGGCTGTCTTCAACAAGACTGAGGGGCCGGAGGTGACTCTGACTCACCGCACAGGTATGTCCTGGTGGAACAACCCTCTTTCTGTTGGGAAGCAAAGGCTGAATTCATGGTCCTGTGCCTTGCACGTTGATGGTGGAGTGACATGAGTAGCCCTCATAGCTGGTAGCAATAATCCGGGGCTGTTCGTGTGGGTAGGAGCGAACACATCCTTCTGGCATGTTAAACTTGGCTTGGAGTAGGTAGGCAACCCTGGATGTATTAACGTGCTCCCCAAAGCATGTTATCATGTATTTATCAGTGCCGTCTCAGGAAGGTAGGAGCCTCTCTGCAGACACCACTCAGGAACAACTCACCAGCATGCACTCTTGAGGTCTGCCATTCCTTGATTTGCGGCTCTTTCTCTTCGAACTTGGGGTCCTGGGTCCTTTCAGTGTCTTTCTCACATGAGTTCATCTGAACCACAGTTTCCTGTGGTGTTTGAAGATGCATCTGGATAATAGACATTAGGAAGAAGTTCTTTACAATGAGGGTGGTGAGACACTGGAACAGATTGCCCAGAGGGGTGGTGGAGGCCCCATCCCTGGAGACGTTCAAGGTCAGGCTTGATGAGGCTCTGAGCAACCTGATCTGGTTAAAGATGTCCCTGCTTAATGCAGGGGGGTTGGACTAGGTGATCTTTAAAGGTCCCTTCTGACCCAAAACGTTCTATGATTCTATGATCTGTCCCCTCTTGGTCACCTCCCTGTGTTGTGTCACCAGAGTTTGGTGCAGGTGGTAAGAGATGTGGATGAGATCCCTCATCTTAACTGTGTAGTGCTCCTCTCCATGGATTCATTAGGAAATGCAGCCTGGCATCCCTGAATAATATCTGGAAAGTAGATATTGCATAAATACCCAAATCTTTCTTCAGTGCCATAGCTTAGAGCCATGAACTGTGCGTAACTTGGGCTGTTACTTCAGACATCTCATCCTGGTGAATTTTCTCAGCGCCTCTCGCAGACTCCAACCCCATCCAGGCCATTCAAGATCTGAGGATTACCGACACTGGCGTAAATAGCTTGAAGCTGTCTTGGAGGAGGCTTCCTGGGGTAACTCATTATAAGATATCCTGGGCGCCGTTCAATGGTAAGAATCCTGTTCTCTTGGTGAGGTGCAGTATGAGGACGGAGCACAAGGAACCCCCCAAGAAAGGAGGTCATCCCTTTTTCCCACAATCGGGGTAGATGGGTTCTGTAATGTCTACGGGAGAAGGTTGAAGCCCTGTAACTGAGCCAGGTTTTACTCATTCACAAAGATATCTGTTGGATATAGGCATAGTTGGGATTTGGGAAATCAGAGAAGTTGCTCCCTTCCAGCAGCGTATGTGATGCCTTTGTGACCAGATCTCTCACCTGCCCATGCCTCAGTTTCCCCACATGTAAAGTTAGCACATAACACTCCTCCCTGGTGAGATCCCATAACATATATGGGAGGAAACTGCTGTAACAATAATTGTTAATAGCAATTACTCTGCCCTTTCTATGTAACACTGGTTTTTTTTAATGGCTCCTCTCAGGTGGCTTGGAAACCTCCCAGGTGGTTACAGCAGAGGCGGTCTCCTTCACAATCTCCAAACTGAAGGAGAGCACCATCTACACCATCTGCATGTCTGCAATGATTGGGGGACGGGAGGGAAGCCCCACGCTCCTCACAGCCAAAACTTGTGAGTACAGAACCACTGGGTGAGGACAAGAGCACCTCCACATTAGTGCTGGAGGCCGTCTCTTCTTGCGGGCTCTGATGGGAGGTGAGGATGGAAAAAGAGCAATATTACCTGTTGGACACCTTACTACTTCTCAGGTCCCACCAGCCAGCAAGCAAGAAAACATACATTGGTCCTTTCTTCTTATTTCTAAGAAATATTGGGACTTTGCCTGTCTTCCCATGCCAATAATCATCGCGAGATGCCATTTTTGTGACACGTTATCTTGGAATTACCTCTGTAGTTACAATATCTTGACCAATTCCAGTAGATAAAGGCAAACATCACTCATGACGTTGTGGTGTCACGCGACTTGACTGATGCTGCAGAATAGGCAGATTTGGAGATCAAGTGGCAGATAAGATGTGGGGTGTGGAGCCAGCACGAGCATCTGGCCCAAGCGAGCAGGCAAAAACTCTATTGCCCAACTTAACAACTCAAATTTCACAGTCGGTTTAGAGAAACACCTCTCAGCCCAGGCTGAAGATCTGCCAACAGTTATTTGCTAAAACTTCATGAATTCCCACCAGCTGAGGATCTGATCTGCTTCAGCTTTCTGGAAAATCCCTAAAGTGCTGCAGGGACTCCTTCCTCTCACCAGAAACATGGTATTTTAGGAGGCAGAAGGTCTCCAAAGCCGTTTGCAGGCTAAGGTGTGTTTCCTGGCACACACGTCTTTGCACCCTGGGGTAGATGTCATCTGAGAGATTCACCAGCAGCTGGAGCTGTGGACAAGCATAGCAGAGATGTGCTTCATGCTCATCATTTCTATCTGGACTTTTGCCTTTGATTTCAGGATTTAAGCCTCCCAAAGGATGCATCAGCTTCCTTTCATCTCGGGCCAATTCTCGGTGGTAGCTTCTACCCACCCTAAGCTTTGTTTCTTTCTTCTCTAACAGTGGATTTACCCAAAGTGACAGAGTTCACAATGCAGGAGGCTGCGGAGACCAGCGTTTTGCTGACGTGGACGGCTGTTCCTGGAGCATCCACGTACCTATTAACGTGGCGCTTGTCCTCAGGTAATGGTTTTTTTTGGTGGGAGAATGAAGGGTGGTTTGTAATTTGGTCTCCTCCTGTCCTGAGCTGCCCCATCACCCAAAAGGATTTGAGGATGGAGCGTGGGCATGCTCCTGTGGTCGGTCTGATTCAGTACCTGGTCTTAGAGCCAGCTGATGCTGCAGAAGATGCAAGAAGCAGATTTTAAAGGGGAAGTTTCTTTCCACCACCAGCCTTAAGTGTCTATTGTTTCCTTCAAGTGTCATGACTTGTTTCTCCAAGTGCTGCCTAGTTTCACCTGGGGTAAACGATGCCATCACCGATGGCACCAACGCTGTTCCTTCTTTTGAACCCATCTGGACCCTTTATAGCAGGAGAATAGAGGGTTGACCCTGGGGGCTTCCATACATCATGTCCCTTCATCTCAGCTTCTTTGTTTGGGTGAAAAAGAGGGGGGAAAATGGCAGCTCGCCCACTGAAGAGGCTGACGAGATGACCCATTTGGCCATTGCAAAATTCTCGGGGAAAGAACAGGGAGATGTGAAAATTGCTTAGGAAAAAACCTGCTGGTTGGCATTATCAGTCTCTTCCCCTGGAGTCACTATCACCTGTCCATGAGGGATAGATGCAGTGTAGCAAAAAAAGGTTGTTTTTTCTCATCTGTACAGCCTTAATTCTTATCTGTTTAAAAGCTTTGCTATATATAGTAAAGAGCTTTTAAAACTTTCTCATTCATTGCTCACAATTTCTAGTGTATATTTCTTTTTCCAATTTTTGATTTGGCCTTACAGGGTTTGCCCTTTGAAAGCACCAGCTGTATTATTTTTTTCCTGGAGTGGGCCTAAACCCCTTTGAATATAGCGAGTCTCCTGCCGTTGTTGCTTCAGCCACTAACTTTTTGCTAGGGTTCAGTTCATCTTCGCAAGTCAATAAAGAAAACGAATCTGACACAATTCCCCTGTGCTCCCTGCAGTGATTTTTTTGAGTTACCAGCCTGTCAGCTTTAATTTTTTTTAATTCCAAGGACATTTTGGTATTGGCAGCTTAAGACGCACAGCATATGTCACTCAGGATGAAGTCTCCTGTGGTAGCATCATTTTTTTTGCTCTACATATTATGGATAAGTGATTAGGTAACTGAACATTGGGTTCTCTAGGGTGATTTAAGTGATCTAATGCAACTGTTCCCCTCCTGTGCCATGCTGTTAAAATATCGATCCGTAAGTATTCAAAAATCATTGGTTTCAGAGTTGTCAGGGGCTCAGAAATGGATAATACCATGTCTGACAGTCCCCCTGTACCCTCACTAGATCGATCCTTCTGAAATAGGTTTATAACTATTGATTTAACATTCCAATCAGATGAATCTTGCCACCGCCTTTCCATAGTACCAATGAGATCAAATTTATGCTCATAGGTGAGTAATTCCAATTTCTCTTGTTTAATTAGCCAGGCTGCCAGCATTAGTGTATAAAGGCAATTAAGAATTTTGTCCTTTTTTTTTTGTCTCTTGGTGCCTTGATTAATTTTCTTCTCTGCAACTTGATTTTTTTTTTTTTTCTAAATGAGTAGTCATTCATTACCCATTTTCCTTGCCCCCCTTTTAAGCTCGTTTAATGTCCTCCTCCCTGCTGGCTGACTCCAGCCACCCAGGGTTGGGTCCCCTTCTACGCAACTTGAGGTCATCCCAGCTGTAGACCTCCTCTATCCAGTGTTACACAAAACCAAACCCATGTATGTCAACAGGGCTCCCTCCAGAGCTCATGCGACAAGAAGGACCTTGGAGAAGTTCAGCTGGACTTTGTCCTCCCCTGTCTTCTTTCTACCTTCTCTTGACTGTTCGTGGAGCACCACAGTGTCATGGTTTTCTTATCCACCTAATCAATAGAAGCTCATTTAATCTTCATTTGCACCTTGAGCCTCACAGTCTCTTGTCCCTTGCAAAACATCAGCTTCATTCTTTGTAGAAAATTGTCCCCAGCAAAGACCATCTTCCTTCTCCAAAAGTTGCAGACTTCTTCTTGCATGTTCATCCCTCCCTGGGTATGATCCAGGTACCTCCTGCCTCAGTCCACCATCAAAGTCTTGTTTCTGTCCCAGAGTACGAGTGTGGTAACCATGTACTATTTCTCATTGTGTGAAAGACCCATTATGTGAAAAACAAACAAACAAATAAACAAACAAACAAAAACGGGGTTTAGTGCTACACAATGGCATGAACTGCAAAGGAAAAGTAGTTGAACTTGCCTGTTTGAGGGTTTGGGCAGGCAGGATGGGTGGTGGGCTACCACAGAGCTGTGTTTTAGCAGAGCTGTCAGCTTGTGGTTCCTACAGCAAATCCCTTCAGACAATGTAGCATGACACCTAAACCCAGTATAATTTTGACTTGCCTACCCAAAGAGAGGGGAGTAGAAGATCTTGAGTCAAACTGCAAGAGGGATTTTTTTATTTTTTTTTAAAGAAGCAAAACCTCCCTTCCAAAATTTTTTTTGGGGTAAATGAGAACATCTAATGAAAATGAAACAGATTGTTTACACTGATTTAATTTCTTTCTGTAGAAACCAAGCTGGTTTTTTTTCTATTTTTTAAAGGGAAAATGCTATTTCAGGATGAAAAGGTGCAACTTTCACTTTGAACAGTGTTAAAACTCATCATTCGGTATTCCCAAAACAAGACACGCATAAAATGTCAAAACATTATTATGACTTTTTTTTCAGATTTTTCCTATCCTTATTTTAGATCAAAACTATCTATTATATGCAACCAAATTTTTCAGATTTGATTCCACTTTTCAGCAAACTTTCCATTCATTAACAGAAAAGAATCCTGTTTGGATACATGCTGACCACTGCAAACCATCGGTTGACCACAGAGCTCAGTCTTGGCCACCACCTGGACCAAATGCCCTCTGTAAACAGTTGTACAAATTCCCATTTTCTTTTCCTAGTCGTGTACTCAAGAACTCCCTTGTCACACGCAAACAACCTTATTTCATCTGGTTTAGGACCTGACCATTGCAGTTTGCAAACATGTCTTACCAAGAGTCTCCACTCCGAAGCCCAGGACTCATCTTGTCCCCAACCTCCAAAGGTGGTGTCGGTAGAAGACGGAATGCTACAGAAATGGGAATCGTTTTGAGTTTCTCTGGCTTCCAGTCAATGTGTGTTTCTTTCTTTTCCACAGCATCTGATCTTTCCCAGGAACTGGTATCAGCAGCTTCTAAATCATATCGAGTGACAGGACTGAGCACTAAAGAAATGTACGTGTTTTCTATAAGACCAATCTTTGGACATACAGAGGGACCAGAGACAACACTCCTTGGGCAAACAGGTATGGAGGCTGGAGACTTGTGTTGCGGTTTTACCTGGGTAACTGATATTGAGGATAATTTCTTGGCTTCTCTGCCCTTCTGACACTTTGCTAGATAGTGGCATCATAACTAAAAGAGGTTTGAAAAACACCTTTTCTGTCTCTTACAGTGGGACCTCACAGAGAGTCACCCGCACCCATCGCTCCGGTGACTTCTACAAAATTGGATATGATGAGATTCCCATCCATATCTCCTAGTAATGTGGGGACCGCTCCTCTTCCACTGGCCACCACCACAACACTGCCACCAACCCCAGAGACCCTACTGTTGACCACTGCAGTGTCCACACTGCTGACAACTCTCCCTGGGCCAAGTGAGTGTGTATCCATGTGTGATTTGATGATGATGATGTCACAGTAGGTCAAAAGCACCAGGGACCATGGTCTTCTCTGATCTCGGGAGCCAAAACTAGTCTTCATTCACTGGGTAGTGACAGTGGGCAATGTCAGGGAAGGGGAAGACACAAACCCCATAAAAATGGAGTAAGTTCTTGGCACTAGCCTGTGGGCTGAAGGTGCTGCCTGCTCACTCACCAACACTTGGCATCACAAGAGGTGTTTGTGCTTGGGTTTGTTCTGTTGCTCTGAACATAAAGAAACATGTTTTAGGACCCCCCAGCTTACAGAGATCCTCTCTTCCCTCTGCAGTCTGTGGCAAGTTCAAAGCAGACATTGGGTTCCTGGTGGACGAGTCCTCAAGTATTGGCCAGAGCAATTTCAACAAAGTGAAGGATTTCCTCTTCCGGATCATTTCCTATTTCCCTAAGATTGGGCCTGAAGGGACACAGGCAAGACTTTGTTATTCTGTTACCTAAAGGTGTTTTCCTTCCAAGTGTTCACCTTTTGCTCACCCCCGCGATGACAGCAGCCTCCTCACTCACATGGGACTCTTTGTCAGGAAATGTAGTGACAGGACAAGGGGTAATGGTTCTAAATTGGGAGAGGGGAGATTTAGATTAGATATTAGGAGGAAATTCTTTACTGTGAGGGTGATAAGACACTGGCCCAGGTTGCCCAGAGAAGCTGTGGATGCCCCATCCCTGGAGGTGTTCAAGGCCAGGTTGGACAGGGCTTTGAGCAACCTGCTCTCATGGAGGTGTCCCTGCCCATGGCAGGGGGGTTGGATCAAGATGATCTTTAAGGTCCCTTCCAACTCTAACCATTCTATAATTCTGTGTTGTGGCTGACGCTATGTGTGTGTCCAACAAAGCCATGAACAAAAGTCTCCTAAATCTCAGCCTACTCATTTGGATATATTTCCATTTCTTGGCTATTTTTCCAAGACCAAGTCATCAGTAATAAAGCAAATCCCAGACCTACTGAAATGCTGTCTAGGTTATGGAGCCCAGGCGTGTGTCAGGTGCAGGTACCCTTCTAGGACCCCTTTGTGGACCCCCCACATCCAAAATGCTAGTGGCTAGAGACCCAGGAGAGGGTCCCACCAGATGGGAGATGCAGCACACACCAGCAACTGGATCCTCCAGACAAACAGAGGACCAGATCCCCAGGCTGTGCTGTGAAACACCTCAAGGGCAAATAAAACCTACAGCATTAAGCAACAGCTCAGCAAAGCCAATTGGAAGACTCAATAGATAATTTTGGGGGGTCATTTGTGTTTAATTAATGTAATATCTGAACTAGTCCTTTGAAAGAGAGACCTGCAGAGCTTAAAGCAGTGTAATTCTGTTGATCAGGGGAGCTTCTTGCACTCTTTACTTACAGGTAGTCTTGAAGGTGTAGGCACATGATGAACTTACCCTGGGGTAACAAATAATTCTGGGGAAACAAAGACATTTCATAGAATCATAGAATGGGTAGAGTTGGAAGGGACCTCAAAGATCATCTAGTTCCAACCGCCCTGCCATGGGCAGGGGCACCACCCGCTAGACCTGGTTGCTCAAAGCCCCATCCAACCCGGCCTTGAACATTTACAGGGGTGGGGCCTCCACCACTTCCCTGGGCAACCAGGAAATTTCAATTTAGATGGCTACAGTATGAGCTAAGTAGCTGGCCTCCTTTTGCTCTCAGTGGCAATCCATGGTTTAATTCAGGAGGGATGGGTGCCGCCTTGGGAGCTGCTGCAGCAGGAGATGCTCCCACGCAACCATGAGCTGCCTGAAGTGTGCAGGTCTCCCATCAGTCCTGGGCTGTATCCACCAGCCCATGCAGAAATTTCTGATTTCTGTGATTCTGATGCCCTAAAAAGTCTGAAATAGTAAGATCATAAAATGGTTTGGGTTGGAAGGGACCTTAAAGATCATAGATTTCCAACAACCCTGCCATGGGCAGGGAAACCTCCCACTAGACCAGGTTGCTCAAAGCCCCATCCAGCCTGGCCTTGAACCCCTCCAGGGATGGGGCAACCACAACTTCTCTGGGAATCATAGAATCATAGAATGGTTAGAGTTGGAAGGGACCTTAAAGATCATCCAGTTCCAATCCCCTGCCCTGGGCAGGGACACCTCCCACTAGACCAGGTTTCTCAGAGCCCCATCCAGCCTGGCCTTGAACACTTCCATACCTTGCCCATGCTTAAGCATATGGATTATGCCCTATGTACCTGCCAACTTGATGGCCATTTTTTGTGCCAGTTTTCAGTCTGCAAGAAACACAACTGCTTTCCACTCCTGTTGCACCGCAACTAGTTGTATTGTCTAACTCAAGGCAGTTTATTGAGCGATGGCACATTTGCTGTGTGCCTGAGCCCTCCACGTTTTTTCACCTCCTTTTTCTTTGGCAGGTTGCTGTTGCGCAGTACAGCGAGGAGCCCAGGGCAGCCTTCCACTTCAACCAGCACCGGGACCGCAACAGTGTCCTGAAAGCCGTCAAGGGACTGAGCTACGCTGGGGGCAACACAAAAACAGGTCTGGATGGGTCAGATGCACAAATGGGGTGGACCTTCTAGACCAAGACAGAGGCTGGAGACCAGGGATGGCATTTGTCTGTGTGTTTTGAACCCATTTGCCTGGTTAGATAGTTATGGCCCAAAGTCCTTGGTCTATAACTTATAGCCTAAAATTTGAGAAGGGAGGATTGAATTTAGTTTTATTTCTAGGGATAGTCTTTCCAGCTTAGCCTGATGTTGTTTATCCACGTCCTGGTGTTACTACTGGGTTTCTCTTCGTTATTTTATAACCTTGCCTGCACTTGAGGGAGATTTTTATACCTGGCTTGGAGATAAAGCCCATAAACATTAGGTAAGGATAGCTGATGCTGAAGCATCCTTATTGCCCACTGTATGCACATTTTAATCAGCAAATTCCAACAGATATTGCCTTGTTACCCCTAACAACAAAACAACGCGCCCCATCCTATTTTCATGGTGTGTCGTCATGTAAATGTCCTTTGTTGACTTCTCTTGTACAAAGAATACAGCTTTTCATCAGCAAAGCACCTCCAAAAATCATACACTTTTGTCTCATGTAGTTAAATGCTCTGAGACAGACAGGACTTTCCACCTACTCATTCCCAGCAGGACAGTAGGGTACGCCTGGTTCCCTGAAGGTACATGAACAGTAATATTAAATTGAAGGTAATTAGTTTTAACTTTACCCTTCTTAAATGGCCCAATTAATGTCTTCCAGTCAGTCAATGTAAAGGGAAGCCTTGAGGCACCCAAAATACAAGGATTTTGATTGACTGTTTAGGGAAAGCAGGCATGAAACTGGTAAGACTGTAAATTCCTAGGCAACCTTGCCTCCAATCCTTCTTTTTATGGAAGTTGTATCAATAGAAGCATTTTACCCATGATACGTGTCTTTCCATAATGTTTTGGGACTTCTTAACCATTTCAGCTTTAGGGAGAGTTCTTTGTAAAACTTTCCTGGTCCTTCTAAAGAAATTTGGAAATGGGAATCCTGCACTTTTTTTTTCCTAAAATGCAAGGAAAGCGCTTCAAATCTCCCAAATGTATTATTTTTAGCTTTCCAAAACTACCTGCTGAATTCAGCCTGAACCATTTCAGCCGACCTGTTTTACTGCTGTCTTCCCTCAAAAGACATTGCCCCATGTTAGGGACTACGATCCATTTATGGATACTGAATGCCCTTTTTTCTCCATCTGTGGAAGGGGACCCACAGCTCCCACCTGCAGACGCAACAGGCAGATTTACACCGTCCCTCTCTGTGTTTGCCCAGGTCGTGGCATAACCTACGTGCTAAAGGAGTTATTTCAGTCCTCCAGAGGGATGAGGCCGGATTTCCCTCACGTGCTGGTGCTGGTGACCGATGGGCGATCCCAGGATGACGTGTTGCTACCAGCCAGAGCAGCCCATGCTCTGGGTAAGAGTTGCCCTGTTGCGTTTCCCTGAGGCCTTTGTTCTCTATGAATTTCCAGGGGGTTGAGGGTGGTATGTTATGTGATGTGTGCACTTTGAGTGAATTGTTGGCTTTCTTCGCTCCTTTATCCTTTCTTCTTTCTGTTCCTACTTTGAGTGTCTTGTTTTGCTGTAACTCACACGCGCTGCTCCAGGTGAGTTCTTGCGTGGCTACTGGAGTGCCTAATCCCAGCAGAGGTTATTAACAGGAAGGTTGTGACATGAGGGGTTTGGAAACTCTGATCTCAAACAATTGTGCTTCCGTTGAGTGAGCGATGTGTTTCAGGGATCCGCGTCATTGCTGTGGGTGTCTCAGGAGCTGACCCCGTTGAGCTCAACAGCATCTTGCTGCAGCAGAACCTCCAGAATATTTTCTACGTCAGCACGTTCGATGACTTCCCCCAAATCCTTCGAGAGCTGATAGAGGTCATTTGTTCTGACTCCCAGCCTTCAGGGCCCCAGCTACCATCTGGGGAGGTGAGCTTGCTTCACAGCTCTTTGAATATAAACCAGCTTTCTTGGTGCAGGTCATGCACAAGGGCAATCTTCTTCCCCGAGCAAAGCTTTAAAGCAAAGACAGAACAGATTGAGGACACGGGGTCCAATCCTGACCTCACTTACTGTCCAGCCCTAGAGATAAGGAACAAAATCTTGGAACTCAAGGGAGTGGAACTGGGGAAGCCAGAAAAGAGCTTTGAAAGTTTCATAGCATAAGGCCACTGCAGGGACAGAGGACTTGAATGTATTATAAATTCATTGCCCTTTTCTAACTCTGGCAGATGGGTCATTGGTACTATTATGAGCTCATCAGCAGAGTATCTCCAACAGTGATATTTTATGGCTGTTTTAATGAAAAGGTTGGTGATATTAAAGTGCAGTGACCTCTTGACACCCAACAGGTCTGAACAGTCTGTGTTAGCTTCACTGGCAAAAATTAAAGTCTCCATAGTAGTTGGTGGACAGGTAGTCAGTGTGGTCAGCAAAGTCTGGTAATGCTTCAGCTCATAGGTAGGTGTCCTGGTACACTGGGAGAATAGCTCAGATGGTGATGTTTGTGCTATGGCAGTCTAAAATTAGGTGAAATTAATGTTATCCGTGGATGGTTGAATTAGGGTCTTTATTCCATCTCCACCAAACTCCTTTCCATAGTTTCTCCCACGGGGGAGAAGAATTGCATTGACACTACCCTGAAGCCTTGCAGATATGTAACCAAGAGTATTTAGAGTCTCTCTGAGCCAAAAAGAAGATACCTGAACTGCAGGTGTAACATGGGCCAAGGCTTCCTGAGTTATGGATATGCTCCCTGACTGCATTTTATCTCACAGAACTCTATGTTCTCCATCCTGTTCTCCCAATTTCAAGACACAAGCCGGAGACACTAAATAATGCATCACCTCCAAGGGACTTTAAATAGCCTGAGGATATGAACAGGTTCCCTGGATGGTCAACCTTACTGTTTCTTCTGTTGCATAAGTCAAGGAGTGTGCTAGTCTGTGTTTCATGGTCAATCTGGTTTGGGTTTATTTGCCATCCTTTGGCAGATAATAATTTCATTATCATTTGTTCTATTTTCCTTTTCCTTTCAAGAGCTTCAGGAGTTCACCAGCTCATCATGGAGGCTATGGCCCGTACAGCTTTACTACAAAGGGAGAGAAAGGAGAGAGGGTGAGTCCACCAGCATGAACTATCCACTCAGGTAATTAATATGCAACTAAATGAGTAGAATGAAGGAAGAGATCTAGCAAAGAATCATCTTCAGATCCTTTATGTTGGTGTTTCGATACATCCTGCTCCATGCTGGCTTTGGAAATCAGGCAAAAGGGAACGTGTGTGTGTGTGTGTGTGCTGGCAATTGGGGATTCCCTCAAGTGGTACAGAAGGTTAGTGCTGCATGAAGCTGTTTTGGGTTTACAGGTCTGGAGCCATAACCTGCATGCTCCTACTTTCCATATGTTTAGGGTCTACCTGGGAAGGATGGCATTCCCGGGCTGCCAGGCAGACCGGGGCGGATAGGTCCTCCTGGTCCCCCTGGACTCATGGTAAGTATTTGTTTTAACAAACCTTGTCAAAGTGCCATTTAAGAGAAAAGTGAACATGTCTCTCAAATATCTCTCTCTCCTGTTTTGCAGGGTCTCCCTGGCATCCAAGGTGATACTGTAAGTATTTTCAATACAGCAAAGATCATCAATTCAGCAGGACTCTTAAGCTTTGCTTTTCAAGCCTTTCAAAGGCCAGTTGTGCTGAGCAGGACAGCAGGGAGAACCAAGTGACCCATTTTTCCTTTATGAGGGGTTATTGCTGTCACCAAATAGGTTTCCTTCTGTTCAGAGATCTGGCAAATAACACAATGCAACATGGGCACGTTTCTCACCAAGTAACCTTCAATGAACCAGAGCTGTCGAGAAAAAGGCCAGGGACTATGAACTCTGCCTTCAGTCATATCTATCAGTCCTAATGCGTAATCACCAGCAGCATCGTTTGCTCACAGCCTTCCCATACACAAATTGTATGTCATGCGACAGTCCATAGCATTGCTTGGAAAACATGCATCTAGTGAGGCCAGCCAAACCTCATGTGCCCTTGTTTTTGCTGTATTAATTGCTCCGTCCTGTTGATGTCATTGGTGATGGCACAACTTTGCACACTAGATCAGCAGTCACGGATGTCCCTCCTCCTCTGCTTTTACCAGGGCTTTATTAGTAGACAGCTGTGTTTGACCAGCTAAATCACCCTTGGTTCCGAGGGCTAAAGCGACAAGGGGCTGATACCAAGGTGCCCAGGTCATTTGAGATGCCCTAGGACTTCTAAGGCAACCATGCAGGGCTGATAAAATGTGGGACTCGATGGACACTGCTGAAGTGAGAGCTGGAGGCCAGGCAGGTGTCAGAGAGCATCACAAATGGCACAAGACACCAGTGTGTGTGTAATTAAAGTAAGCCCCTGACCTCCATTGGCTGCAGTGAGGTGTAAACAGCCAGCTCGTGTGCAGAGACAACATTTCAGTGGCACCTTCTTGAACTTAACTCCATCTTTTAGGCTCCATTCAGTTGCTTAAAGAGTCCTCTCATGTGATTTGAGATGTCCTGTTATCCCACCCATCCTCCAGATGATGCTTCAGAAGGATACAGGTCTCCCATAAATCCTGCATCATGTCTACCAGCCCCATGCTGTGGGTACCTGAGGATATTACCCATCTTTGGGCATCTGGATCAAACTGCCAGTGTCTGTGATGGGGTAGCACCTATAATACAGGTTGTGACATTTGTGAGCCGTGGTTTGCACAGGTCACAGGGTTCCAACACAAACCACTGCAGCCACTGAATGCCCCTTCTGCCTCATTTGGCTTCTCCTGGTCGATTAAATAAGCAGCAACCCCTCATTCCTCACAGCTTCCCATGGTGCTTGAATGGACTACACTGTCACTACATCAAGCGTCCATCCTACATGCACCCATCACTAGAGAGGGACAGATAACACACCCATGGATGACACATATGTATTTCTCATCAACGTTTGGACCAAAATCCACTTCTGGGAACCTATTTTCATGATCACTTTAAAAGTGAATGACATTTTATTAGAGACGGGTCAGTGACTTGAACATCCCACAGTGATGGGCTTGCGGGTGCTTTGCTGTTTCATGCTGCAGGATCTATTTTTAATTCCAGGGCTCTCCTGGCTATCCCGGACCAGCAGGGCCCAAAGGAGAGAGAGTGAGTTTCATTCCTGGGTTTCATTAGGCAAAAGCCATTGTATTGCTCTGATCTCTAATTTCTAAGCATTTGTACAGTGACCTGTGGTGAATATGAACTTCTGAGCTATATGTAACTGGCCCTACACTGCCAGTCTTCAGCTTGGGGAGTTGTCCTTCAGCTTTGCTAGGAGGAATTCAACGTCTTTATGGAGAAAAGTTCTCAGTCCTTATCACAGGCCCTTGGCACGTTCCAGTTGGTGATTTGCAGAAGGAGGTATTGCTTGGTTGGGTCATTCTGCCTTTTTGAGTTTCTGCTATGAACAAGCCTGTTTGCATACATTTAGGACTCAAAAAGGTAAGGCTTCAGGATCAGTTGTGGGCAGATCCCAGGAGTACTTGTCCTGTCCTTCCTCCATCCCCCAGTACACATTCCTTCTCCTTCCTTGCATCCACCCGAGCCATCTGTATGGCCACAGATCAGGGAGTGGATCCTGCTGAAAGCCAACCTCCTTTTTTTCCCCTGGGATTAATTTTCTGCCGTGCCAGTGAGCAGAGCTCGTGTCATAGCCGTGGGGTTTCTGGTGCCTCTGCAAAAGACTTGCTGCAAGGAGATGGTTTGGGTTTGCAGCATAGGGAGGACCTGTTTGGTTTTAGTCACGCCAATCGTGACATTGCCCCTAAATTATGAAATTGCCTGGTTGCACCTGGACCTCCCAATGCAGCTAAGCACATGTCATCTTCTCCTTGTGTGCAGGGCGAACCAGGCTATGTGCTGGGAGGAGTGGAGGTGATTCCTGGCCGAAATGGGCAGCCTGGCCCCCCTGTGAGTTTCATACCCGGGTGTGGTGGACCCTTCAACCTCTCAAGAGCTGGCAGAGAAAAGAAGGGAGCTGGAAGAGAGCCCACGTCCTTCCCTTTCCTGGTTTTTGTTGTTGCAGGGACAGAAAGGGCAGCCGGGGGTTCCTGGGGTAGCAGGACCACCAGGTTTACCAGGGCCACAGGGGCCACCAGGGATCTCCATCAAGGTGAGCATGGTTCTGTGATGTTGTACTACAGAGAGAGGAGATTCAGCATAGTCCAGGGTCCTCTGGATACTCTGTTCATTCAAGAGCCCTGGGAACATTCATTTCTTCTCTCCATCATGGGATTTCCCATTGAGGAAAAAAAAAAAAAAGGAAGAACTCTGCAAAATTTTCCTGTCATTGGGGCCCTGCTGTTCAACACAGTGGGAATAGATGATGGAGCTTGAAAAGGTTATGGTCAGCCTTGCTTGACATGGTACCAGCTTCAGTGGCCACTCTAAGACTTTTCCAGCTCCAGGTCCCTAGGAGGGTTGTTCAGTGGCTGGAAAGAAACAGCCAGGATCACTTGTGCTAAAACTGACTGATGATTGTCACCAAATACCCCCTTGCACCATCAGAAAATCTCAGCATAGACCGAGATCTAAACTCCCCTCTTCTACCCTAAGGGGAGGTTGTCATCAGATTTTGCGGGTTGAAATGTCTGGAGCACACAGGATAGGAGAAACCTCTACTAAAGCTCTGTTTTCCCTTTGGGGTGGGAGTTTTGGTCCCTGGGGTTGTCAGCCTGCAGGAGCTTTTTGCCGGGACTATGTTTAGAGAGGACTGGACCCGCTCCCTAAATTACCACCCCACGGTAATGCTCCTTGTCCTTTATGTTTCAGGGTGAACGCGGGGATTCAGGTACCAGGGTAAGTACCTGAGATTGGCTTTCACTCCTGCATATGATGAGAAGCCTTTTTTTTTTTTAAGTATTTCTAAGCTGCCCAATAGGCTCTGGTTTCCATACTAACCGTATGTCCATCAAGACCCAAAAGGGCTGCTGGGACACTCAGTAAGACTGTCCTGTGCTTCATGCAGGGCCCTCGTGGGAGGAATGGCCTCAAGGGTGACAGAGGAGGAATGGGAGAGCTGGTGAGTGGTCCATCGATGGCGAGTGGTTAAGGAAGAGTTGCTGGCTATGGTGGGGAGGGACCATTGGCCTCAAGGTGCTCACTGCCATGCAGGGTGGGTGTAGAGGGACAGTGTCTACTGCCGGCTCTCATCAGCTATCTCATCTCACTTTGGGATGCTTCACTGCTGCTGAGGGCTGGCAGATTAAGCAGGGGCAATTAAGTGTTTCTCACTTTGTCAGCTTCATCCTGTTGACCTGTCACTCAGGAACCGCTGAAAGGGAAATGTTAGAAACCCAGCAAAGACACGCAGTAACAGCCATTCCTTTTCCAAAAGCAAGGGCATGCTCTTCCTCATGGCATGGAGCAAAGCTGTGAGAAGTGCACCCATCATGGTGCTCACCATGACAATAAACCCTCTGTCATAGTCAATCATGTTAGCAGATGATAACAAATGTCACCTGAAGGCCACTCCAAAGCAACAATGAGTCACCCTTGAGCCCCCACTGTCTCCTTCACCCATGGAGCAGCTGAGTGCAACCCTCCTTCTTCCTGCATCCCACCCCTCTGGTCTCAGCAGAACAGAGGAGAACTGGGGCAGGTCCAGAGGAGGGCAAGAAAATGGGTCAAAAGAATGGGATAGCAAATGGACCAAGCTGGCAGCAGGTTCAAAACAAAGAAAAGGTGATGGTACTTCACAGAAGTCCCACAAGGATGTTTGGGGTGTAGGAAGTTCGACTTGAAGGGGAGATAAGAGAAAGAAAAAAGTCTATGGAGGACTACTAGGAATAAAAGAAACCATGATTAGCTTGGGAAGTCCCTGTGTTACAAATGGCTCAAACCTGAAAGATTACTGAAGGACTATATGCATGTCCTATTCTTGCACCCTTCCTAAGATGCCTCTTACTGTCCATCATCATAAATGGGTCCTTTTTTTGTTACTTTGTCATACTGTAGAGCTATATCCCATAGACTAGCCATTTCCATGTGTCAGTCTTCACCATTTCTACGCTTGCACCATTACTGTGGTCACCCTCTTACACAGCCGTGAAGAGCAACTGCAGAAGACAGCCGCTGCCAGATCAACATGGGTACCCAGGCTCTAACAAGCAAACACATCTTTATTTTCCCTTCCTGAGTAAAACCAGTGATCCGCAGCTTATTTGGAGGGGGGAAAAGGAAATTTGGGAATACATAGACATCTCTAGAAATCCTCCGTTGTAAAGGAACTGTTTGGATACGCACATCAGTATATATATTTCTCTACTTGTGTTTCTGCACCCTTAAAAATCAACCTTTTCTTTAGTATGATTGGCAACGAAAAGTTTGGAAGAAAAAGATCTGATGATATGTCTTCCTTTTCAGGGGAAACCTGGCTTGCCAGGCCCGGTAGGACTAGATGGTGTTCCTGGACTGCCTGGACCAAGGGGAGAAAAGGTCATTATTCATATGCTTGCAGGATCTATCAGCCCAAGGGGGAGCTGAGAATAGCTGAGACAAAGTAATAGCAGGGTAGACGTGGGGAGGCACGTTGGGATCTCCCACCATTCCCCTTCACTCCCTGCTTGTATGGGTTTGAGTTTGTGCATGGTAGAATAGATGCTCCATCTCCATCCAAGTCCATTTTCCTCTCAGTCCTCTTGTTTTAACCCAGTGGAAGATCTCCTCTGCAGTTCCTTCTATCAAGAGGAGTTTTTTCTCCCAAACGTGGCCCAAGCCCTGCATGCTCCCTTCGCTGAATCCCCCCCCTGCTTCAAATGGTCACTGGAGACACCTACAGAAATGGTCGCTGGAAACACCTCCAGACCCTTGTTTTTTAATTCTCTCCTCCACCTCATTGTTTGCACCTTGCCTGAAGGTTACTGGCTAGACATATGACTTAGCCAACTATTTATGGAGCAAATTTCTCCCCTCCTGCTTTGCAGGGTGGCTAAGGGTAGAGCTCTGAAGCAGATATCTGGGTAGGACATCTCATGCTCTGCCCTCACTTTCCCGAGGGCAATGCTGTGCTTACCTTGCAGGGGATGGCAGGAACCGGCGTTCCTGGCACTGCTGGCTTGAAGGGGGAAGAAGGAAAGCAGGTGGTTTGGCAATTTTAGGGTGAGATTTGCAACTGAAGTCCCCTTGGAGGGTCTAGTTTCTCCAGAGTCTCCTCCAATATCTCTTATCTCGAGGTGCTGGAGCGGGTGCAGAGGAGGGCAACAAAGCTGGTGAAGGGCCTGGAAAACAAATCATATGAAGAGCAGTTGAAGGAACTGGGACTGTTTAGTCTGAGGAAGAGGAGGCTGAGGGGAGACCTCATCACTCTCTACAACTACTTGAAAGGACACTGTAGAGAGGTTGATGCTGGTCTCTTCTCACAGGTAATTAATGACAGAACGAGAGGGAATGGCTTCAAGCTCCAACAGGGTAGGTTTAGACGGAACATTAGGAAAGAATTTTTCACAGAAAGAGTGGTCGGGCATTGGAACAGGCTGCCCAGGGAGGTGGTTGAGTCACCATCCCTGGATGTGTTTAAGAGCCGTTTAGATGTGGTATTGGGGGATATGGTGTAGGGGAGAACTTTGTAGAGTAGGGTAGATGGTTGGACTCGATGATCCCAAGGGTCTCTTCCAACCTAGACGATTCTATGATTCTATGATTATCTAGGTTTTTCTCAGAGGGCACATCCTGTGGTTACAAATGGATGAGAGAAGGGAAGACATTGGATTTTAAAGTTTGAGCTTTCACTGTTTTTTTCTGTTTTTTTTCAGGGTGTGATGGGACCTCCAGGAGCACCAGGACCAAAGGTGGGTACTGAAATGTTGAACCTGAGTCCCTGTGCCTGGTACTCAGGTGCCAAGGAAAACATCTAGCTCTAACCATCATCTTAGGCTGCAGGAATATTGACGCCTTACTCAAAAGCAACGAAAGGGAATAATTTTACACATCAGCAGTCACTGACTTGTGGAAGTCATTGCTGCAGGGTGCTGCAGAGACCTGGAATTGGTAGCAAGATGTGATACTTTAATAAAATAATAAATGGCATTTTTGGGGCCACTGAGACTCTGCAGGACTGTAGTAGTTCACATTAAATGTGTTTTGGGAGGAAGATGTAAGGAGCAGATTGTCTCACATCTGCATTTTGGACACCTTCCTCTGAACCATCCAGGTCCAGATTCATTCCTGCATTTCCAGTGGAGAAAGACCACCCCTGTGAGAGATGATATAGCCCATCCTGAAGTCTGAATTTTCTTCTGGAAGTGTCCGTCTTTTTCCAACGGTTGGGGGAAAAGGAAACCTTGACTTGACAATTCTCTCACCTTGCTTAAGAGCCTGGGGTTGGTGAGGTTTGTGGAGGAATGGTTTTGGAGCCCTGGTGCTGCCAGAGGAAAGGGAATGGAAAAAAGTAGCTCCAGCCCAAATCTGACAACTCTGCCGGGAACCCAGGGAAGATGAGGCAATCGCAGCTTCTCGTTTTCAATTTAGGGTGAACCTTCTCTCTTTTCAATTTAGGGTGAACCAGGACCACCTGGGGAAGAAGAACTGATTGGGCCAAGGGTGTGCCTCCAAATTAATCAAATCAGAACGAAGTTTTAAAAATTAAGATTTAAAACCAATATGTAAATATACTACCCACAGTAACTGAGCCCTGGACCAATATCTCACCTTGCTTCTCTTGGTTATGCTCAGCCTCTGAGCTAAGCCTGGGCCTACCCCACAACCCCAAACCTGCACATTATCTATGTTGTAAATTCAACTTTTCCAAGAGATTGTTTCATCTTCAGCTCTCAAGCTCTTGGGAGGAAACAGTCCAATCAAGCTCAGGATGGTCCATATATACATATAGTTATATATGTATATTATACAGTAGATGATTATGATATAACAGTATAGTAACTATCTGTTATAATATGCATGCAATTTAATATTAGGCATAAAGTACGTATAGTAATATGTTTGATTATACAAGATGTCTTAGTATGTTATAGATACTTGACAGGTAATGAATATGCATATATCTATATAATATACAACACATAAACATATGCAATATATACATGTAACATGCTATATGCTATATATGACATATATGTAAAAAGCTTCTTTTTTTTTATTTTTAATTTGCTTTACTCTGGGCTTTCACATCTCCAGGGTGCTCAGCATGCTCTTCTGCAGCGTGTGAGCCTTCAGGCTCATCCTGCTGTGCCAGTGGAGCCTTGTCTTAACTAAAGCATCTTCTGTTTTCCAGGGTAACAAAGGGCAAGGTGGTGTGAAAGGGGAAAAGGTGAGACTGGCCAGCGCTCAAAGCAGGAGGGGAAGAAGCGCTGACTCTGTTTTTGGGTTCAGGGAAGACTAGTTGAGGTATCTGGTTGGAGATCCAGAGGGAGGGAATTTGATGTCCTTCCTAAAGGCTTCTCCCAGTCTGGCCAGATACAACAGGTCCACATAGCTATATGCTACCTAAGTGCAAGGCTCAGGAGCTCTCTCCTGCTGAAGGTGCTCTCGTGTGCGGGATAGACCTTGCGCCGATGGTAAATTCCCAAGAACGCCTGCAACTAGCAAACACTGACAAACCAACCTTGAATACTCCTTGCCAGCCCGTACTGAGTATTCACAGGGTGCTTTTATTGAGCTCTATTTCAGGTTTGCTGTTTTTACAGCTCCCCCAGCTGCACTCGTTCTGCACGTGCGTTTGATTATAGCCTCAAAAATCAAAAGAGACGGCAGCATTTTTTCCTAAGAATAGCTACAGCAGTGAAAAATGGAAATAGGCTGTCAGTCCTCCTCGTGCCAGCGCACTTTGTAGGAGCAAGGCCCTGCAAGCACAGAAGGTATGAGTACTTGCAGCTTCCAGCTCTGAGCAGAGTCCTGGGGCTGAGTTAGACAAAGCACTGACCCGGTCTGGTAGCTCCCATGCATCTCATGGCCACCTCCATACCTTTTCTTGCTTGCAAAGGACCGTCTTTGAGAGCTTTACCTAGAATGAGAGCTTGCCGCTATGCAGTTGGTCTCCCAGTAGGTGGCAACCAGGCGTGCTAGAGATAGGCATGGGGATTTCCATCTCTTGCCCAAGACCCTGGTAGCTGCCTGGCAGAGATGTCTTGTGGTTAGTGAAAAATTGGGCTGAAAAGCTTCCTCCCTCCCTGCTTCTGGCTGGGATCTTCTCACTGCAGCAGGGACCGAAAGGGCTGAATCTGTTTTCAGTCTGATGGAAGTCCTCTCTTGATGTCTTTCTTACAGGGACTCCCAGGACCTCCAGGACAGAAGGGAGACCGGGTAAGTCAAACAGTAAGAGGGCAACAGGTTTGAGTAGCTCAGGTGAAGGTATCCTGACTTTCCCCAGCCTGTTCCATGTGTGCAGCTCTTGCAGGTGCAGTTGGGTGTGTTTATGGTGGGCTTACTCAGAGATGAAGCCAGCAGAGATGTTCTTGAGCTCTGTGTCTCCTCTGTTTTGCTCTGGTGCTTCTGAGAGGAGTTTTGAGCTGTTTTAAGGAATGAGTGGGAGAAAGCAGTAAGCAAAAATTTTTCATTGCCCCAGATTTTTCATTTTATGTCCTCTTGCCTTGCAGGGGAACCCAGGATTTCCAGGTGCTCCAGCTACGGGGGTAACTATGAGTGGATTTATAGCCCTTCTTGTGCTATAGCTATGCACGATCACCAGTAGTGGTGCCAGTAGACCAAGGACCAGGAGAGATGTGTCCCATTGAACTGCAGGAAGAACTAACAGAGCTTTTGCCTGAGCCTCCAGCCAACTATGTCTTCTGGTCTCTTGCTCCACTTGTATTCCCAACCCTGCACCACAGTTGCCCACTGTCTCCTCCAAGAAGCTTCACTGCTGTGCAGGAAGCATAAGGATAAAGTGTCCCTACAACTGAAGCCCAGTGCTTCAGCCCTGAAGAGGCACTGCTCTTCATGTGCCTCCAAATGCTAGGGCAGCTTTAAGGAGAAACCTTGTTGGTGGCCACCTCTGCAGGCCCAGTGGCATTGCTGCAAGAGCTGTGGGAGCAACTGGAGGTTGCATTAAGGACTGAGACCCACCACCAGGACAGACTGATGTGTCCTAGAAGGATGATTGAATGAGCAGGGATGTTGCTGTCTGAAGGTCGGTCCTTGGTATGTGTTAGCGAAGGCTACAGCAGCTACCTGCCAATAACACCTTGCATGTGCATGATTGTTCAGTCCCATCCCTGGAGCCAAAACCTACCAAAGTTGGTGGGATTCCTCACAAACTTCACTGGGTTTGGGATTTGGCTTGTAGCCCTTGTAGCCATCAGTGCAGGTCATGGTTTTCCTATCCCGTAGCAAGGCTGAGATTCTCTTGCTTTGGAAAAGGTAACATGAATAGACCATACTTTGAAAGGGAGATACTTTTTCCCAAATAAGAGAGTGTTTCTGTGATTTCTTTTTATCCTCAGGTTTTGGGACCTCCAGGCAAGAAAGGTGTCAGGGTAAGTCCATTAATTAGCACTGCTTGAAACTTAGATGAGATCTCCGCCTGAAAAAGTGAAGGCTGTAGCATGTTTCATCATCTTAATCATACCTCCCTTGTGATTGACTAGAGGGGAGAGGTTAGAAAAGTAGCAACAGTCTTGCCCTGCTGATATTTCTTTTGCTTTTATTAACATTTTGTACCTGTCATTCTCTTTGTAGCCCTAGTCTGTGGGGAAATTTGGGATTTCCACGTGCTAGTTTTAGAAGGGAGAGATCACTGAAGTGCAGATCCAGTCCACACACAGAAGCTACTTTCCAGCCAAGGGAGTCATTGACATAAAATCAAAGTACAACTGAGGCTGTAAGGGACTTCTGGAGGTCTCTAGTCCCACCTCCAGTGCAAAACAGAGCCAACTTCAAAGCTGGGTCAGGTTCCTCAGAACGTTGTGTGCTGAGCGTCTCCACGGATGGAGATTTCCCCATGTCTTCAGGCCCCTGACCCAGCATTTGGCCTCCCCATGACTGGAGGAAATTGAATTTCTCAAACCAAGGAGATGTTTGAGACAGAGCTGTTCCCTGACTATGTCGTCCATGTTGTACTCCGCTTTATAGCCCAGCGGATACAATTCGCTTTTGCAGCGGCCTCGTGGTGGCCTGGAATATCGTATATTTTTTTTATTCTTGATGGCTCATTGCCAACCTGCAAATAAATAAAAGATCTCCCTTATCCATGTGAGAAGTATTTACTGCAGGACCAAGTCCTCTTGGCTTTTTGATGGCTGACATTCATGAAATGCCCTACAGTGCTTCATACCTCCCTCAGCCCTTCGAAACCTTTTCACTGGGCTTGGATGTTGAAGCCACCTCCCTTCTTCGGTCTTATTGTCCAGACTGCTTAACATTGGTTAGCAAAAATGTCTCTCTTCTTTTGGGCTGGCTGCATTTTTAGGTAGTGGCCTGAGACCAACCTGTGTCTTTTATTCACAGGGAGATATTGGACCAACAGGGGCCCTGGGACCTCAAGGAGACAAAGGAATGCAAGGAGACAAAGGAGAGAAGGTAATGCGCTTGCTTTTCTCAGTGCATCCTTTATGGGTATAAGGGTTTATTTTGTTTGTGTCCACAAAGGAACTCTGAAGCAGATGGAATTCCTTCCCAAGTCACACTGGCAAGGAACACCCATGCGCTGAAAGCTGAGGGGAGTCTTGTCACAAGGAGAGGTCAAAAGCTCCTTGAAAGGAAGTCAGAGAGATGCAGTTACCAATGCTCAGCTCACCCGGCTGCATGAAAATGCCTGGGCTCTGCTCTGTCCTTTCCTGCTACCTTCAGATGTGGACATTTATGTCCTGAGCTTGGAAGCTGCTCTGGGAAGATGCTGCATCTCCCTCTGCCTCTTGCTTAGCACCAAAAGCAGCATTGGCAACTAACTCCCAGTAGTTATAGCGAGGATGGGAAGCAGACTGACTCTTGAGGGGGGGTACAAAGTGGAGGTGGAGACTGCCAACATTGAGCATGGCACAGAACATGTTCCCAAGACTGGCAAGGTCGTGCCACCACAGCTTTTGCGTGGCAGTGGAAGAATTGCAGCCAAGATCTGGAAGGTCAGGATGGGGAAACTGAGGCACATGCTGGGTTCCCCAAATAGTGCTTTAGTGAAAGTTGGCTCTCCACAACAGCATCTCTCACAGGTGTCAAGGAGGGTGGTTAGGAGAGGAGAGGGACAAAGTGGTGGCCATAAGGAGAAGCTGAGAGGAGGTGCCAGCACAGGGTTTAGTCCTGGCTGTCTCTTCATATGTAGAGGTCCAGAGAGGAAAAACTCTCCAAACATTACACTGAAACATGTATCTTCATTGATTTTTGCAGGGAAGTCCAGGTTTTGGGATTCCTGGTCAACCTGGGCTGAAGGGAGACCCAGGCGACAGGGTGAGTGGGGCAATACACTGGCTTTGGGAAGGGGAGGGCTAAGAAGGCAAATCACAAGGTTCAAAGACAAAATCTCTGTCACCTCCACGCACATGAATTTGCCGGCCTTCACCCCGTCATCAGGAAATTAAGATTGGGATGGTGACAAGGAGCCAGGCTGTCATACTGTGGTTGGTGATCCCATGGTGGTCTTGTGTGATGGGGCAGTTTGCACCTGACTGTGGAAGACAGTGCTTTCTGCTGAAATGCAGAGAGAGGATCACTTGTGAGTCTGGAAGAAAGCACAGATGGTCAATGCTCAACTGGTAATTCAACAGCAAAGCCAAGGAAGCTCCAGTTCCAATGGCTTTGTGTCCTGAAGGTGAACTTGACCTTTATCTTCCTGATTTTTGTATCTTAAGAAGGTGCAAGCTTCTGACGGCTCCAGCATGAGGTCACTGATGTCTAGTAAGGGTTGGGTTAATGCCTTGGTGTTCCCTTCTGTGGGGATATTAATAGTCCCTTCCATCGTAAAGCAGCAAAAACTTGCAAAACCTAACATCTTTGAGGTCCCCACCCCTCTATCAAAGCTTGTCATCAAAGCATTAATGGTTTCAAAGTGGGGAAGATGGATGCACCTAGACAGTGGGTGCTTTCAGCAGCCCTTCTTAGGTCACCATCTGTTTTCCCCTTATCTTCATTTTACTAGACTGTTTCAGCTGCTAAAACCTACAATCAAAGAGCACCTTTGCAGCCTTGAGTATGATGTTTACACCCTTCAGATAGAGGATAGGGGACCCTCTATCTAAATGGATAGAGGACCCTCACCTGCAACTATTCTACCTGTATCGTTCTTGCCATGTGACTAACGGTCTGTATTTCTGCAGGGAAATGTAGGTTTGTCAGGCAAACCAGGCCACAAGGTGAGTCTATGGCAGTGTTTGCAACGTGGAAAGCGTTGTCTCATGACCATGGCTTTGGGTGGCATTGTCAGTGCCACCCAAAGCAACTTGAGTCAGTGGGGTTTTATCTTTGCCATGGGGCTAGTGGCAAAAGGTGGGGAGCGTTCAAAAGCTGAAAGGTCCAAACAAATCCTACTTTGCTGCAGTCTCCAGCAGAGAAAAACAGTGAAAAGATGCTCTTGCATCCTTATGAGGCCTTAAAAAAAATCTACAAATCCTGGCCTGTAGGATTCCTCCTAGCAAAGGCTCAAAACTGGTCGAGGGAGGTCTGGAAAACATCCCAAATGCAGTGTTTGTTGAGCAAATCTGTCTCGCTGTGTACATTTCTTAAGCAGTGTTGCTCCCCAGGCTTGGCTGAAGGAGCATATGGATTTGGGAAATGTTACAGCATGACAGGTAGCCCCGTGAATGGAATATTTAGGCTGGATCAGCTTCATTGGCATGGAGAAATTACATGTCAAAAGAGATAAATGAGATGCAGCCAAGACAGGATGTGTTAACAAGATGTGTTAATGCGGTTGGAAAGTGGAGAAGGCAGCAAGAGGTGTTTTGGGCTGGGAGAAGACACGGTGAGGTGGTTGAGTAATGAGGAAGGTCTGTGTTGTATAAACCTAAAGCAGAATAAATGCGTTAAGTACCCATCCATGAGAGCTCAACTGATTTTACGTGGGAATGGAAGTTAAAATATGGAGGGGGAACTGATCCTGGGTCCACATTGCTCTCTCAGGACCTCACCCATCTCCTGGGTCTCTGCTAATGGGCCACCTCATTTAGGCTGCAAAGCTTCCTGGAGGTGGAGAACTTCCAAAGTGTCTGTTCTGCAGTGCCTGCCAAGGCTGATTGTGGAGTCTGGATGGACTAAATTAGAGATGGGTACTGTCCAGCCCAGCCCTCTAAGCAAATATTATAAGGACAGCCCTTCCTAGCACAGGGTAGATGCTCTGAGCCGAAGCTTGAACCAGGTGTGTGGGAGGAATTGCATCTCCATGGGGCCTGCCATGCTGTCTGAATCTGCCCCACAGTGTCTAAAGTGTGAGGATTATGAAACACAGGAGGAATGTAACAACGGCTTCGTTTTCTTTAGGGGGATAGAGGTCTGAAGGGAGAGAAAGGTGAACCAGGACTACCTGGGAAACCAGGCGAGACCGGACTAAGAGGTAAAGATGTAAGTAGAAGCTAACAATCCAGTCAGATGGTCATCCTGGACCCCTTGGTACACCACTCTGTACCAAGCTGACAACCCCAGGTTATGCCCTTGCAAGAGAAAGTAGGAACAAGTGACAAGGTGGGACCAGTCAGAAGCATGCATGTTATACTGGTTGTGGAAAAGACAAGTCTCAGCACAAGAGTGGTCAACAAACGAGACTGGACAAACTAATTTGGCACAATGGTTTGCTCATCAAGGGATCTAACTTCTCATTGGCTCTGTCTGCTCTTCCATTGCAAGTGAGAAGGTAGGTCCTTTACAGGTCATCATTAGGGTGTGCTTTTGGCTATATTTTGGAACAGAGTCTCTTCACCCTTGGTCCAGGATATGTGGCACCATGGTGTTTGTGTTACAGTTCTTGTTATTCAACATCATGCTGTTTTGGCCTTGAATCACCTCTGTCTGACGTGCAGGGAACTAGCACAGTGTGCACCCAGAACAGTCCTGGAGGGCTTGTTTTTGGTTTTAGGGCATAATAGTTCCCTCTTACGATCAAACAAGGCGGCCCTTCACAAAATTATCATAACTGGCTTCTGGAAAGCCTCTCCTAACCGCAGTCAGTGAAGGTCTTCCTTCAGTTCAAAGGATTGAGTTGATCCCTGAACATCGAGTGGAATAGGATCACCAAGGGAAGGCTTGAAAAAAAAAAAGCAGCAGATGTGCTTCTGATCCTGGGGCACTGCTGCCCAACACCCCTGGCTTCAGAGTCACTGATGATTTCATAGGACAGTTAGAGTTGGAAGGGATCTTAAAGATCATCTAGTTCATAACCCCCTGCCCTGGGCAGGGACACCTCCCACCAGATCAGGTTGCTCAAAGCCCCATCCAGCCTGGCCTTGAACCCCTCCAGGGATGGGGCAGCCACAGCTTCTCTGGGCAACCTGGGCCAGTGTCTTATCACCCTCACAGTCAAGAACTTCTTCTTAATATCTAATTTAAATCTCCTTTCAGTTTAAAACCGTTATCCCTATGGCTCCCCTCCCTGATCAAGAGTCCCTCCCCAGCTTTCCTGGAGCCCCTTTAGGGACTGGAAGGGGCTCTAAGGTCTCCCCAGATCCTTCTCTTCTCCCAGCTGAACAGCCCCAACTCTCTGAGCCTTATTTCAAAATAAGACCTCTTAACCCGAGTAGGAAATTAGGGTGAAATAACTTGGTCATAAGTGGAAATGTAACCTAGTGCTTCTGCATTGTGTTGTAGGGAGAACCAGGGGAGAAAGGCACCTCTGGGACCAAGGTAATCAATGGGGAGCCCACACCTTCCATAATTACGTAGGTACTAAACACAGCAGGCTCCCTCACAGCTTGAGGTCTGGGTACAGTGCTGTAGAAGAAGGGCTTCACTGAGTTAAAGTGAAGGTCTATCCATCTCAGCATCTCACCTCCAAGAGTGACCAACTTCCCTGGGGGTTCTGGGAGCAATGCAAAAGTGGGATGTCCTGTGTGAGAGGTGACATCTTTATAGGTTTGATAGTTCTTGGTAAATTTTTCTACCATGAATTTCGTCACCCCACATAAACCTTTAACACTCTCGGTGCCCTGGGCAAGGCATTGCACAGGTTAGTTCAGCAGCAGCTGGACAAACGCCCCCTTTGATTTGTTTTGAAGCTGACCCCTGCTCATTTTATTTCCTGATGACTTGTCCTTGGGTTAGAGGAGACTGAGGAATCCTCTTCATCTTATCCTTGGCCTTTCCTTCTCTTATTTTAGCTTTGGTTTCATCTTCCAGATCTAAAGGCTGAAAAAGAAAGGCCAGAACTAAACTGTGGGGGTTTTGAGAGATCTTTCTTTATGCTCTGCAGCAGATGCAGAAAAGAGATTGCCACAAATAATAGTGGGATTTGGTGGAAGTAACCTCATTTTCTTCCTAAATCTGAATACTCTACTGTCACCCTACTCCTTCTGCCCCATTTACTTAATTTATGGGACTGTTCTAAAACACCACCCCTAATTTAAGACATTTCAAACCACCGTAAGACTGCCTTAGTACTGGCTTTCCAAGCGCTACGCAATGCCAAAGAAGAGATCTTACCTGCTTTAGAGCCACTGGAATGGTAGGTGGACTTGATTCTCTTCCTTTAAACTGGTTCCTCCAAGTGTAAGTGCAATAAAACTAGTATCATCAATGAAGGTTCAACGTGATGGAAGCAAGCTTTTAAAAGCTCCTACTCCTTTCTTCTAGGGAGAAGCTGGTGTCCCTGGAGAACAAGGAGAGAGAGGAATCAGGGTAATAATAGCTATTATTATAATTTTCTGCCCAGGTGAGTGGTGGGGCACCAGGAGAGGCTGCTCTGCTGCTGCCCAGGCATCTCTAGTCTGTGCAGGAGGAGAGGACTTCCTTCTCCATCCCAACCAGAGTGCCCACTTAGAAACGTCCATGTGCATTTATTTCCTGGGTGAAAAATCATAGGGTGGGGGAAGCATTTATTTTTTTTTGCTTTATTTTTTTTGAGCTGCTGGACGTGCTGTGTTTCTGATTGCTTCTCCAAACCCTTTCTTGCAGGGGCTGCCTGGACTCCCAGGACGGTCTGGAGAGCAAGGGATAAAAGGCGATACAGGACCACCTGGAAAGGATGTAAGGCAGTCCCAAAAGGAGCAGTGGAGAGAGGGGAGAACTTGGGGCAGTGCAATACCAATCAAAGAAACAACCATCTTTTCTTCTGCCTTACAGCCTGCGAGGCGTAGAAAGGTCCCTCCCTCTCTCCTGGGCAGGGGGGGGGTCTTCTCTTCAAAGGGAAGATTAAGGCTGTATCTCCCTTCTTCTTTGATTAGCTAGAGCAGGGGATTAGCAGGACTGTGACCTGGGGGGTTCTGAGTGTGCAAATCTTCCCCAGCCCCACACTGCTGGAAATGAAATGCTTAATACTGTCTCAGTCTGGTGAGGAAGGAATGAAGGAAAATGATGCATTTAGGTTCTGCCTGTCTGATCTCCCTCTAACAGCTTTGGAAAACACTGGCTAAGACCAGCTGCATCGTCAGAGGTCTCAAAGATATGGTGTTGCTACAAACTTGGTGAAAATGAGCAGCTAAAATCCCTAATGAGCCCACCCACTGAGGAAGAGGCTAATAATCTCACCCCTTATTAAATATCAGAGAACTCCCCCACAGGAGAGAAGTTGAAATCCAGATTTCATTAGCTCAGCTGCTCGAAGATGGGTTTGTTAGGCCGTTGGATGCTGAGCTGGCAAGAAGAGGGGGTGGACTGCTGAGACCCTTTTCCCTACCATGGCTTGTTCTCATCCTGCCTCTCTCTCCACCTCCTAGGGAATCACTGGAGAGAAGGGAGACAAGGGCGAAGCTGTAGGTTTGCACGTTCCCGTTTATAACCTTGCATGAGGGAAAGTCTGTTTGGGGGCTAAAATGTTGAATTGTGCCACTCACTATTTTTTTTTTTTTTGGGGGGGGGTGGCGATATGGTGGTGTTTTATCTTCATAGGGTGAGCCTGGGCTGCCTGGGACTCCTGGAAGCCTTGTGAGTAACGCCTGATTCTGTTGGTCTTCTACATTTGGGGAAAGGGATATACTGAAATTTATCATGAATCCTGGGTACCACGGAGGACACGTTGCCAGAGCTTACTGCTTTGAACAGTGCATGCTGTAGAGTGGATTTCCCTCCTATTCTTATCAAAGGTGCAAAGTAATGTGTGTATCTAGCTCCTCTACAGTAATATGCATGAATCCATCCCCAAATGGCTTGGCACTGATGATGCAAGAAGACTGTAACAGCTAGCTATGAACCTTATCCAATAGCTTTAATCACTAACTATTGGGTAATCAAGGCCTCCAGGCTCCTTCTATCATGAAGGTGGAGAGATGAATGCCTCCTAGGTACGTGGGAGAACTCGTGCTTGGGACTCTCCTGTGCCTTTGCAGAGTTTTTTCTTTTGGATAAGAGGCCTAACACCAAGTTGTGTCAGATTAAGAGAGAGAAACCCAACTCAGGTTCATCAAAAATAAGGCTGGAAGAGATTTTGAAGAGTCATTTAGGTGATCAGGAAAGGTGGTTTACTATGTCAATGTGCAAGGAGGTGTACAGGCTGGAGAGGTGGGCCCAGGTAAACCTCATGAGGTTCAACAAGAGCAAGTGCAGGGTTCTGCACCTAGGCCGGAACAATCCCCGCTATCAATACAGACTAGGGGATGAGGTATTAGAAAGGAGCCCTGAGGAAAGGGGCTTGGGGGTGTTGGTGCATGAGAAGCTCAACGTGAGCCAGCAATGTGCACTGGCAGCCCAGAAAGCCAACCCCATCCTGGGCTGCATCAAGAGAAGTGTGGCCAGCAGGTCACAGGAGGTGATTCTACCCCTCTACTCTGCGCTCGTGAGACCCCACCTGGAATACTGTGTCCAGCTTTGGAGTCCTCAACACAGGAAGGACATGGACCTGTTGGAACGGGTCCAGCAGAGGGCCACGAAGATGATGGGAGGGATGGAGCACCTCCCCTATGAAGACAGGCTGAGAGAGCTGGGGTTGTTCAGCCTGGAGAAGAGAAGGCTCCGGGGAGACCTCAGAGCAGCCTTCCAATATCTGAAGGGAGCCTACAGGAGAGCCGGAGAGGGACTTTTTGTCAGGAAGTGTAGTGACAGGACAAGAGGTAATGGTTTTAAATTGGAAGAGGGGAGATTTAGATTAGATATTAGGAAGAAATTCTTTGCTGTGAGGGTGGTGAAACACTGGAACAGGTTGCCCAGGGAAGCTGTGGATGCCCCATCCCTGGAGGGGTTCAAGGCCAGGCTGGATGGGGCTTTGAGCAACCTGCTCTAGTGGGAGGTGTCCCTGCCCATGGCAGGGGGGTTGGAACTCGATGATCTCTAAGGTCCCTTCCAACCCAACCCATTCTGTGATTTTTTTTCACTCCATTTGCTTCAGTGGAGGTAAAGCCACCTCAATGCAAAAGCAAATGACTGCCTTAGGACCAGGAGCCACAGCCTCTTGGGAGAGCTGTGCTGGTGTTTATCTTCCATTCCCAGGGATGAGGCATTGGCAAGATCTGAGTAAGAGGCTACTTCAAAGTAGGCAAAATGCTACTGACCACCTTCAGCAGTGTCATTCCTGTACAAGACAGTAGTTTCTGCTGACTTTGGAACTCAGGACAAGCCAGGAGCAATTGCCTTCTGGTGATGCCTCTCTCAATATATCACAGCTCTCCACTCCCAACCCTGCCAACATGCTGTTTGAAACCACCCCATTTTGTGGTCCCTGCCCCATTTTCAGTTGTTATCTGCTGGGGTTCCTGTTCACTTGTCTCTCATGCATCCTGCATTACTTGAACTCCAGTGGGTTCGGGAGTGGGACATGGGGATTCCAATTCAAATTTCCTTTCAATGTTCCCTTCAAAACTGGGAAGAGCCTTGTTGCTCCAGGGAATGGCAAGATCCTTATCTGCTAGTACGCAACCATCTTTCTCTATCATCCAGCCAGGTCTTCTTAGTGTTCAAAAGGCTTATTTTCACTCATGCAGTTACCCAACTGGCTACTAACACATCCCACTAAATGCCCGTATCAGAGAGGGACCCAAGCAATGTCCTGAGCAGCAGGGAAGTGGTGTCTCTGTGACCCCAGTTCTGTTTGAGAGGGTTCTTAATTAGAAATGCAGATGTGGACACCAACATCATAGCCCCTCCGAATCTCTTGCCTGTGAGAGCAAAGCTGCTGCACCAGCTCCCTGTCTGAGTCCAAACATAGCAGGTTCAGGTCGCTGGCTGATTTGGGAGGAAGCAGCTGGCTCTGTGCCCATGGATAAGGGCTAACAGGGATAAAAGGCACATGGAGGTGAGAGCTTGTGCTGAAGACATCATCCTTCACTTTGTGAGCAAGGTTTCTTCCTTTTGCAGATGTCTCCTCTGGAGAACACCATCACCCTGAAAGGCGACAAGGTAAGATCTCCTCTCTTTGCTGGAGATGTGTGTTGAAGCAGAATATGTGGTTATCTTGCACATGTTGTGCATTTTGTAGCTGCATTACTTTTATAAGTCAAAGTCTGCAAACAGAGCCCAAAACTCAGAGGTTCCCTTAATTCTTGCTGTTCCCACCTAAAACAACAAAGGTTCTCCCAATGCGGTGCATCGTTGTTGGTCATGCCGAGGCAAGGTGAGTTTCAGTTGTCCTTCCAAGTCTTCATGTTTCTGCAGAGCAAACTAGAGTGAACATTTCAGCCCAGAAATCAGAGATGCTGAAGAAATTCAGATGCTGAAGTTCACTGAGAGCCTGACTGCTTTGCTGAGAGGGAATAAGATGATCTGAATGCTGGAATAACTCCAGTAGGTTGTCCAGACCAACAAGCCTGCGGCTATTACAGAAGCTATTATTGTTATGGCAATAGCTCTGTTTGTGGGTGGGTTTGGAAGAGCTTTTAGCACTCGGATGGATCGCAGTAGCATGGATCCAGCACAGATGGGAATTCCAGTGATAGGAAACAGCAGAGACATGTTCATCCATCCTTTTTTCAGCCCTGTGAAAAAGATCACTGACGATACTACCGAGCCCCCTCATGACTTCATGCCAGTCTGCCTAAATCCTATCTGAGGGATGCCCCAAGGAGTCATCAATATCAAAGCAGCTCCTTATCCCCTCCCACCCCCCTTTTCTCTGGTCTGTTCAGTAAAGCAAATGGCAAAGAAATGCAGCTTTCGCTTCATGTGAACCACAGGACCACGTGCAACACCAGATCTGACCCAGTGCAGGAACAGAGGTGGAACCATGGGGTAATTTGAGAGCCCAAAGAGCCCAATAAAATGAAAAATTTATTTAATTGCCTTCCCCCACCTCCTTCAGTTTAACAAGGTTTTTGAGTTGGCCATTTATTTTGTGCAGCTGGGGACAGGGAAGGACACGAGGAAGACCTGGAGAGGGCAGACCAACCACAGCATTGATTTCTACTACATTTTGCTGCACTGGGAGGAAAGGCTCGTTCCAAGAGGGGCAGAGTGTCTATCTAGATGGGTCCTTTGCAGGCAGACCTGGGCTTGCCCTGCCTGTTTTCTGGCTTACTTGCAGGACTCATGAGTCCTGAGTCACAGACAAGGTACACGATGGACTCTGGGAGAGCAAGAGCTGCGTGCTTTATCACCATGGGTCTGTTGCCTCCCCAAACCCTGCTTAAAGCATCCAATCCCAAGATTTACTGAAAAAATAGTGTTGCTTCATCAGCCAAGCTGTTGTGGCAGGAAAATAGTGGCAAAGTTTGGTTTACAAGGAGAGGTAATACCATTATTAGCCCAGGTGGGGTAGCAAGGGAAAAAGGAAAGGCAGAAAAGCTCTCAGGAACAAGATCCCATCTTTATGTCTGAAGCAGAAGCAGCCAAAACCACGCCACAAGTGAAGAGCAGAGTTGCTCCAGATGTAGCTTAATTATGTGAATCAATGAGATCGTTACAAGAAAGGTAGGTTGGTCCATCTGGAAAAGATGTTGTTAGTCTGAGGCCAGCAGGGGACAGTGCATGAGAAATGCCACAATGCATGATAAAGCCATCATCTCCACTGGGAATTTTGGAGGGGACAAAGAACTAACATGTTCCTTCTGGCTTGCAGGGGGATCGTGGGAAGGATGGCTTGAAAGGTGAAAGAGGTCCTCCAGGCCCAAAGGTATGTCCTGAATGCATGGAGGTATCTTTGTGTTGGTGCCATTGTGTTGGGCTGGCCAGAGGGGAAGAGCACCCATCTCACATCTCTTCTGATCCCCTAAAAGGTTGGGTTTTCAAAGCAGAGTTTCTGAGATGGGCTCGTAAACTTGTGGTCACAATGATGCTGTTGTCCTACAACTCGATTAAGCAGATACACAACATTTGGGTAGGAACACGTTCAGGAGTCGGATGGGATAAATTTCTAAAATGTTCAGGGATGTTTCCTTCCTTTCCTCCCCTGCAAGTTGAAGGGCACGTCAGAAAAGGATGGAAGGAGAAATGGCTTCTAATAGCATGCACATCTAGAGATCTTTAGAGGTGGGACCAACTCCTTCACTTAATGGAGAGGAAAATGCTGCAGAAAGCAGCATCAATGGGTACAGGTAGTTCTCCTGATTGGCACAAGATACAGGTTTTTGCAAAGGCAAGGGCTTATCCAGGCTGTGCCTCAGAAGTACCCAGTTCAACCAATGCACGCCAGCATTGCAGCTCCTCCGCCCCTCCACACCTTGGCATGGAGATGCCATGGAGATGCAGTACCATTGGAGTCTTTCTGGCGCCCTTCATTCCACCGGAATCTGTCGATACAGAAACCAGATTTCAGTGAAATGAAGCCCGTCAGAGAGGCAGGTCAGCTCCTGCCGCACTAGGTGTTCCTGCTCCCAGCACTGGTCCTCCCAAGCTGTTGCAGCTCATCTGTAGTTTCATCTGTGGCAGTGGCCCAGGATCAGTCACCTGGAGAGCATCGCCCTGCTGGGCAAGGAGAGGTGGACAGACTGTCTATGCAACTTGCTATTGGGAGTCCAATCCATTGGAGATATTTGACCAGACCATATGTGGCAGTAGGGAGGGCCACCAGCTCCATGGGCATCTCCAGAAGGGACCACCAACCACGGGGGCACCTTGGCCATCCTCCTCCTTGCTGCTACCTCTACACAGCTGCCACAGCATCACTGGCATTAAGGGACCTCAAAACCCTTTGCTTTTTCACACATTTTGCATGGCCAAGAACTGGAGAAGGGGGTGGTGCAAAGCTCTGGTTCAAACCTCACTTTGATAATCACAGAATCACAGCATCGTCGTGGTTGGAAAGGACCTCTGAGATCACCGAGTCCAACCATACACACACAAAAGACCCCCACAATCTCGGCCACTAGAGCATGCCCTGAAGTGCCACATCTACACGTTTCTTAAATACCTCCAGGGATGGTGACTCCACCACCTCCCTGGGCAGGCTGTTCCAGTGCCTGACCACTCTCTCAGTAAAGTAATTCTTCCTAATATCTAATCTAATCCTCCCCTGCCGCAACTTCAGACCATTTCCTCTGGTCCTGTTATTATTCCCTTGGGAGAAGAGGCCAACACCCACCTCTCTACACCCTCCTTTCAGGGAGTTGTAGAGGGCAATGAGGTCTCCCCTCAGCCTTCTCCAAACTAAACATGCCCAGTTCCCTCAGCCTCTCCTCATATGACTTGTTCTCCAGACCCCTCACCAGCTTGGTGGCTCTCCTCTGGACATGCTCCAGCAGCTCAATGTCCTTCCTGTAGTGAGGGGCCCAGAACTGAACACAGCACTCGAGGTGAGGCCTCACCAGTGCCCAGTACAGAGGCACCATCACTGCCCTACTCCTGCTGGCCACGCTATTCCTGATACAGGCCAGGATGCCGTTGGCCTTCTTGGCCACCTGGGCGCACTGCAGGCTCATGTTCAGCCGGCTGTCCACCAACACCCCCAGGTCCTTTTCTGCTGGTCAGCTTTCCAGCCACTCTGCCCCAAGCCTGTAGCATTGCCTGGGGTTGTTGTGACCTAAATGCAGGACCTGGTACTTGGCCTTGTTGGACCTCACCCCATTGGCCTTGGCCCATTGATCCAACCTGTCCAGGTCCCTCTGTAGAGCCTTCCGACCCTCAAGCAGATCAACACTCCCACCTAGTTTGGTGTCATCTGCAAACTTACTGAGGGTGCACTCAATCCCCTTATCCAGATCATTGATAAAGATACTAACTAAGACTGGCCCCAAGACTGAGCCCTGAGGGACACCACTGGTGACTGGCCGCCAAAAAGATTTCACCCCATTAATTACAACTCTCTGGGCACGGCCATCCAGCCAGTTTTTTACCCAGTGAAGAGTACACTTGTCTATGCCATGATTCGCCAGCTTCTCCAGGAGAACACTGTGGGGGATGGTGTCAAAGGCCTTGCTGAAGTCCAGGTAGACAACGTCCACAGGCTTTGGCTTCCCCACATCGAGAAGGCGGATCACATGGTCTTAGAAAGAGATCATGTTGGTTAAACAAGACCTCCCTTTCATAAACCCATGCTGGGTGGCCCTGATCCCTCAGCTGCCCTGTACTTGCTGTGAGAGCTCACTCAAGATAATGCTCATGTCTGGCTCTGGTCCAGGCCTGCCCTATGAAATACAGCCAGCAGCTGTGTCTGATGGAGGAGTGAAGGAGCTTGTTGAGCAGGATGGGATTCAAACCCCCTCTCTGAGGCGACGGGGATTTGTCTGGGGTCATAGCGTGGTCTGATAGCAGAGTAAGGAACCAGATATGTGACTCTTACCCCTCCTCAGAGCTTCTCTTCTTGCTGCTCGTTGGGATAATGACTTAATTAATGAGTTGTTCTTGTTCCTCTGAAGGGAGAACCTGGTCCACCAGGCAAAGGAGTGGAAATGAAGGTAAATAAAATAAAAATTATAGAGCATATTAATGTTGGAAACATCTCCCTCTTTGTCTGGGGTTGGGATGGCAGAGGGGACCCAGCGTGTACCCCTCAACTTAGCCATCAGCCACCTGCAGGACCAGCTTCCTGAGCTGGAGGAGAGAGGAGGAGAAGTTCTGACCTTTTTTTCCTCTTGCAGGATCTGGAGAGGCTTTTTGAAGCAAATGGTATCAAGGTAGGTAACACTTTGACTGTCCTTCTGACAAGGTGATTGTTATTAAGCTTTTTGACCCATTCCCTCTGGCCTTCTGGAGACGATGTGTACTTCCCCAAGTCCAGCACTGGCACTCAGAAGAAGGCAGGGTTATTATATTTCCTTTTACAGCTTACCATATATATTTAAATGCTTTTTGCACTGCTTTTCTGCTTTTCGTTATGGGGTAGATGGTTGATTTGAGCCCCATGTGACATTTATACTTGGCAACTACCTATTCAGAGCTTGGTGCTACCACCTGCGTTGGCTTGTACTTCACCACTGGCTCTGCACAGCTGGAAAGAGGAGATCCACAGACCTCTGGGTGTTCTGGCCATGCTGGGTCCCCTGTTTAGCACAAAATCCGGTAGCAAATAATCACTGCAATACAGCAGTGGTAGACTGGTGGCCTCCCTCTCTGCTCTCAAGGTTGCCATCAGGATCATGAAGTGACTCAGCTTTTAGTATCTGCCAGGCAGGTACTTACAGTTGTGCTCGTTACCTTCAGCTCCTTTCTTTTAAACTCTGGAGATGTGATCAAGGGAGGTGAGGGACTGACTGGTCTGGACAAATGTAGGGGTTTTATTTAGAATCATAGAATCATAGAATGGTTTGGGTTGGAAGAGACCTTAAAGATCATCAAGCTCCAACCCCCTGCCCTGGGCAGGGACACCTTCCACCAGGTTGCTCAAAGCCCCATCCAGCCTGGTCTTGATTTAGGATGGGGAGAGCCACCACGTAAGCACCATCAATCAGCTCCTCAATGCCCAAACTGTAGACCCCTGTATTTAAATCACCTGTTGGCTGCCAAGACACATTTCTTCACCAGGTGCCCTGTGAATCCCATTAGAAATGCATCAGTTGTTTTGGGGTGGCTGCACTTGCACTATCGTGTTTTAGGAGGGTGGCACTGGACTACTACTGCCTTAATGGTCTCCACTGGTTGCAGCTGGCACTGCTGAAGGACCTCTCCAATGCACTCCTGCGGGATGGGCTGGTGTGGCAGCTGGGTGGCTCCAGGACAAGCAAGACCTCCAGGAGAAAGCAAGCAGCTCTTCATGCTACTGATCATGGTGTGAGTATTGTTATCTGTCATCCTCAGGGGACCTGGAGGTCTCAGAGAGACCTGGAAGGAAATGAGAGAGAGAGAGAAATGAATCATTGAAGGCTCCAGGGTCACCTCTGTCATCGAGCAGGTTACGGTGACTTGCAGCAACTGTAAGAAACAGTTAAGCTGGAAGAGGCTAATGGCTCGCACCAGGATCTTGGTTAAACCCATGGGATTGCAAAGCACCCTTTTTTTTTCAGTGGAAATAAAAGAATCGGTCAACTCTTGTTGCTGATGGAGGTAGCTAGAAGCCATCCTCCAAAGCCATCAGTCTCCTTGTGCCCTTTGAGGGCTGGGGATTGTTGGAGTGGTGGGTGTGCGAAGGGAGCAAAGCAGCTGAAAGCATGAGAAGCGATGACGAGGGCGGCCTCAAAAGCAAGAAGGATCCCAGGGAGGTAGGACTAGCTTAGAAGGAAGGCTTGCAGGTGGCCAGCAGGGAATTGCTGACTACTCACTCCATCCTGATTCGGAAAGGCCACAAGGTGGGACAGAGCATGCTGGAGGGATGGGGCAGTGGGCAGAAATAACCCGTCAGGATCCAGGTCTTCACATGTGTGGATCCTGAGAGCTCAGGTTTGCCATCTCTGCACCAACCCACTTTTTTTGATGTTGCAGGATTCACTGGTGTTTGATACTTCTCCTGATGCCCTGACCAGGACTGAGGTGACAGAAGAAGCACAGAGCCTGGAGGTGGAGGCTCAGTTTAGGGTGCCGGTGTCTGGAGGACTCCTTAAGGTGAAAATAAACAGCAGAGCAGATGAAGTGTAGTTATGTAGGTCCATGCTCCTGTCCGTCTGGTCTGCTGCATCAATAATATTAAGAGATCACACATCAAATGTATTCTGGCTACCTGTGAGCTCCCAGTCCATGCTCCAGTGATGCCTCCTGCTGATCCTCATCCTCTCTTCCTTTTCACCCAACCGCAACTTCTTCTTGTCTTCTGAGCAAAAAAAACCAGTACAGGTTGGGCTGGTTTCAAGCCATCCCCGTGCTGGTTATCTCTTGAACTTGCCCTGCAGCTTCTCCTCACTTGGAGTTTGTAATCTCACTGCATCTCTCCTGCCCCAGCAGGGATGGATCCAATCCTGCTGTCAGGTTGGATTGAGATTGCCCAAGAGAGGAGTCCCTGCCATGGCTCCACAGCCCTCGTTTGCTTGAGCAACCAGGCTAATTGCTAGAGATAATTTAGTCACCTGCATCCTTTGCAATTGCAAGTAACAGTTTGTGGTTATGGGAATTAGGAATTTATTAGCAATATTAAGGCTTAATCTCCATACTGGACCCAAGTTCCAATATGGTATAGTACACCTCCAGGAATAACATCAGAGGGCTGTATCCAGGTCACCTCTCCTAGGTGCTGGAGGAATCATGGATCTTAATTTGCCCATACCAGACAATCCTGATAAGGGATAGTCCAGGAAATAGTGCCTGCAGCTGCAGTGGGGATTTTCCAGTCCTCTTTTTGGCAGCCAAGAAGTGACTGGCTCTCCATAAACCCTTGTTGGTCACTGATAGGAGATGTCTCCAATTGGAGCACAAACTGTGTGGGGACGTTTGGAGCCAGCTCCTGATGATTTTATCTTCCCCCATGGTTGCTTCCATGGTGACCCAGTTCCTCAGGCACTTAGACAGGCTTATCCACTCTCAGCTCCAGGCTCCTGCTGTGACGTCAGGTGACACATGTTGCTTTTCCAGATCATTGCAACCTGGATGATAGCATTTTAGGGGCTCAGGAGGGGATGAAGTGCTCACCAGCAGGTGCATTTGCACCAGGAGACCCAAACTGGATGTGTATCAGCAACCCTGGGGCCAGCAATGCTGGGATTTGGGGTACAGAGACACCAAAGCTGTTTCTTTTGGGCTTTGCGAGCCCAACCCAATCTGGCAAGAAAGGGTTGGACTCCTCTCTGCTCATCTGGCCCAGCCTGTCTAGCTTGGACTTCAACCAGAGAGTGGGGGGTGAAGGTGTCAAAGCAGCCCTCCAACCCAGCAGGGATCCTTGCAGTCTGCCCCAGCCCATCCTTATTGACACTCCCCAAGTAAGGAGCAAGAGAGGTCTTGGCTCTTTGTCTCTCCGGCCTTGTCTTGCTGTCTCTGAGCATGCTATTGAATAAATGGCAGTGTTGATCATTGTGGATGATGTCTTGACTTATGAAAAACCATAACTTTCTTTGGTCTCCACAGGGTCCATCTGCTGGTGGTTCTGAACCTGAGTACCAGCCCCTAGGAAACCCTCCCGAGTCCTTGGAGAAAACATCTGAGGAAGGAAAGGAGGAGAGAGTCTCAAGATGGACAACCACTTCTCTCAGCAGTGTATGTAAATGCCTGATCAGTGACTTTTAATTACTTTTCCATTTGTGCTGATTTAACAGATGCAAAGTGGCTGCATTTCTCAAAGCTTGATTGGACAAATCCTTGCAATTCTGTCAGTTTTTCCCCCATTTTGCTGAAGCTAAATTAGTGAAGGGATAAGGGTGTCTGCATGAATCTGTCAGAGCCCAGAAAAGGTTCTTGCTTTCCATCTTTCACATTGGTAATTAGTAAGACTGTGTTGCCGCTCATCTACCACCCTCTGCAGAGCTTGGCTTTGCCCCCACCGCACCCAGAAGATGATCTGCAAGGAAACCAGTCCATGGAGCTTCTTGAGTCCTTGGAGGGGAGAGTGGAAGGACAACCACAGCAGGACACCAACCATGTATGTCTTCCCCAGCAGTGCTGGGCAGTAGACCAGTGTGGAGATAAGTGATAGACTAGAAGGGACTGGGATGCACATCTTGCACCCAGTGCTCTGAGTCCTGGGGCAGCTCCCTCCACATTCCTGGAGGACACCACTGCTTGGACATGGGACCTGGGTGGAAGGCTGATAGCCAGCCTTGTCCTCTGCATACAGGCAGAGAAGTGGGAACCCCCAGAGCCCTTGGCAAATGTTTTGTTGGTTAATTACCCACTTTTGGGGGGGAAAAAAGGACGATCTTTTACTAGTCTAAATCCATCTGGCCTCAGCATCCACCCTATTCTTTGGGGCTTGGTTGATTCAATAGGTGATGATTCTCAACAGGTTTTTTTAATCAGAGTTGTAATATTCCAGGGACAGTGCAGACCCCAGACAGTGAATTTAAGATAAACCCCAAACAAGATATTTCCTTTTCCTTCTTACTTTTCACAGATGTCTCAGAATAGTCCACAGACCCTCAGGTTTCCCTGCACATTTGACTTTTAGACCCTGGTATGCACCCTCCTGAGCCCAGCTCTGGAGTGCAGAGTCTGATTCCCTAAAAGAGGAGGATTTGGGGGTCCGAGCAGGAATTTGGGGACTTTCTCCTCCTTAAGGACTTGCCGACAAGAGCACGTTGTAATTTAACAAGCTTTTGTGGATCATCTGAGCCAAGGGGACTGTCCTAGAGCAAACGTGATGCAGGGTGACTCAACTTACCTCTTCCTTCAAGGTCTCCCTCTTCAAAAGTTGAAGTGGCTTGTTACTGCACTTCAGCTGAAGGATGGTAGCAAAGTAGAGATTTCTTCCATAGCCAGGAGGGAGTTAGAACTGCTTTACAAGCACATGTGTACGTACCCTCTAAGACAAGTTATATCATTTTCAGCAAAGTTGGAAGGTGCATCCAGGCTGGGAGCAGCAGTTATCACAGCTCAGCTGATGGGCAATAAGTTGGGGTGTGGCTGCAGTGTGGTTGTCTGAGCCCAAACATCCTATTTCATCCTTTTTTTTTTTTTTTTCCTTTTCTTTTTTTTTTTGCCCTTCTGGGCATGCGTTTTCTTCTGAGAGCCCAAACCATGCTCCACTGCCACGTTCCAAACCCAGCACCCTCCAGTTTGAACATCACTGTAACCAGAAGCTGGGAGACCCTACCCCAACACCCCACATTGAGTGACACCAGCCCCAGTGATGGAGAGGGGGGAAAAATGCATTCATCCAGTCCTGGTTTAACAGCTTTGGACACTGACCTGCTCCTGTGTGATTGAGGGAATGCTCTGTTTGGAAATACTCAGAGTCAGGGTGCCCACAGCACTAAAAAGTGAAAGAAAAATACCTTGGATGTTTGCTTGCAGCTACAGGCGCAATTACTGCTAGGAGCGGTGTTAGCAAGGATATTTCTAGGAATAGCAATGGGAAGGGTAGCTCAAAAACCCTGCTGGAGAAAATCTCGCTCTGATTTAGGTAGTTTGCTGAACGCTTGCTTCTGCTCCCAACGCTTTAGCAATCTCCCGGCTGGCTCTGCAAATTAACACCACACTGAATCAAGAAGCTGGAACAACCTTTGTTGCAGCAGCCACGAGAGGGCTCCCGGCACAAACACACGCACACACATGTGTGTACGTGTGTAAGCTACAGCTCTGGAGGCGGTGGCCTGTGCCATGAGCATCCATCAGCTTTGTTTCTTCTCCTGAATGCACTGTTTCCCTTCACTGGCTGTGATTAAACTGGAGAGAGACCTGGAAGCACAGAGGATGGAGCCCAAACCCGTCTTCTGTCGGATGGAATTTCTTGTGGGATGGGCCTGCAGCATGCTGGCTGAGGTGGGGGCTTTTTGGTGTCCTGCTCATGAAAGCAGGTAGACCTTAGTCCCAATGAACCTGCACCCAGAGACCATGAAACTGAGGGAGACCCGAATCTGTGGCTCCGTCTGAGCCACTCTGGATGCTCTTTGTGAGCAGAATCCTCAAGGCTTCACACATGCCCCTGTGTGGAGTCATGTAATAAATCAGACCCACCACAGACACAGCATCTTCTTCCTCGACAAAATGGGAGTGACACCTGATTGTTCAGTGTCTGGGAGTTGAGGGCATCTGTGTGCCCAGACACTGTGGCCATGGCACCAGGAAGGAAAAAGGACTGTGTGGCCATGCCAAATGTGACTTTTGGACAGAAAGAAATGTCCTCAGTCATCAGGGGTGTAAAGAATTTGTGGAATCACAGAATGGTTAGAATTGGAAGCAATCTTAAAGATCTTCTAATTCCAATCCCCCCTGCCCTGGGCAGGGATATCTCCCACCAGAGCAGGCTGCTCAAAGCCCCATCCAACCTGGCCTTGAACCCCTCCAGGGATGGGGCAGCCACAGCTTCTCTGGGCAACCTGGGCCAGGCTCTCACCACCCTCACAGGAAAGAATTTCTTCCTGAGATCTCATCTCAATCTCCCCTCTTTCAGTTTAGAACCATTTCCCCTCATCCTATGGCTCCCCTCCCTCATCAAGAGTCCCTCCCCAGCTTTCCTGGAGCCCCCCCCCTTTAGGGACTGGAAGGGGCTCTAAGGTCTCCCCGGAGCCTTCTCTTCTCCCAGCTGAACCCCCCCAGCTCTCTCAGCCTGTCCCCACAGCAGAGGGGCTCCAGCCCTCCCAGCATCTCCGTGGCCTCCTCTGGCCCTGCTCCAACAGGTCCGTGTCCATTAAATTAATTAACGTAATCCCTGTATCCCAAGGACCAAAAGGTCCAACAGGACTCAATGTCCTGTTTGGGATGCCACTTTTTTTATTTTCAAGTGCCATGGGAAGTGCAGAGCAGAGCCACAAACCTGATTCGCAGGTGGCTGCAGACTCATTTATCACGAGAGACCTAAGACTGGATGTTTTTTTGCCAAACTCAGAGGGTCCAAGCTGACTGGATTTCTGTATGGAAGATTTTTTGCGGGGAGGAGATACTGAATATTAAAGGGCTCTTTAATCTTGCAGTGAAAGGCAGGAGGGGAGCCGGAGGGAGGAAACTGAAGACTTATAATCCAAATGGGAAATCAGAGCTCAAGCTGATTAACCCCAGGAGAAGGCTGTAGGGAGATGGGACAAGGCAGTGATTCCCCGCCTGTCACTGCCTGAGTTACCAGGAGTAGAGCACAGAGGGTTTGAGGGGGAAAGTTTACACTTTGGGTTTATGGAGATGCTCCTCTACCCTGTTGGGGCTGTTGTTCAAGAGCCCTATGGATTAATACATGCAATACGACAGCGATGCTACATCTAGGTGTTTGGCAATAACCACGGGTGTAATCCAGCAACCTGGTATTGCCAAACAATGAATCCCCCCAAAATCCCATTTTTCTGAATCCCAGCCCAAAGGATTCCCCATCAAATGAAGAGTTGTTTGAAAGATGGGCATATACCACCAGGCTTCCTGCCCTCGTGTCTGATGGTCCCCATTTTGGTAGGAGCGTTGGGAAATTGGAACAGCGGCCACAAGTTTTTTAGGGCACTATGGGATCTGCACCCCAAGGGTGTTTTCCTCAGTTTTCCTCCTCAGGAGGAGGAAAAAGTGGGGTCCAAAGGTAGGGAAGCAGCAGCAGCCCCTCTCTCCCTGCAGCTCATCCCTGGTGGCTCCCGCAGCCAAGCTGAACCCAGCGGAGGGTGATGCAAAGGGAGTGAAATGGAGCCGGCTGTTTTCCCGTCAGCAGTAGCAGTAATCACAAATTTTACCTGTTAAAAGGTTCACGGGGCCCGAGAGAGCAGCAGCCCATAATAGCCCAAGAGCTTCATCTCGGAGGTGCAATTTCTGGCTGGCAGGAGTTAATGGGGGAAGCAAATTAACTGATAGAGAGAGGCAGGATGAGCCCAGGTACACGTGCCCGTGCAAGACACAGTGGCTGGTTACTCTTTCCATGGATGAGCCACTTCTTTGGTGTTATGGGACCGTACCAGCCAATTCCTGCTTCCTCCGTCTTCCAGCTCCCCTGAAGCTAAGTTTACTCATTTTCAGAGTTAATTCAGGTAAGTGCCCCTGGTTGTCTCCGTGTGGATAAACCCGTAGTCACTTAATTTTCCTACCTGTTATCTCCTTGGCCTTTTCTGTTTCTCTCTTTTCTGTACCTCTTTCCTTGCAGGAATATTTCATTTTACTCCCCCTTGTATTTCCATTTTTCTCTTTCCTGTCCTGATTTTATCTATTCCTTTCCTCTTTTTCTTCCTTTTCCCCTTTCCTTTCTTTTTTACATTGCCACCTGCCATCAGTAAGTCATTCCTTTAGAAAGCAGCAGCCTCTCTACTTTTCTTTGAGGTGCCTTATTGCTGGCGTCTCAGAGCAGGAAACTGCTAAAATTGCAGAGGAATTACAGACTGAAGGAGAGTTATTACCCCCTGCAATTTCCCACCACCCTGGTAAATGGCAGCTTTATGAGATCGTCTGCCTACGGGTCGCCTTCCAGACCTCGCCGAGGTCTTGCCAACCCATGGGCTTGCCTTGAGTGATGTTATTCATACCTCTGCGAGTGGAACATGGACCCGTGCTAAAGAGAAGCAGCGTTTTACAGCCAGTCCACATGCAGATGAGCTGTGACCCAGGGCAGGATGGACGGGAACTTCCACGTTGTCTCATCTGACGGTGCCATCTGACCCACCCAGGCCACCTCTGCGTAAGCCTGGGAGATGTTTCTCTAGCTTGTGCCACAAAAATCCACCCAAGATGGGCACTCCATGAACAGCCTGTTCACTGACCTGTCTTTTGTTCCTCGTTCTGTCATCCTCGCCGTCTTTCAGCAAAGAATTTCAATTTTAATTGGACCAAAATAATTTTTTTTTTTCCTTTGCGTATTTTGGTGAGTCAGAAGCTTCCTGTGTTCATTAGCCACTAGGTGAAATTATCATCCGGCTGGTTAAAATCCAGCAAAAAAGGACAATCATCCCTGAAACCTGACAGCATAATGTCCAGAGCTGCACAAACCAGCATTTCTTGGAAGCCCTTCATTTAGGATTTACTTTCCCTTAACTTTAACCATGTAAAAGTCTCAATTTATACTTCTAGGTGAAATTCATTAAGATGAACCTAGGTCTTCATTTCTGCAACAAAAAAAATGTAGGAATAGTGCTAAATAACTGCACCCCATCCTGATTCTTCCCTCTCCTTCGTGTGCTCCTGCGGGTCTCAGGGTTGGGGTTTGGGTATAAGGAGGTGGCTGGCTTTTTTTATTATAAATAAATTCACTGCTTTTATGCTTTCATATCGAAATATTCACCAAATCTACACTGCAGTGATTCCACTGTGTGGTTCAGGGAATAATTGCTGGACACTGGGATATCCAGCAGCTAGGAATGTTATAATTTTTACAGCAGCAAGTAGGTAATTCCCCATTGCTAATATGGAAAAGAACAAACAATTTATGAGCCAGGCTAGTAACTATTTGTACAAGCTTTACTGTGTGTGCCTTAAATATATATCAGCCAAAATCACGAGCGCTGCAAACATCACCAAGTGGCAGATTAATGTGTAGCCATTAATAGGCATTAATAGTTGTCTTATTCCGGTCGGATACACTGGGTACATTAAATGCGTAGCAGACGTGTTGATCAGGCATGGCTAGTCCAGGGAAGCATTGAAAGTTCAAAGTTGCAGTATTTTTAGATGGGTTTTATTTATTTGAAGTGGCAGGAAATTAATTGCACAGTGCTAAATAATATATATGTTATTATTATAATATATTGTTATTATAAAATATATAATACTAGGTGCTCAGCAGGATGCTGTTTCCCTTCCCACAGGAAAATGAGAATTTAGACGACGGCTCTGCACTCCCGAGGCACATTAGAGCCCAGAGATCTGCTGAGGACCAGAGGCACATGGTAAAGACCCCGTTTCACCACAGCGGCTTCGGGCTGGCCTTTGTGCAAGAGCAGAGCCGTCGATGTGACCCAGGAGGAGGCAGTGACCCTTCCTTGTTGGCTCCATCACAGGTTCATCCCCCTGGTGCCCCGGGAGCTCGGAAATCCCCATCTGGATCCACGGTGAGTAAAGACGTCATAGAAGGTTGTCTTCAAACGCATGGACACAAGGGCAACCCCACTTGCCTCCTCTCACTCATGCAAAGTCACGATGAACGTAGTGGGGGGGGTATGTGAAAGGTTAATGATAAATATTAATAAATAAAGCAAGAAACAGCTGCAGAAGAAGCTGTTTTTTTCTTGGCAGAGCAGATTGTTCTCCCTGTATCTGGCAAGGGAAATGTGCTGCTTGGAAAACAGAAGTGGGGAAAATCAGGCTTAATCAATGAGGGAACATAATAACCTGGTTCGTGGGGAAAGCAGCGTAACTGAGGGGTGTTTTGTGTCCTGAGAGTATAGATGATATTTGTATGTGTGTGTAAATGTGTAAATATCTGTGTGTGTTTATAAACACAAACATCTCTGACGTACCTGCACAATTACACTGCCGACTTTAACACAATATGCCAGAAATGGAAAGTGCAAAGAGTTATTTTGACAAAATTTAAGAGAGAAAGACCTATTTCCATGAGTTAAGGGTGAAAAATTCTGAACAACAGGTTTCCTCCTAAGTTTGAATTAATTTCTTTGAAAGTGGTGAGTGACCCTCGCCCTGTGTTCCCAGGAGGGATGGCAGCACTGGGCTGAGCTCATTCACACCATGAGAAAACATGACTCTTCTCACAGCTCTCTATAAAGGGTTAAGGTGGGACATCTCTGCTTTTGCCAAAAGCCCAGTTCTGAGTCCTCTTGGTTCAAGAACCATCTCTTGGTTCACGAACCCTGGCAGCCCATATGCAATGGGCAGCACCAACTCTAAGATGTCCCATCTGGGCTGGAGCAGATCAGAAGGAGCCTGGAGGCCACCCCATATCCAACCAGGAGCCCTTCAAGGAGATTCTTGTCATCCCTGGTGACACATGACTTCCCCATGAGATGCCTCCAGCCTCCTCACTTGCTGTCTAACATCTCAGAGATGTCTTTTCCATGGCTCAAGGGTGAAAAGCTTCTCCAATTGCTCTCACACTTTCCTCTTTTCTTTTTCAATTCAAGGCATATCCAGGCCCTCATCACCCAAGGAGAATAAAGGTACAGCATTCATGTTGTCCGCCTCTTATGGCACCTGCGTGAGGGGAGGGTGGAGCTGGTTCCAGCCTCCCAGCTGCATCCCAGCCCCACTCCATACATGCTTTTTTTTTTTTTTATTATAGAAGGAGGAAGCTGGTCCACCAGATACACCATCCCATGGCCAAAAGGTCAGTGGTTTTGTTTCAGATGCAGATGCCTGATGGCACCTGGGGGGAACCAGGACAGTGATCCATCTCCCAGCGTAGTCTCATTCGGAGGCTGAGGAATCACAGGTGAAAACTGGCCAAGCCAGTAGGTTCAAGAGGCAGTAATCAACAATTTTTGCCATTGGTAATGAGCAGAGATTCCAGGCTTGAACTTTTTGCAGATGATCCAAGCAAGGGTTTTGTGGTTTTGGGATCCTCAATAGTTTTCTCCTCTGTGGAAGTCTCCTGTCTCACTCAAACCCGTGGCATCCTTTTACATCTGCTGTGTCCTGGGGCAGGGAGACCCTCAGTTTACCACTCATATTTCGCCCTTACTCTGCAATTTGTGTTTCTTCTCTCTGCATTTCCACTGCACAAGATAGGAGGGATGGGGTTAGGGACATCCCCAGTCTGGTCTGGGAACGCGAGTGGTGGAAATGAGGGGTTCCTCCATAGATGTTTGCCAGAAGTTAATGCAGGAATGAAGGCAGCACCCACCTGGTCCAAAGAGGGAAGGAAAAATTCCTTGTGGCGATGCATGTTTGCAATTGAAGGGGTTGCCTGTTGTTTTCCAGGGAGAAATGGGAGCTCCGGGAGTCCGTGGAGACAAAGGAGAAAAGGTAGTGATATTGCTCTTCTGGTCTGAGCCTCTGAAACCAGAAGAAGGCTCTCTGAGCTAAGAGGGTCTGGAAGGGGAGAGGCAACTGGGGACGTGCTGGTGGAGAGGACATTCAGGGTCTATGGGAGACTGTGATGATGTAAATGGGGTTTGCTAAGAATTTGGGGCCTACAGGAGAGGTGGGGAGGGACTCTTTATGAGGGAGTATAGCGATAGGACGAGGGGTAATGGTTTTAAACTGAAAGAGGGGAGGTTTAGGTGAGATATTGGGAAGAAATTTTTACTCTGAGGGTGGTGAGACCCTGGCCCAGGTTGCCCAGAGAAGCTGTGGCTGCCCCATCCCTGGAGGGGTTCAAGGCCAGGTTGGATGAGGCTTGGAGCAACCTGGTCTGGTGGGAGGTGTCCCTGCCCAGGGCCGGGGGTTTGGAACTGGACGATCTTCCTTCCAACCCAAACCATCCTATGATTCTAAGATGCATCTGCCATGCACTCAGGAGTAAATGCAAAAATTCAGGGAGGTTTCCTGATGTTCATCATCTGCTGGATCAGTGAACTGAACCAGGTGACAGACAGACAAAAGCCAGCCCTGGCACGAGGACGGGGATGGAGGAAGGGCTGCACAAAACACCGTTTCACCAACACTTTTGGCAGCAAAGGTTTATAGGCACCAAGTGGCAGATCCAAGGTGATGGGACCCAGATATTCAGGAGAAAGGCAGACAAGGCAAGGTGGTTGTTAAAAGGCACAGCCTGGTGGGGAAGGGGTACTTCGCATGGGCGAGGGTTTATACAGCCCGTGTGGGGTGCAGCATTCTGGGGACACGGGCATGAGGAAGAAGAGGTGGCTGGAAGGTGGACGGCTTTTTTTCTTGCAGGGGCAGCCTGGGGAGATGGGGAAACCTGGAGAAAAGGTGAGCTGTGGAGTCGGTATCAGCAGCTGGAGCAGGATGGCGTTACCAGCTAAGTGGCCCAAATCCAGCGCTGGAGATTGCCGTGGGAAAGTCCTGGGAGTGGTGTGGCTCTGTGTTAGGGCATTTGGCTCTTCCCCGGTCACGCAGCCACTGCCCGCCTCCTCTGGGGAAAAGAGGTGGAGGACAGAAGGGCCAGTTGCTCCATTTTGCCACAGGCCATGAGCACAACTGGAAACCTTTGCTCTTGCTCAGGGTTGCGCTGTGATGGTATTTTACATTGATCTCTTGCACAGGCTTGGTAACTCTCTCTTTATTTCACAGGGCACCAAAGGAGACAGAGGTGAAAATGGTCAAAAGGTAAAGAACAGCATTGGTACCACAGTCAGGGGGGTCTCTTCTTACACTGTGAGAGCTTGCCTCCTGCTCTCCCTTCTCCTTTTGCCATATCTAACCTCTCCATCTCGGGTGGAAGTGTCCAGGTAACCTCCTGAGATATGGGCTCAGTGTGGCCAGTCACTTGTTGAGGACCCAGCGTCTCTCTGTTGACTAGGAAGGAACTCCAGATGGCTCACATCGACAGGACACCCACCTTATAAATGAGTAATGTCAGAATATATGAGTCCTCTGACACCATCTCCTGCAACTAAACTCCCTCTCTTCTAAAGTTATTTAAATGCTCTCAGCAGCTTTGTCTCCCCAGGTCAGATAAGACTTCCCACCACCTAGAGGAGATCTTATGAGAGCTCTGTAGAAACCCTAAATGTAGGATCAGCTCTGAAGGACTTCAGCTGGGTGTCCAAGGAGCAGCATGAAGCAAGCTCTCATTTTTATGGGCCCACAGTGGAAGCAGTGATCTTGATTTTTCCTGACCTTCTCTTCACAGGGAGAACCAGGAATTGGGTTCAGAGGCCCTGTTGGTCAGGCTGGGCCACCTGGATTTAAGGTAAGCCTTTCTTCTCTTCTAGATAGGACCTCACTTGTTTTCTCTGCGTCTTGCTCTTTGTAGTCTTTACTGATCTTTCCACCACTGGGTGTGGAGCACAGAGCTGGCTGGGACTTCAAGGATAAAGCACCAAAACCAGTCCCAGCCCACGAAGGCAGGGACACCATCATGTGGGTATGGGACAGAGGCAGTGCTCTGTGTCCTCCAAAAGGCCATTTCAAAGCACGCGGGGTCCAGAGGATAAATGTGGCTGTGAAAAAAATACAGGGAATTGTGGTCTCAGCAGAGATGCATTTCCGCAATGCCTTGGGCCATTGCAGATCTGCGGGGTTTGAATTCACTGCAGAGCTCTGAAGGTCTCCAGGTAAGGGCTCCTCACTTAGAAAGCCATGGTACAGCCCTTTCTGCAGCCCGAGGGTGTCTCTTATGGACTTGGGCTGGAGGGGGTGGCCCCAATTCTGTGTACTCATGATGTCACTTCAAGGATACACCCCAGGCTTTCTCCAGAACCTTTGGGGGGATGACAGACAGTTAATCCCACCTAAGAGCCAAATTCCTTGTGATTCGCTCAACAGGGTGAGCCAGGGGCCCCAGGCCCTCCAGGAGCTCAGGGAGTCCAGGGAATTCGTGGCAATGCTGGCACCCCCGGATCGCAGGGGGACAGAGGGGCTCCAGGTCTGCCTGGGATGCCAGGACAGAAGGTAGGTGGTGTGTGGTGAGGGGACTGCATGTGTTGTGTTAGCCACCTCAAGGTGTGAGAACAACAATGGTCCTACTGAGACTGTCTACAGCAGGTGTCTGCTGTGGGTCAAGACCCCACCTATGCAGGTCTCCAGACCTTGAGCCTATATATAGGCAGTGAAGAGGAGGAGGAACAAAGCCTGGTTGCAAGAGAAGAGATACTGGCTTTTATTAGACCAACTGATGTAGCTGGGGAAGAAAACAGGCCAAAAGGTTTTGTGCAGGGAGATGTCCTTCAAGTTGGGAAAAAAAAAAAAAAAAAAAAAAAAAGCAGTGGAGCTCCAAGCAAGGTGGGGACCTGTTGTTCTTTAAATTTAGTGACATGACTTGATGAAGTGACTGGGAAGAAAAGGGGTTGGGATAGCACAGGGGATGTGAACAAAGGGTTTTGGGGTCCTTAGCCTCCAGGAACAGAGGGAGCTATTCGTAAGTCTTGTTGCAAGGACATGGAGGCTTAGCTGGCAGTGGGGTGGGGGACAGCAATGTGCCTAAATTCAGGATCTTGGTGTAGCTGGAGTCCCTTCTCCTCAACGAGAAGAGGCCCACATGGGGAGCACCCCAATGGCTATTCCTCCTGCTTGCAGCCAGTGCAGGGACCACCTAGGGCCACCACCTCCTGCTTTCTGCCTTGGTGGGGAAAAGCAGGACATTTTCATCAGGGTGTTCTCCTCCTTAAAGGATTTTTTTTTCAAGGGAGAGCGTGGGAAGAGAGGAAGGAATGGATTTGCTGGACCCTCAGGACCATCAGGATCCCCAGGAAAAGAGGTGACTTTTGTACATCGCCCCAGTGTCTTTTGAGCAGCAGAGGGATGGCTGTGGAGAGAGGTTGAGGGCCTGGTACCTGGGCTGGGTGTGCTTTCACCCTCTTGGAGCACTGGGACAGGAGGGCATTGAGGATGTGCTAGGCAAAGTCCGCCCTTCTATTTTGTTTTCCTTGCCCTACAGGGGATTTCTGGGACACCTGGACCCAAAGGCAACAAGGTCAGTGTCAACCTGCCAGGCAGGCCACAAGTAGCTGAGATCCTGGAGTGGGAATGGGACAGCCCACTGCCCTCCCCTGGGCTCCTTATCCCTGACCCAATCCAGCAACTTCATCCCTCTTTCACCCTCATGCCCTTCTTCCCCATGGTTTCTGGAGCATCCTCCAGAGAGAGCAGCAGAAAGTCAATGGAAGTGAGTTTCCTGACTCTTTCTGTGACTTTTAAATCATGACCACACACATCAGCAATCATGTGACGTGGTGTCCTTGCTCCAGTGAGACCTCTGGGGTTCTCTGTTCTTCAGGGAGAAATCGGCGTTGGAGCAGCTGGCCCAAGAGGTCCTCGTGGACTGCCTGGCCCTCGGGTAGGTCCCGCCATAAATGTTCCTGGCTTGGCTTCCTGCAGTGTAACCTCTTTTGGAGGCAACTTTATACCATCACCTCCCACTCACCGCTCTTAGAAGATGCCTAAAGGGCTGATTTCAGAGCCCTCCTTATTTTTTCACCAGCCAGATTTGGAGGTGATGGACACTCCTATGCCTAGCTAGCACTGGCACTGACCAGAATCTGTCCACAGGTTGCAATTAGCATCTCCTTCATAATTAGACAACCAGGTTGCACTGGCCAACTGCGTAGCCAAGTGAATCCCGCTTCACCGACTGTGCTCTCACTGGCTAGATGGGAGTGTTGAAGGCAACATCTACACCCCCTACACCTGCACATTTTGATCCTAGCAGCTTGGTGAGGAATCTCCTCAGTTTTGTATGCTTTGGGAATGCTACCTGCAAGCTCGTTCCTTCAGAAATCTGCCTCCAGCTTTTTTTATCCTCGTTCCTTTCTTCCCTCCTGTTGTCCTGGCAGAGGGCAACCAGCCCCCATCATCCTTGGGGCAGCAACGTTCACTTTTCCTCATGCTGCTGAGAAGTTTTTGGTCTCCTCCTGGCAAAGACCCCAGGGATACTCTCTTGAGTTGTAATCAGAGGCCATGTTTCAATTTGCTCCTTCTGTGGCTGTTCCACGAATAAACTGATTTTATGCTGCAATCCATTTAGACAAACTCCCCATCTGCCAGCAGAACTGTTTGATGAGGCCCCTGAGACAAAACACTTAATGAGAATGTCAACAGCTGTGAAAGGTCTGGGGTAAACCTTGCTCAAGCTTCATTATCTGAAGGAAATGATGAAATAATGTTTCTGCTCTTCTGACTCCAGCATAAATCTAAAGTGAATCACAGAACCTCAAATTATATTGGCTTTAAATGAGAGATCTAAATTTGGCCTCATAGGACAATGCCTAAGCCTAGGCATCTTAAAGACAGGTAGGTCTTGTAGGATCTACCAAAGGAGGTCATACAAGGACTTCATAGACCCACCAGCACGTCTGTCCCTCATAGCAAGGTTTATAAGGAGCCAACAGCATGCTTAAAGGGAGGCTCAGAACAAGGTCTGCAGCCTCTGGAAGCCACAGCTGGGAGTGAAGATAAGCCTCACATTGGTCTCCAAAGGCACAAGTTACTGTTGAGCAGTTGACTGGTGGCCTCTTCCTTCTGAAAGTCAGTGGTATGAGTTCCAGGTGAATTCCTGGCTGCCTTATTTATTGTGGTGAGTCCTGCTGAAATCATGTTCAGGGAGAAGAAAACTCTCTGTCCCAGGAACATCTCAGACCTCTGTTGCACGTCCCTTTGTCAGATGCAAGTAGTCTTGGGGAGGGCACACCAGGTCATTCAGAAGCCTCAGATGGCTTCTTCTGAACTAGTCCTACCAAGGCATCTCTGTACCAACAAATAGGAAGAGGCACCTTCTGGGAGTGATGTATATCATGCTAAATCAGGTGCAGATCATCTTTCAAATGCCCGTTTCTCTCAGAGACTGAGGAGAAGCTGAAGCTTGAAGCTTCAAACTGACCAAAGCACTATTCTCTAAACATTGCAGTGTCTACCTGCAGTGACTTGTGGTTTATCTCAAGCCCTTTAGGCTCTTTGATCCAGATCAATAGGAACATTAAGGCACCTAATCCTGATGAAGGTATAAGTGGAGAGGTTGGACAAGTCCTTGGAGGATGTGGGCTTCTGCATGCTGAGCAATTCCTGGTGTCCCCAGAGGGATGATTTGCAGAGTTGGGACTGTGCATGGTGCAATTGTCTTTAGTGATGACCATCACCACCCCCTCTCCATTCCAACAGGGTGACGAGGGCATCGTAGGAGTCCGTGGCCCCACTGGCATGACGGTGAGTGTTAAAATAGTAACAAGGGCTGATTTTACAGCATGGACAACAGTGGGCCCCGGGCTGGCAAAATCCCCAAGAGCAAGGAAAAAAATCTAAAATCGGTTGATGCTTTCAGTTGGAAATAGAGACTTTGGGAACCCGAATTCTGATGTTGTGTTGGCATGAGTGAATGTAAATCCTGCAGGCGGCCGTGAGACACAAGGTGTCATGCAGAGCACAATTGCTTTACGCTCTTGTCCCTTTGGCTGACTCATCTACGGGCTGCTTTTGAAGTCCTCCCAAAATATCACTCCCTCTCCATTCTTCTTTGTCAGGTCTGCTTGCCTGCAGCAATTTCAGGGTCTTGTTCTGTTGTTAAATTCCCTTTTCATTGATAGGGGACTGAGTCAGAGGAGACACAGATCACAGCCGGCATTTCGACAAACACCTTTTTATTTATTAGGCTGTTACCTGTAATGGAATTAATCTGTTATTACGAGCAGGATGGGCCTTTATGAAGTTCTTCAGAAGGCCAAGGGTCGTTGTAGTACCAGGTTTCACCCTGGGATCTCATTCCTGAAGGGCTCATTCTCGGCAAGACTGGCCTTTACACCACAAGGGCTTGCAAGGTGATGTGTCCCAGTGGTCAGAGCACCAGCGCAGGGCACAGGGGGATGGAAAAACCCAGGTTTTGTGGCCTTTGGGAAATGTCAGTGCTCTGTCTCTTCCCCATCCATCCTGCCCATGCTCACCCCTGTGATGAGCTGCCAGTTCTGCAGGTGGAAGGTGCCAGCTCTCTGCATATTGATGAGAGGTCACCGGTCCCTGGTTTTGCAAACGATTTGCATCTGGGGTGGCCACCATGGCTTTTCAGCTCACCAGGTGTGGTTCCCATCCTAACTCTGTCTCAAGGGGCTTCCACCTTCCCTGGAGGACACCTGGGATCCCATAACTCTCATCTAGGAGAAGCTCTCTGGGAGAAACCCTTCCCCTATGGTCTCTAAGAGGTGGGGTCTGCATCTCATTAATGTTAAGGGTACAAAAAGCACAGTACATGGCTTACAAAGTGGGGGAGGTTGTTAAATTTATAAATCTGCCAAGAGATCCTGAGTTGTGCCCGAGACCCAATGGGTGGGCAGAAGCTTAAGGCTAAATTTTCTCTTTGCACCCCTGTGATTCACTTCTCAAATTGCTCTTGGGAGCAAGGAAAGGAGAGTAGAGGCTTCTGTGCTGGTCCCACCAGCAGCTTCTGTGAGCTGGACCTCATCCTTGGAGGCACCTCTGTGTTCAAGTGGAGGATGCTCTTTCCTAACACCTTCCCCAGTCTGGTATTTATCTTCACTTGTTGTTTTATGTTCTTGCAGGGTCTAAAAGGCTTCCCGGGTGTGAAAGGCGAAAGAGTAAGCAACAGTAATCTTATCTACACAGAGCCTGTGGAGGAAGGCATCATTGTGGGGAGCCTTTCTCTGCATCAGCCCACGCTGCTGATGCTTCTGTTAAAACAGTGGGAATAATCCCAGCATCTTCTGGGGGTGGACTGGGAGGGGACCTCAATCAGTGTGTGGAAGTGTGAAGTGGAATTAGCAGCCCCCTGTAATGGCTGGCCTGTGATAAAGGTGCACAGTCTTTATTCATGCCTAGTTCTACTTGGAAGAAAATTTGGGAGTTTGGATAGAAGGAGACCCCTAGTATGCTCTGGTTGATCCCCAAATGCGCAGGGTTGGGGGGATGACAGCAAGAGAGCAGATGTCCTACAACATCAGCAGGACAATGACTGCCCACCAGGAGACACATACCCTTTAATTTGTGTCAGTGAGCAGGAGTCCCCTCAGTCTTCTGCTACATCCCACTTGCGACCCTTGGAAAGTGTACTACTGAGAAGAGCAGATTTTGTCCCAGATCTCAGGGGTGGAAACGGGACACCGGGGGAGGGATCCACATACAGCTCTGCCACTCAGAAGCCATTCAAGTGCAGCTTTAAATCCTGTCTCTGCTCTCCTGTCACCTCCCGGTCCTTCTGCTGCCATTCTCCTGCTGTCACCACACAGTCTTGAGCACTGGAGAAGGTTAAGAGTTGTTCAGCCTGGAGAAGAGAAGGCTCCAGGGACACCTTGTAGCAGCTTTCCAGTATCTAAAGGGGTCCTACAAGAAAGTCAGAAAGGCACTTTTTACAAGGGCATGTAGTGATAGGATGTAGAGTAATGGTTTTAAACTGAAAGAGGGGAGATTGAGATGAGATCTTAGGAAGAAATTCTTTCCTGTGAGGGTGGTGAAGCACTGGAACGGGTTGCCCAGAGAAGCTGTGGCTGCCCCATCCCTGGAGGGGTTCAAGGCCAGGCTGGACGGGGCTTTGAGCAACCTGCTCTGGTGGGAGGTGTCCCTGCCCATGGCAGGGGGTTGGAACAAGATGATCTTTAAGGTCCCTTCCAACCCAAACCATTCTATGATTCTATGCCATCAGGAATGGGTCCTTCAGCCTCAAGTCCCATGCCCATTGTAAACAACTTTCAGGAACAGCTAACATTTCATACACTCTCAGTAAAGCATGCCAGATTTGAGGTTGAAATTTGGGAAATCTTGTATTCTATAGGTTTCCTTCCCACCCTAGATGTAGCGTAGGCACATCTCTGCACTGTGGAGATGCTACATCCCGTTGGGAGGTCAAAATCATCCAGTAATAGCTCCACATCATGGATGTGCTGATCGTGGAGTCAGACAAACCATTTCAGTCCTCTGGGTCTCTATTTTTTTTGGTCAATGCAATAAATTCTAGTGTACAATCTCTTGTGGGAAGCTACTCATTTTGCAGAGTGCCCAGAGGAACTGACTTCCAGCTGTGATAGATCTTAGTGGCTTGGCATGCAAATGAGTGGAGTGAGCAACACAAGAAGGGTGAGAAAAAAGGGAATCACTCACTGTGGTTTTTTTTTCCTTTCCTGTGTTCAGGGTGATCGGGGACTTCTGGGACCCAAAGGAGAAAGAGTAAGGAAATTCCAGATTGTGACTTTCTGAGGCAGACAGGATAAAAGACTTTCAGGATTTTATAGTTACCAGTGAGCAGATGAACAGTTATTTAAATGAGTCAGTGATAGAGGCATAAATGGTAGAAAATATTTATATGTGTTTTCCAATATCTGGGGTCTTAGTGATTTTATAGGATTTGTCTCGTTACACGTGGGTGAGCACAAACCACCCAGCAGGGAGCACTGAGCAAGGGGTACAAACTTGAAATAGAAAGTTCCATCTCAACATGAGGAGGAACTTCTTTCCTGTGAGGGTGGCAGAGCACTGGAACAGGCTGCCCAGAGAGGTGGTGGAGTCTCCTTCTCTGGAGACAATCAAACCCCCCTGGACACGTTCCTCTGCAACCTGCTCTGGGTGACCCTGTTCTGGCAAGGGGTTGGACTAGATGATCTCCAGAGGTCCCTTCCAACCCCATATCATTCTGTGATCCCAGATGATGGGGTGCAAATGCCTTTCAGCAAAGAGAACTTTAAATCCTACCTTCAATACCTGGTGTTGTGTGCAGTGCCAGCCATCTGCCTGGATCAAGATCCCCTTGCCAATGAAATCTTCAGGAACTGAGGCTCAGGGCCTCATGTGTGCTTCTCCGTGTCCCTGCTCAAGCATCTGGCCACCCCCAGGGTGAAGAAGTTTTTCCTTCTGTCTAACAGGAGTTTCCCTTGTTGCAACTTGTCCTTTCACTGTGTGCCTCCAAGAAGAGCCTGGATCCATCCTCTCTATATTGTACACCCATGTAGGTTGTGGAAGACAACACATAGATGCCCAGAGCACTGGACACACAGCTCTGGGTTGAGCTTGTGTGATAGTTTTGACGGGATCCTACAAGACAACAAAAAAAGTCATTTTGGCAAGTATTTGCTGGGGCACAAAAATGCCTCCTGTGAATTAAGGGAGGAAGAAAATTTCCACTGATTTTGGTGTAACCAGCTCACCCCAAAGCGTACTGCAATCTTAAAAAGCCCGAGCTGGCTCATAGCAGGTAATGGGAAAATAACTCCCCAGGCGCTTCTGGAAAATGCGCAGAAAATGCTGAACTTCTGCCCAGTGTTTTGTTAACTTCCTTCCTGGCTGAAATGGCTTGTTAGAAAATGAGTTTTAGAAAACCTACATGACGATTCTGCCTTTGAGTCATGCAGTATTAAATGATTAAGGCCGATTTGTCTCCGAGGAAGCTACTTTCAAAGGGGACTCGCTCCAGAGACAAATCAATTCTTAATCTGCTTTGTGAAGAGGCCCTAAAACACTTTCCAAGCTGAAGGAATGTGTAATGCATTTTCCAAAGAATACCTTAATAAAATATAAGGTAGAGTGCGAGATAAAACAGGAGGCGGGGGGATAATTGGCTTGGGTTTGTTCCACATGATTGCAGCTTAACTTTCTTTCTAACTCTCCCTTGGTCAGTACAGGAGTAACTGTGTGGATCCCAGGGCCTGTGCTATGTATTGGATCGAACCACGGGATCTTTATTCTCCCTTTTGTCCCCAAAATTGATTGAGTCCCATCCTGTCTCCATTAGAGACCCTCCAGAGCAGGGAAGCGGGAACCTGTATTAAGCCAGAATTTGATCATGGTCCTATGGTGACGATTGGATAAACTGCAAAAGATTGTCAAAGTTTGGGGAATATTGATTGGTGTGTGGTTATTAAGACTCCAGCAGCAAGGCACCCTGAACTGAAAAGAGCTGGTGTAAAGGAAGTCCTTCTCAAGTGGCTACAATTGCCCGTTAGAAGGTCATTTCAGCCCTCCTCCCTCTGAACTGTGGACAGCATCACTGCTTTGGAGACGCAACCAGAGCAGAGCCATTGCTTGCATGGGAATAGCCTTGTTGCAGCTTCTTCAGTCTCTAAGGAGCAAAATGTCCCTCCTCAGCTGCTGAGCTGATAAGTAGACTTGGCACGGATGTGTCCGTGGGGTTACTGCATGCCTGTAGCTACTGGCTCTCTCGGGAGGACACTTTGGGGGTCTGACCCTCCAAAAACTACCTTTGAAGGGTGCCCTAAGTGCCTCTCCCCTTCCTTTAGCTCCAACTCTGTGTCCATAAATCAGGACACCATGAGTAGACCCGTTCACCATCCTGCCTATGGCCATCTCCCACACCTGGGAAGAGATCAAACCTTGGCATCCTGAGTGACATACAGTAACGAAGGAGCCAAGCCACCATGTCAGATATGAACCAGTCCCACCACTGACAACCTCGGATCAGGAGTTGAACCTCAGGGTCATGCCGTGCACAGCTCCATTTCCAGCCATGCCATCTTCACTGGGGTAATGCCAGTGGGCCCCACATTTTTTGGAGCAAGAGATCACTGTCAAACCTCGGGACTTCTTGAAGTTTTCTGTGCTTGTTCATTACCCAGCTTTTAGTTAAGGACCTTAACAATTAATGTTGTGCTGTGGAGGATTTGTGCCTTCCCCAGCATATGCACCACAGTTTGGGAAATGTTTACCTTCATTGTAGTTTTGTGACTTACCATTTTGCTCATCATAACAAGTGTAGTTCCATCCGATGGGACGCATGAGTTCATCTGTCACCAGGTGTCTACATCTCTCTCTGTCTCCTTTCTCCAGGGTGAGCCCATGACTGTATTTGGACCCCAGGGCTATAAAGGCAGTAAAGGAGATCCCGTAAGTTTAACTCTTACTGATGAATTAAGCTGTCCCTTTCCCACTGTTGGTGGCCTCAACACCAAGCACAGCTTGGGATAAGCACTGAGAACCAGGACTTTGCTCCAGAGCCAATGGCTGAGAGCTGGGTCCTTCCAGGAGAGAGACACCTTCCACTAATTGCTGTCTTACCTTTCAGGGTGAACGGGGCCTGCCAGGTTTTGACGGGGACAAAGGCGAGAAGGGAGAGGATGGGCCTGTAGGAGAAAAGGTATGAACCTCTCAATGTGACTAAGAGAGGCAGCAAAAGGTCACTGGTTGCATGAGGAAGTGATCGATATCTCTGCATCCTCCCTTCCTACGTACCTGCTGGAGAATGTGGTGCAAGAACACACTTGCCCAGCTCTTACCACAGAAAGGGAGAAGAGGATGCTGGGCTGGGGCTTGGGAACGAGATACACATCCAGTTTTTAGCAAGTGTCAAGTCTGTAATTTTGGGACCATGTCTTCAGTACAGGGTAAGAGGAGATGGAGAAGAGAAGGCTCCGGGGAGACCTTAGAGCCCCTTCCAGTTCTTCAAAGAAGCCTACAGGAAAGCTGGGGAGGGACTCTTGATCACAGAGTGAAGCAATAGGACAAGGGGTAATGATTTTAAACTGGGAAAGGGTAGATTTAGATTAGATGTCAGCAAGAAATTCTTTACTCTGAGGGTGGTGAGACACTGGCCCAGGCTGCCCAGAGAAGTTGTGGATGCCCCATCCCTGGAAGGGTTCAAGGCCAGGCTGGATGGGGCTTTGAGCAACCTGGTCTAGTGGGAGGTGTGCCTGCCCATGGCAGGGCAGTTGGAACTGGATGGTTTTTAAGGTCCCTTCCAATCCAAACCATTCTATGATTCTATGGTCACTATCATAAAAGTGACCATTCAATTACTTCAGCGCTGTAAAAGTCCCACATCTCTCTCTCACTGCAAGAGCTGGCTGTGTTACTTCAAACCCTGCAGTTCCTGTGACATTCTTGTTAAGGCTTGGTTGGCTCCTTTATTCCTGTTTGTCACACAAGTCTGTCCCCTGTGTGGTGGCAGAGCGAGTCGCCTGCTCCTCTGTCTGCCTTTGCTCTTAGAAAGCACCCTGTGGAGGTCTTGGGTCTCAACCCATTACCACTCCACTGGGAGGAACCACATAATTCTCCCACTCTCAGACCAAGTCACAGATTAAATCTCCATGTACTAATCATACCTATTTTTACAAGGAAAGGCTGAGGGACTCGGGGCTTTTTAGTCTGGAGAAGAGAAGACTGAGGGGGGATCTCATCAACGCCTATAAATACTTAAAGGGTGGGTGTCAGGAGGATGGGGCCAGTCTCTTTTCAGTGGTGCCCAGGGACAGGACAAGAGGGAATGAGCACAAACTTCAGCATAAGATGTTCTATCTAAACATGAGGAGGAACTTCTTTCCTGTGAGGGTGGCAGAGCCCTGGAACAGGCTTCCCAGAGAGGTGGTGGAGTCTCCTTCTCTGGAGACATTCAAAACCTGCCTGGACACGTTCCTGTGGGACCTGCTCTGGGTGACCCTGCTCTGGCAGGGGGGTTGGACTAGATGATCTCCAGAGGTGCCTTCCAACCCCATATCATTCTGTGATTCTGTGATTGTCATATTATGTTAATACTTTTTGCTCCAGAGGTCTGACCCAGGACAGGGACTCTGCTGAATAAATATAAGTATCTACAACAGCAGCATCCCTTTCTGAGCTCGACATCTAGCTCCTGTTGTTCCCCTTGGGGACCTGTACAATCAGTGTAGTTCAGGGTGGGAATTGCCTGATCCAGTGTGGACATCTCTCTTGCAAAGAGGCAAATTGTGTCCTTACCACAACTGATTGCACAGATTAAGTCCCCAGGGACTATAAAGGAAACCCCTGGAGATGCTCTGATGGGTGGTACCTGTTTTTTTAAGTCAGAGATACATGATATCTGTCATGTTGCTTTCTAATAAAAAAAAATATGTAAGCATCTCCTAAAGAAGAACACCTCTTGGCTGAATATCTGAGTGGCTTTGGACAAAGCCCCAGAATAGTATCTCCACCACCAGTATGTCCAGTAGGGTCTTCAGTGTTTGCAAGGAGGCAGCTCATCCAGAGGCTTTGAGACCCTTTTCTGCTTGTTTTTCTTCAATCCCCATCACTGGGTACCAACTCTTTTGCAGGATAGTTCACTGAGGTTTCTTCCAAGACATTCCACACCTGGTGGCTTTCTTCCCTAGCACTGGCCATTATACAGACCTTTGGGCTCCCTGGGGCTGAAGTCTGCTATAGAAATGGTGCTTTTTGTCAGGTCTTTTCCATCACCATGGGTTCTTCTACTGGTGTCTCTCAAGGAGGGTGACTTTAAGAGCAGTAGGTACTCAAAATGTATTTGACAGGGATTTTAAAATTTTAGGGAGTCAAAGGCGAAGCTGGCTCCAAGGGAGTGATGGGGCTTTTCGGAACAAGAGGACCAGTGGGACAGAAGGTGAGTACAGTGAGCACCTACGTTAAGGCATCTCCTGTAAGAACTGATGTGTAAAACCATGCAAGAAAAATGTAAACATGTAAAAGCCCATCACGGTTTTCTTACAGAATATTATTCTACATTCACTCTGAGGGTGGTGAGACCCTGGCCCAGGTTGCCCAGAGAAGCTGTGGATGCCCCATCCCTGGAGGGGTTCAAGACCAGGTTGGAGGGGGCTTTGAGCAACCTGGTCTGGTGGGAGTTGTCCCTGCCCATGGCAGGGGTGTTGGAACTAGGTGATCTTTAAGGTCCCTTCCAACCTAAACCATTCTATGATTCCCGCTCCAAAATTGCTGATTGAAATGTTATGGGCTGCAAGAGGGCAGAAGTAGCTGCGCTTTTCCAGGAGAGCCCTAAAGATTTCTCCCATTTTGTAAACCAGCAGGGTGCTCTGGCATGTTTTCTGGGCTAAAACGGTCAATAATGACTCGCTGAAATGTCAATATTCAGGCATGAGGTGTGAACTGCTGTCTAAGCTCCAGTTATAGTTAGCAGAGATGTAGGGCTCCATTCAGTTGACCCACTGAGATGTTTGGGGTATCCTACCTGTCCCCTCCAGCCACTGCTGCAGAGGGGTCCCCAAAGGTCCCCTTGTCTCCTCTTCCACAGTTGTAGGTATCTCCTACAGCACCCCCCTTTTCTAGAGGAAGTGCAGCTCTTCACCATGGTAATTTGTCACCTCTTTCCTTGCAGGGGGAGCCAGGAGAACCAGGCTTGCTGGGCTCTGCCGTGAGTTGGAGCATGTTTCTCTGCCTTTGCAAGTGTTGGGCACGGAGCTGGGCTTGCTCAGCTGATCCTCTCCCCCACAGCCATGTGTGTGGGTTGCGGGGTGGGATGCAGACAATGCTGGCTCCATTGCTGCTCCACAAAGCCCTTGTTCAAAGAGGCTTTGCTGGAAAACCAGCTGTGGGCAGAGGGGACCACAGCCAGGGGTATGTTTTAACAGGATCTTGCATTTTTGCATCAAGGAACATGTGAAATATGCATTTATTTATTATTTTTAATGCCTTTAGTGTATTAGGGGGTCTTGCCAGACATGAACAGATGATGTTTCATGTTCAAATGGCTTAAGAATTGTGACTATAGGTTGTATATCCCATGAGAAATGCATATATCCTTCAGAGACTGGGCTACAAGTGGCTCTTCTCAGCGCTCAGTGGGTGCATGTTGCTGGCCAGAGGGAAGACAGTTTTGCTGGAGGACCTGGATAATCTCTGAGTTCACCTTGTTTCCTGAAAAATTGCAACTGGGGAAAAAAAAAAAAAAAAAGAAAGAAAAAAATCCATTTTGGTTTGCAAAAGTGTTTACATGCCTTTGAACTTCACTGTTTCATCTGGAAGACATTCAAGACATTTCCTTCTCTGGAGACATTCAAAACCCACCTGGACACGTTCCTGTGCAACCTGCTGTAGATGGACCTGCTTTGGCAGGGGGGCTGGACTAGATGATCTCCAGAGGTCCCTTTTAACACCATATCATTCTTTGATTCTGTGAAGAAACCACCAAGTGAAAAAATGGTCTCCAAGGTTGTCCAAAGTGGAAAAAAAAAAGTCCCTGCTCATTTGTTTTCATCTGGGAAAGAAAGAAATAGGAGGAGAGGGAACACAAAATGGTGGCTGGGACTTTTTCTCAGATCATGGAAATACGAGCGTGTTCAATTGTTTTATTGCAGTAAGAAATATCGGTGTTTCCTTAACCTATTCCCTAATTAAGCCTCTTTGTGTGTGAGAGGGCGATTCTCAGCAACTATCTGTTGCTGTGAAGGCTCCACAGCTGCTCAGCGCTGCCTGCTGATTGCTGGTCACGGCTGTGTAACTATTTACAAGCCTGGTAATTGCTCACTGAGAAAATGGCCCTCATTCAATTAAGTGTTTCAACCCCTGCCTAATTGTTAACAACCTTCTGAGCGCTTTACCAGAGTGATGAGGCTGTAACGTGCTGTAAGACCTCAGCATCTGGGATCACCCAGTACATGTAGGCAATGGATCGAGTGCATTTTTTGAAATTGCTTTGTAGTGAACACCTGAATCCACAGGTGACAACCAGTAGTAGCGAAGGGGTAAAGCAAAGACATTTTTTGAGGCTGCTGAGTGCAAAGGAAGCAAGCGGATGGACTCCACCATCCCGGCCAGAAACCATCCGATCGTGGCTGGATGATGTGCAGTTTTCTACTGGCACCCACAGGGATAGGCACATAATGGCGTTAACTACCAGAAAATGGTATTTTGTCAATCAGTATTTGAGGAAAACTAAGTAATCCTTCTTTACGAAATATTTAGGGATTCTGCTGGTGCAGGTTAATGGTAACTGTGCTGTGCTTGGAGCAAGACTGAGATAATAGAGCTTGGGTTTGGCCCTTCATTGAATTTCTAAAATTGCAAAAGTCAGATCAGAGCCGGGGCCTTGTTGGAAGAGCCGTGATGTACGACATCCTGGATGAAATTCATCTGACCTCAGGTTAGGTGTCTGCCACGATCACTCTCCACATCTGAGCGAGCCACGCTCGGACTTGTTTTATTGGCAGCTTCAGGGTACTCTTAGCGCATGAGTCACATCATCTATTTCAGACACCTGTGTTAGGACACAACATCCTGATGTGACTTGTTCTCCACAAGCCTAGGTCTCACTTTATCTTCTAAGTGCTCACAGATACTTTGATTATTTTTTCTGCAAGTTACTCTGGAGAGCCATGCTAGGCTGTCTCATCTGTCATTCCCCACATCCTCTTCTCCCCTTTTCTTGAAGACAGACACTACTTGGTCTAGTCCACCTGTACCAAATCTGTCCTATGCAAAGTCTCGAAGGCAATGGCTAGCAGTTCCCATTTTCCTTCAGCTCCCACTAATTCCATCTTTCATAGCCACAAATTGCCACTAACTCACTGCAAAAAAAAAAAGTGCTGGCCCCTTTCTGTCCTGCTGAATTCACTCTGAGTAATTTAACCAGCTTGTAAAAAAATCTCATCCATTTGCTCTATTGATTTGGGGATCTGTGGGAGTTCCCAGCCGAGTGATAGCATTTATATCTTCTTCTTGTAATCATTGCCTGGAGAATTTCAATAGATCTAACTTTCCAACTGGACCTCAAGGCAGATGAGTGTATTCTTGATATTCAAGACACCTCTTCCTCTTTTTTCCTCTTTTCTAAAAGCACTACGTGCTTTTACATTGATATTCCTGCCATGATTTACCCTTTCATATTCATATTGCAGCCTCTGTTATGCCTTTTAAGTTGCAATCTTGATCACGTGTTAAGGCTTCCAGCTCCTCTTCTTTATTTCTCGTGCTTTGTGCATTAATATACTAGTAGATTAACACGTTATTCTCCCTAAAGCTCTATTCTGGATACTCCTCCCTTGCCATTATGCCCTATTTTGGGTTTCCAGGGTCTATAATTACCAGTGTGCCTTGGCCCTCTCCATCCTGGTTTGCAGTCCTCCTTACTAAGTGTACAAGTTGGAGCTCAGAGATGTTCTTCACCTCCTCTTGTGAGGTGGGCTCTATAGTTGACCAGCAGCTCATGGATCCTTGCCCTATAACAGAGAAAGCCAGGGTCTGTGTGGTAACGTCATCCTCACAGCCATGTGCTTATTCCCTGGGTGGCCTGCTTAAATTTGCCTGGAGAGCAGGAGACCCACCAGCTCCCTGGACCTTCTGCTTTTGCTCCCAGAACCATTTCTGATGTGCTGCATTCTTTAGTGCTTCCCAGAGCACATCTGCCAAAGCCTGCATTGGAGCAGAACCAGCAGCATGTGAGTGAGAGGAAGGATGGGAGAAATCCAGGATTTTTTTAAGATTTAGAGTGGTGGAGTTCACAAGGTGTGAAAGCAAAGCGGTACACCTGAAGACAAAGCAAGAAGTGAGAGCAAGTCAGGGGATTTTGCCGAACACTGGGACAATCAGATGCTAAGTATGGCCAGTCCAGGAAGGCTAATGGAAGGCTGGAGGACACTCTTTTGCCACCGTTACACAGCACAGTGTGTCAAAACCAGACAGCACTCTGCAGGATCTGAAGACTTAAGTGATAACCAAGGCCCTATAACCCAGAGTACGTTAGGTGTGAGAATGGTTATAAGCAGGAATTTAACTTTACCATACATATTAAAAGCACAAGACCTCTCGATATAGATAGCACTGGGGGGCAGACAACTATTAAGAGCTCTTCAGGGTCCCAACAAGAGAGCTCTACCTGCCTTCATTGGTTTCATGGGGACTTCAGTGAACCCATGTGGCATCTCAGTTCTCCTGCCTGCAGAGCAGTGGGCCACTTCAAGCCAAAGAAAAGGAAATGTGGGGTGTAGGGTTCTGTCCTGGGCTTGACAAGAGTTGTCCACTCGGAGTGGAAAAAGCCATCTCCTAAGAAGTTCTTCCACTGGGAGGGTGCCCTGATGAGTTGCTGAGCACTGAGATGAGTCTCAGGGCTCTGAGAGAAGTGCCTTGAGCACTTCTGATGAGTCCAGGCTGGTCAAAGGAAAGTTAGTCAATCAGATCTTCTGGCCATGGCGGAAATCTCTGCCCAGATACCTTGGAGGCTTTGGAGCAGGCTGACCCACCTCTGAGATGTAGTGCCTGAGAACAAATGCTCTTTACATCTGTGAGGACCAGTGGCAGCTCGCACTGGTCCAGAAATCCAAGAATTTGGGATTTTGGGGGGAGGATGCTCAGAACTGCAGCAAATAATTGTGGCCAGGACAGTCTAGACACAAGACACAGCTGGGAAGAGATAAAAACAGAGATGAAACTCTCAGGTTGAGACTCCCAGCTGCCTAATATGCATCATCCCATCAAATATTGAGCACTGAAGCCCAGGAGGTGGGAAACTTTTAGCAGAGGTTGCAGCCCACATCACGGTTTGGAAATGCATGAGCCCTTTGATGTGTTGTCTTCAAACAGATTGATCCTTTTGGGGCGCACCCATTGGGGGACAAAGTTTCTGCTGATGGGTTTCATGCTTTCCCAGGGTGACCTGGCCAATTCCCCAGCTCCTTCATCTGAGCGTAAACCATAAGCCTGGAGACAAGGCAGGCTCCTCCCTGGCTCCAAGCCCAAGGCTTCGTGGGAATTTGTGCCTGGGAGCAGAGATCCTTGGCTCCTCAAAGACATCTTTGCGTCACAGCCAGCGCTCAGGACTTATGACTAAGCCTCTGCGTTGCCGTGCCTTCGTGGTACCTGGTGTCTTTGCAGTTAAATGAAGCCTGTTCCAGCAACGCTTTAATAACAGAACCAAATAGCAAGAGCCATTTCCAGTACTCCACCAGTAATTGCCTTTAAACTGTCATTTTACTAGCTTTTATTGCCCAGCCTTTATTTGCCAGGCAGAACATGGAATGTAAATCTGGGGGAACAAATTTCCATTCGGGTTTTTCCCATTGCCTATTGCTCAGATGTTTTCCTCTTCTTCTCTCTTTCTTTTTTTCTTTTTTTTTCTTTTTCTTTTTTCTCCTGTTTCATCTTTTTCTTCTCCTGGGTGCAGATGGCCTTGAAAAGCACCACCCGCTGACCTGCTTCTCTCCCCCTAGCTGAAGCAGGGACAGACCTGCTGTCATGTCCAAGCCTTATTAAATACCTTCTAGTCCATATGACAAAGTTTCTTCAGCCCCTGATGAGTAGGAGCCCACCTACAATGAGATAAGACCCAGGTCAAAAACTTGCTTGTGTTTACTGGATCGAGGCTTAGACACAGCTACCTTTGAACCCACCAGCACAATTTGTGAGTTTAACTCTTCCTTAAGCCATTTGGGCTCCTTTCAGGTCAAGAGCAGGCAAGAAACATCTTATGATCTAAGGCAGAGAGAAGAGATGAAGGTGGGGAAGAGATGGGCAGGTAGGGAAGCACAGGAAAACAAGGAAATGTCTCTCCTTGACATAGGAGACTCGGGGGACAACTGAGAGAAATATTTAAGCTAATTCGGAAATCTCTAACTAGTGTCAAGTTCTTGAGCAGTGCTCAGGAATAATTTTTAACCCATCCCTTTGGATACAGGTATATAAATCCCTGGCCAGATGGATCTGTACCCCGTTCAAAGCTATCTCAAAAACACCAGGCGCTTGAAGGTATCCTGGGCTTGTGAGATTTAACCACCAAACCAAAAGCTTTATTGCCCTCCAAGCAGACAATCTGTCCTAGCAAACAGAGAAACTCTAGCTAGCTGGGGGTTTTATGGTCCATTTGCTTCCTCAGATGGAACTTTATATTGATCGTGTCAATAAATAGCCACTAGTAAATAAAGGGTTTGCGTGAGATGTTTGTGCCTGATGGTGTATGCAGAGCTTGAGGAACACGGACTTTGCCTGATCCAGACATGACCGGCAAGAGCCGTGGAGGAGCATCTCGTTGGCTCCCAAATACTCCTCTTACTCTGAAATGTAAAATCTGCTGAGGATTGGGGAGGGGTTTGAAGCAGCAACGCATTCCCCAGAGGAGGAGCTGAATTTTTATATCTGGGTAATGGGTCTGTCCTCGCAGCCTGACCCCACCATCAGAGACAGCACTCTCCTGCCCGTGTGTCTCTGGAATGTTTGTTTGTCGCTGCCATCGTGTTTGAAGTGTCTGTTCATCACTGAGAGGAGGAGGAATTGGAAAGGTGATGTGTGACTCGATGATCTCAAAGGTCCCTTCCAACCACTAAGATTCTGTGATTCTGTGATTCTGTGTCTGCTTGGCATACAAATCTGGTGGCTGGGTTTGTGGTTTTTTTCGTGTTTCTTTTTAATAAATGTGTTTCCTTTCAACAACATCCTGCAAATTAATTCCGAGTAGGGAATGCCACTTGTTCATCTCCTGATCTGCTTAAACAGTCAATTCATTCTCCCCTGAGTGAGCTGAGCCCCGTGCAATCAGTGGCTCAAGCGGGGATAAATCCAATTTCATTTCACATCCAGGTTCTGAAAACTGCCATCGAAATTGGCCAGAATGGATGAGTAGACTGTGGTGGTCTTGAAAAAAAGAAAAAAAAAAAAAAAAGGGCATTTCCAATAGCTTTTAGTTTGCTACCGAAACAGTGGGAAATACCATGCAAAGAGGCCCCGATGGTGGAGGTGGCTCCAATGTCCCACATTGAACTGAGCTGCAAAGTGGCTCCACAAGCCGAGAACCTCCAAAGTCTGGCAAAAAGGTGTCTTCTTGGAGGAACACCTCTGTCTGGACTGGATGAGGATCTCTATTTTGGCTCTCAACTCCCCAGATGGGAGATCTCCTCTGAATCGCTGCTGGGAGCAATCCCATGCCTGGATCCGCTCATTCACCAAACCAAATTTCACCATCCAGCGCTGCTTTCCTCAACTGGATCTGAAGCTGCAGACCCAGTGCCTAGGACTGTTGTCCCTCTAAGTCACTCTGTGTGATGCTGCCTGCTTAATGCCCTTGCTCCTGTTTTCAACCACAGGTGTCACCATGTAAATTTCTTGGCCCAAGACTACTCTTTAGCTGCTGCGTGCCTCTGTTTCCCAAGCTGTAATTATAAATAAATCAACTTACAGGTTGCATTCACCAGTGGCTTACAAGCCTATGAGGAATGGGTGCTAAATCACAGCCTCGGGTCTTGGTGCTAGTACTAGGATAGCTTCTGACCTTGGACTGCAGGAACATACAACCCAGGCTCTTATTATTGAGTTTCCATCCTGATGACTCTCCTCACCCACCTTCCCTGCAAGAGCTGATGCAGAAATTACTTTTTCACTGAATTTCACTGAATTTCACTGAATTTTTAGAGTTGGAAGGGACCATAAAGATCATCTAGTCCAACTCCCCTGCTGAAGCAGGATTGCCCAGAGCATGTCAGAGCATGTTACTCAGGACGGCATCCAGGCGGGTCTTGAAAATCTCCAAAGAAGGGGACTCCACACCCTCCCTGGGCAGCCTGTTCCAGGGCTCTGCCACCCTCACTGTAAAGAAGTTTCTTCTCATATTTGAGTGGAACCTCCTATGTTCCAGCTTGTGCCTGTTGCCCCTCGTCCTCTCACTGGCAACCACTGAACCACTTTTTCTCCTCTTTCTGGCAGGGTGTGGCAGGTCTTAATGGGAAGAACGGAAACAAGGGAGCCAAAGGCGACAGAGGTCTTCAGGGGCAGAAGGGGAAGCCGGTGAGTAGCAGGAAAGGACCTGGTTCATTTGGTAGGTAGAAAGAGGCTCTGTGCCTTTCTCAACCCTGAGTTCATTTCTCCTTCCACACCCTACATGCCTCATTACTGGAGTCAGGTTCTTGCTCAGGATGAGACTTTCCAAAAAGGAGAAGAAATTGCATTCTAAACCTCCTGGAGAAATCTCTAATGCATGTCCTGGCCTGATTTTTAGGAGAAGCCATTCTCTGAATGCCAGCAGAGAATCTGTCCATGTCTCTAGCCATAGACTTCTAAATTTTCCCATGTTTTTCAGCACAACTTTTCCTTACCAAAGGAAAGGTTTGGTTACTTACCAAAGGAAAGGTTTGGTTCCTTACCAAAAGTAAGTTTGGTTTTTGGTTACTTACTAAAGCCCAAATTTCAAGTTCCTTCATGTACCAAGTCCAGTTCTGCTTGATGCTGAAACTGCCTGATGGAGAGAGCAGGGAACAAAGTTCTTATGGATCTCATTTTCCTGAGACAAGCTGGTTCTCTGTCATGACAGGATGCCTTCCTTGCCCCCAGATAAGTTCCTGCACATGGATGGGACTTCAGTCCCTTATTACTGAAAACACATCTCCAAAGTGATGCTCAGTGGGAACATGTCTTCACTTTACTTTCTGGAAACCAGCTGAAATCTGGTGGTGATTTTTCTCTTTTGTTTTCCCATGAGAGAAAAAAAAACCAAAAGAAAACACTAGAAAATTTTGGGAGGGAGCAGGAAAGGAAGATCTCACTGAAACTAAGGAACATCCTCTAGATCTTTCAGGTAGTGCCTGAACGACCCAAACTTTGAATGACAGACTCAATTTGCAAGGGCAGTGACCAACGCAAGAGCTGAGGGAGACTGTCTAACATCTCCACGGTGCAGGTCCTCGAGATTTTTGCCACTCCATTAGCTCCCAAACCTCGGTAACATTGAGTCCGACACACAGGTCCTCAAGGGTCATTTTCCAAACATTGCCTAGCATAAGCTACAAACCCTGTGTCACAGTCATCCATCTTCTACAAGGTCATTCCCTGTCCCACCCCAGAGATGGCAGTAGGTGACCATGATCTGCAAATTTTCAAGGAGTACCTGGTGGTTAAAAGCACAATATAAACACGAGGTGATGCTATTCTTTACCTTTCAGGCTATGCATGATATGTTTGTATTGTTTTATATGTAGGGAGAGAAAGGTGATCCTGGGACCACTGGTGACATTGGACAGAAAGGAACAAAGGTAGGAGATAGGTCAAATCTCCATCCTTGTAGATATTCGAAAGCTGCCTGGACATGGTCCTGGTCAACCAGCTTTAGGTGGCCCTACCTCAACCCCTTCCAACATCAACCTCTGCATGATTCTGTGAAATAAAGTTTGGAATGAGCAAGAAAGAGAGCTCCAGGCTGGAGTGAGGGTGTGGAGAAGGTTTCTCTGAGCAAGGGAAGAGCTTGCAGCACCACATCAGGGTTAGCTCTGTGCACACAGAGTTCCTCCCTCCTGCCCTCACCTTGGTTTAACATCACCACCTGTGATCTGCTTTCTCCTCAGGGCTTACGAGGGCTTCCAGGACGCATTGGTGCTCCTGGAGCTGAAGGCATGAAGGTGAGCGAAGCCTGACTTTCTGTCCTGCTCTACCTGCCCCATTTCCAGCAGTGTTTCCCACTCAACCCCAGGACAATGCATGAAGAAGCCACGCTAAATCTGGCAGGAGAAGTCCTTCTTGGTGGCATGGGGCTGCAGCCTGCAGTACAGGGGGACTTGGCCACACAGGGAGCCATGGATGGGGAGGTTTTAAGGCTTGCAGAGAATTTTTTTATTATCTGGGGTTAAAAAACCCAGACCCAGCCCAAATCCCCTTCTGGTCTGTGGCTTAGCAACTGCCTGGACTCAATTCACAATTACTGCTGGGCACATGGGTCACAGAATCACAGAATCTTCTAGGTTGGAAGGGACCTTCAAGATCATCTTGGCCAACCATCAACCTAACTGACAAAAATAAACACCCATAAAACAACAAAATGCAACACCATCACTAAACCATGTCTCCCAGCACCACGTCAACCTGTCTTTTGAACACTTCCAGGGATGGTGCCTCAACCACCTCCCTGGGCAGCCCATTCCAATGTCTGATAACCCTTTCAGTGAAAAAATTTTCCTAATATGCAGCCTGAACCTCCCCTGGCGCAACTTGAGGCTGTTTCCTCTAGTCTTGTCACCCGTGACTTGGGAGAAGAGACCGACCCCCACCTCTCTACACCCTCCTTTCAGGGAGTTGTAGAGAGCGAGAAGGTCTCCCCTCAGCCTCCTTTTCTCCAGGCTGAATAACCCTAGTTCCCTCAGCCGCTCCTCACAAGACTTGTGCTCCAGACCCCTCACCAGCCTTGTTGCTCTTCTCTGGACCCTCCATAAACAGGGGTAATAGCCCTTAATGGTCTTTTTATGAAGGGTTTTGAAAAGCTTGATAAGAAGTAAGGGAGCTGTTGGTAGCTTAGCCAATGTTGTTATTGTTATTGTTGTTGTTATTAATATTTCCCTTCATCAGCCTTGGCCTATTGGGTAAATGAAGTACTGTTCAGTGATTTTCCCACCTGCTTTCATGTAGGTGGGATTGGAATCAGGGCAGTCTAAAATTTATATTGGTCTGAAGTAGGACTTTGCCTATATTTAGGCTTTTTGTTACCAAGAGCGTCATGTTCCCCCTCAAGCACCACTTAACTTGCCATTTCGGAGCCACTTTTCCCAATATTTTAGGGGCTGTGTGCACTTAGAGCCCACCCACTGCTTTTTCCATCCACAGGGAGAAATTGGCAGTCCTGGAAAACCAGGAATCCCGGGATCGGATGGACCACATGGACCAAAGGTGATTATCTAAATTATGTGTCTGCCTACAAGTAGGAGGTTTCCTAAAAGCTTTGCAGATGCTGCACATCCACCTCTGCAATGTGAGTCTTTCTTTCAAAGGGCAGAAATGGGGTTGTTCTGAATCTGTTCCTATAAGCCAGCATAGACCTGGGTGAAGATGCTTGGACATCTGGGTGTGGGGAACCTCTTCACTTGCCTCTGAAAGACCCAACTGGGTTCATTCACCCCAGCCCTGATGCTCCACAGGCACTATGGGATGTGTCAAGTAATGGGGCTTTTTAATGAAATTTCTTTCAGTCTCCTTGAGTACCCGCAATGTGTGAGCTGAGAGACCCTGCTGGGTCCCACTCAGTAAATAATACTGTAATCTGAAGAAGAGCAAGTTCTTCCAGAAAATTGCAACCTTGCCAAGTCCCTGATTTTATCTTGGCTCCTTCCAGGGTGAAAAAGGAGCATCAGGGGACGATGGTGCGTCCGGGATTCCTGGGGAGAAAGGAGAAAAGGTTAGTACTCACCAGACTGCATCGAGCTGCCATTTATAAAGGAATAAATCCCACATCCATCAGGTCAAGTTAACAAAATTATACACTTTCTACATCATAGGTACCCTTTCCAATGGGCAAATGTCAACTGTCTGGAGCATTAAGGCTGGGACTGCAATTGGAAAGGGCAGGAGACAGAGGTCTCCTTAAATTCACCCTCTGCTGATGTGCAAAACCCCAGGAGGGTGCCTGATCAGTATGAGGAAAAGCCATCCAAACCCTTAATTGTAAGAGTTTATTCAACACCACTGTGCCCAAGGTAGAGGGTGCCTGGGGTGCTGTGGGGCAGAAACAGCAGGTAATGCTGCTGCCTCCTGGGCACATTGGCCATGGGAGTGGGAAAGGTCTCCAAAGTGACCTGCTCCTGGACTCTGCTCTCAGCTCCCTGAGGAGACCCCGCTTTGATCACTCCCCACTGATTTTTCCTCTCTGCATTGCCTAATTTCCATTTTCTTCTCTAAAAGAAAAAGTCTGAAATTTGCACCTTCCCATGGGGATAAAAAATGGGGTTTCAGTTAAAACAGTAAAAAAGAAAACCCCACAATAATCCTGGCAGCCTCCATTAAGTCTTTTAGCATTTTACAGCCCCTCCAGCCCTTCTAACATTCAGTTCCACCATCTAGTCCCCAGCTCTGGGATCTTAAAGAATTTGTTGCTTTTATTGATAACAGCTTTTTTGGTCCTCATCCCCTGGTGGTCATCTGTGTCAAACACTAAAGAGTCCTCTTGTCAAGCAACACCCCAGACTCACTTAGTCTCTGAGCTGTGAATTGTTGGAGGCTGGGAGATTATTTCTGGGGAAATATCATCCCTTCCTCTCTTGTTCTTCTCCTCACCCACAAACATCTGCTTTCAGCCACTGCTGAAGGTTGGGTGTTGGGCTGAATGGAGGTCTTTCCTTCTGCTGTGTTTCACGGGAGCCTTTTCTGTTCACAGCAGCTCCAGGAGAAAGCTCAACAGTGCAGATAAGTAGGAGTCATTATTTTTTCCAGGGTTGCAGACTAAAGGACTCTGCTTAAATATTCAAGGATAGTTGGGCATTAGAAATTATTGGGCGTCATCCCAGAGAGGAGGGTGTCCATGTCACCAAGTGATGAGGTGCCTTCTGGACAAGTAAAGGTGGAGAGCAAAGCTAAAGCGATCTCTGCTATCCTACTGATGCTCTGTTGATAGCCCAACAGCAGACAAAATAGAATGTATAGATTGTCCCCTTATTGCCAATGCAATGAAAGTATCTGAATAATGTTTGACTGGCCCACCTCTAAACCAACCTGTGCTTGATAAAAGCTCTGAACTGCTCTCTGTTGGTGATTCTCAGGGAGCCAAAGGAGTTCCTGGCTTGGGAGGCTTCAAAGGACAAATGGGATGGCCTGGGAAGACTGGAGTCGCTGGACCAGATGGACCTCAAGGGCCACAGGGTGAACCAGGGCCCCAGGTGAGTAGCAAGTGCTCCACAGCATGCCCTAAACCCTACTGAGATCTGCATCTCACATCCTCATGTGACATAGCACCCTAGATGTGTTGCCGTATGTCACCACTTGCACATACATCTCCCCACCTCTTACAAGCTGGCATCTGAGGTGTCCCACCTTGAGATGGCTGCAAAGTCTGCTGTCTTTCTATGGGATCTTGGTCAACTTATTTCATCTCTTGGTGCATTTATCACCGGAGATATTTTTTTTCCCTTTTCTCTCTTCTTTTCCTATCTGCAGCGTAAGATGTCACTTCTCAGTGAAGAAAGGAAGGCTGATAATTTCAATTTATCAGGGCATCAAGTGCACCCCTCCTGTTGCTAATTATCTAGGGAGCAGGATGCCAAGGTTTCGGAAGGAGCTGGTGGCTTTCAGACCCCATTTGTGGGCCATACTTAATAAGTGTCTTTGCATGCAAGACATGCTGGGCACCTTTTGAAATCTAACAAAAAGGCTTGAAAATGAGACATGCTAATACTGTTTATGAGCAGGAACAGGCTGCCCCCAGATTCTATGGTAATGAAGAGTGTCTTGCTGCTGCCAACACAATGCGGAGGGACAGATACTAGAGATTAATGTTAATCACCCGCCCTTAGACAGCATCCATTAAGTAATGAAGAACTTTTCAATTGAAAGAAAACGAAATTAAAATACCCTTCTCAGTTGTGTTGGTGGGACTGGCTGAGTTTTGGGCTTGGACAACAGAATACATAAATTAACATGAAAGAACCAGGAACAAAAGAAAAGCTAAAGCTGGGTGACTACCTGGAAGACCAACTGTTTCCCACAGCTGTCTCAGGGATAGCCCTGTTTTAACTCCTGACAGCCCGTGAGTCTTGCAAACATCTGGTGTGCCATGTTTCACCCTTGAGTGATGTGTCCTTATACCACTATGTGTAAGGATTTCATCTGCCTGTGTGTGGGTATATATGTATGTAAAGTCTGCGTGTACACACATCCACACGTATGGCTTGTAAAATACTTGAGTTTTCTGCTAAATGGGAATTAAATTGTGCTGCTGCTTTGAAAACAAGGAAAGGAGGTAGAGAGTCTGGCAGGATTTTCTTCTGTAATCTGCTGAATTAAAGCCAAATAATCCAAACTCCAATCACCAATGATTATCTTTCACCAAGTGAGAAGCACGTTCAATATCATGGAGAATTTAGCTGATGTGTAGCTGCATCTGACAGTTCGGGACTGTGCTGATAAAGACACACTGGTGAAAATTGCTTTGGCTTTTGAGGATAGAAGTTGGGCCAATTCAGACCCGATTTTGTATGGAAGTCAGAATGAGTCTGGACCTCATTAGATAGCTCTCCTGGGTCTCAGAGATCTCCCTGTTCTAAAGCCCCTTGCAGGACTTCTGACTTGGATGGTATAAAGGTGTCTATGTATGTTTTAATGATTTTCTACCTGGTTTTCCCCCATATAGAGGAAGAGTATCATACGTTGGGAAAGTCTGTACCTTGTTCTTTGGAGCTGCAAGACAAAAAATACCCAACACTGAGTGTCTTAGAGAAGATGTCATTAAGGAAAGGAAAATGCAGGTGGTGCAGCAAGGTCCATTGCACTGATGGTCAGATGGAACGTCTGTATTGTGTTCTGACATGTCATCAAATAAAAGCTTGACCTAGACCTGGTCCACAGTGCAAGGGCACAGAGGATGCTCTGGACCTCCTGCGTTGTTCAGGAGCCTACAATTGCAGCTGAATCCCACCCAGTTCTTCACCACTGACAGGGTGATTATAGGAAGGACTGCCCCAAACCTTTCCCTAAAGGGGTGCAGGTGTAGAAAGACTCTTCCAGAACAATAAAATAATGGGCTAGATCCAGCTTCAGACCACAGCAGCAACATTATTCTTCTTTCCCTTGCTCCCCAGGCTGTGCCTTGCAATGAAAAATATATCAAAAGAATCACAGAACAGAGGAAGGAGCTGAAAGTACAAGGCCCCCTCATGTATGTTTAAAGAGGCTGAAAGTTTTTATATTAGCCGTTACAAGCATTGCATACTTAGAAAGCCATGTATGAGATAATGAATGACTTTTGTTTGGATGCTGATTAAAGAGAGACTGTGGGGTGCCACTTTCTACACCCACACTGCTGCTTGTCTTTTCCCTAAATTAAAAGAGAAAGTCCCTGGGTCTGAACCGCAGCAGCAAGGCTACCCTCATTTCTAACGTGGGAGGTTATTATCTCCATCTGCAAGCCCTTCTCCCCCTGCTGAGACTCCATTTCTTAAATTAGTGCCAGGACAGACAGAGTGTCAGGGAGAGAAACGGCCTTCTACCCCCGCAACATCCATCCTTTCTGCAGGGAGGGACCATAGGAAAATCCTCGTGATTGCCCAGGGCAAAGAGGGCAAAGCCCAGGGCTCTGACCCGTCACGTCTGATCTGTCTGTGGAGCATCTGAAATCCAGAGAGCTCTGAATATCTTGTCCTGCTGATGCCCAGGTTGGGTTTTAGTGGGAAAACCCCAGCTGGTGGTATGGGATATCTCTGGAGGGTACTTGGGCACTGCTGTCTGAGCTCTACTCTTCCTCTCTAGGGTCCACGAGGGAAAAGAGGGAGGCCACAGTTCTGCCTCAGGGGACCCCCAGGCACAGATGGAAGAAAAGGAGAAATGGTCAGTATGGGGATCACAGAATCACAGTATCACAGGGGTTGGAAGGGACCTCTGGAGATCATCTAGTCCAACCCCCCCTGCCAAAGTAGGTCCCCCCAGAGCAGGTTGCGCAGGAATGTGTCCAGGTGGCTTTTGAATGTCTCCAGAGACTCCATCACGTCTCTGGGCAGCCTGTTCCAGTGCTCTGCCACCCTCACAGTAAAGAAGTTCCATCTCATGGTTAGATGGAACTTCCTGTGTTCAAGTGTGCGCCCGTTACTTCTTGTCCTGTCCCTGGGCACCACTGAAAAAAGACTGGCCCCATCCTCCTGACATCCACCCTTTAAGTATTTATAGGCATTGATCAGATCCCCCCTCAGTCTTCTCTTCTCCAGACTAAAAAGCCCCAAGTCCCTCAACCTTTCCTCATCAGAGAGATGTTTTAGTCCCTTCATCATCTTCATAGCCCTTTGCTGTACCCTCTCCAGCAGTTCCTGGGATGAACCAGCCTCGACTCCCAGTGGGGTTCCTCACTGCCCTGCAGCAGTGCAGAGCTCTGCACTGGGGCTGGATGAACCCTGGCTCTTATAGGTTGCATTTCTTGGCTCTCCAAATTTTGCAACAGCAAAAGCACAGGGAGAATTTTACCCCCAGGTGCCAGGCATTGGACATGAGCAACGCTGCCTATGCTTCTGCCTGAAGGTCTCTCCCACTGGGACAATTGTGGTGAGCCCTGTAGGCTGCCAGTTGATTTATATAAGACTTCTTGGAGAAAACATGATATTTTGGGCCTGCACATCCTCAGCTGTGCTTGGCATAGCAGACCAGGAGTAAAAACAGTACTCAGTGCAGTGCTTCAGTACAGAGGGGTAACGCTCGGCCTTTTAATGCACATCAGAGTATACAAATAAGAGCTTAATCTCAAGATCCCAACCTGCAACCCATGTTCTGGATTGATCCTTACATGCTGCAGGTCCTGCCAGCACTGACTCATGGGCTTTTTGTATCAGGAGGTGGCATTGCATTAGCTCCACGTGTCAGTGCTGGGTAATGCAATTTGTCCCTTGCGCTCCAGCCCCTGTAAGTGAGCATGGATTGAGAAAAATCACCATCGCAGTTTTAATTCAGGTCATTCTTCCTGTGCTCCTTTTCCTTTAATATTTTTAAGTATTTTTAATCAACAAATCCAGTTTTCACCAGTTTTGGTCGGAAAACTTTTCAAGGTATTTTCTCCCAGGAGGCAGAAAGCCCTGTTGGCAAACCTCAGCATCTCCCTGTGTTTCGCCTTTTCGGCACTGGGATTGCGATCCCAGTTGCAAAATCTTCTGGTGTGTCTGGTTCCCAGAGGTTCTCTGGAGGCCAGATCCCTTTCACGCCTCCATCTCAGCTTTTGTGGTCCCTTACAAATTGCAAAGAAAACCAATTTAAACTGTAGGCTATTGTTTGGATAGAGCAGTGTTTCCCCCAAAAATTTGGGAACTTGCACCCAGCTCTCTGATACACATTTTTGTTCTTGCTTCCCTGCGTGTGGATGAGTCCGTTCCTTCCTGCTCAGTGAGCTACTCACAGATATCCCTAGAATTTACGGGAAAACATGTGAGCCTTTTTCCCCATCTCCCTTCCTAGTGCATCCTTTCCTCTCTAAGGTGCAACTTATTCTTGGAGCATTTAATGGCCAATCTACTGAGCTTTTGTAATGACTTAAGTGTTTTTAACAGGGTGAAAATGGTCCAGCTGGACAGAAAGGAGAAAAGGGAGATCCTGGTCTTTCTGTGAGTACTTTAGGCCAAGATCACATCCTATTACACAGGCCTGAATAGAGAAAATAGGGCAAACTACTCCTAAGAGGTGTAGAAGAGGAGGGAAATGCTGAGAAACAGATTCATTCAGTGAATATCCGGGAAATGAGAGTGTTGGCTATTACCCAGAGACATCAAACATGCACAGGCTGGAGTGGGAGAGGTGCTGGGCTATATGATGCCAAGCCCAAAAAAAAAGATCCGGAGCCCAAGGTACATTTTCCATCTGCCATCGTCCCCGGGGTGCTTCAAGCTCATGCTTGGCAGATAGGATCAGTGCCAATGCCACAGGGTTGATCAAATACAAAGAAAGAGCAGGAGAGAGCAATGCACCCCATTTTCAAAGTGATTAGGGAGCTGGCATTAGTGCAAAAGCTGCTGCTCTGGGTTTGTAAATCCTGAAGAAGGAGTGGTTGACCCACATGGGTCAGAGAAAAAATTCCTGTTGCAGCTCCCCTAACGTTAGGGTCTCCATCCTGTTGGCTGAGCAAATGCGTTTTGTGTCACTTGACTGATAGGACAGGGTACTTCCACCTTTCCAATGTGTGGAGGACAGGCAGGATGAGTTTTAGCATGGGTGTTATGGGCAAGGGTGCCCTATGTGTGGGCCGCTGAAGATCCCACCTCCTTGCATAGTAATTGCCCCAAAATTTGTCATCCCTACAAGGGATAAGAGGTAGTGACCACGTGAAGTGCAGTAGGATACCAACTGTCACACACAGAAGATGCTCAACTGAAACACAGTTGGCTGTCCCGAGGGTCAGGGATACACTCAAAATCCGTAAGACCAGATGTCTCTCTTGGTGGGGAACATCATTAGCTCGTAAAAAGACAGAGGAGAAGAACAAAATGTGGTGCAGCTACATCTCGTCAAGATCTAGTGCTACAGCCCATCTCTATGTGTCAACCCTGCAGTATGATTTGAGCAGCCCCTTTACATGGGTGCAGGTGGCTTGATGAAGCTTCTCAGAGGTGAGGGACATCTGCAAGACCATGGCTTCAGGGACAGTGCCAAAAGGTTATGGAGACTCCCTGGAAAGCCACCCCAGACTTGAGGTGTGCCATGGTCCTCACGTTGAGCTCGGGGGTCTCAGCTCCTTAGGGCAAGAGGAGCCAGATACAGGATGTCCATGAATTTGCAAAGGGAATCATTTCCCCGATGAGCCACAAAACTTGAACCAAGGTCCCTGTGACACCAAACATACATCTTTGATCTTGACCGTACCCAAGCTGAGATGGTTTCACTTGTGTTCCCAAAAGCCACCTCCAGTGGGATGAGTAGAGCCTGATGTGGGGCACATAGCGGAGGGTGATGGTGCCAGGGTGGAAAATCACCACTAACCTCTGCTTTCCCCCTATGGCACAGGAGGAAGAGGTGAAGGAGGTGGTCAGGAGCGAAATGAGAGGCAGATGTGGTAAGTCAGCCGGCGAGATGCGCTTGGGGCCACCGCTCTGACACCTGCCAGTGACTAAATTAGAGCAATTTGAGTGCCAGCACATGCTGGCTCGGCAGAGCAAATATCACCCCATTAGCAGCAAGCGGAGACGCGTCCCCTCTCCATGCTCAGAGATGAGAGCGGGCTTCTGGGCCACGAGGTCTCTGCCGTAGTCCTGACCTCCTACTCAAACTCTTAATTTTTTCCCTTTAAACCCTCTCTCTTCCCATTTCTTCCCCGTGGTTTTGTCAGCAAAGCTTTCCTCCCTGGTCATCTCCATTTCCCCACTGATTGACGAAAGGCACTGGGTCACAGGGAGGGAAGTCTGGAGCTACGTTTTGCCTAATAACAACCTTTTAATTCCTGTCTACTTCATGGCACTTCTTGACACACGGACTTCTGCTCTGTGGTGGTGAATAACTCCCAACCAGCGCCACACCAGTAACAAAACCCACTGCGTTTGGGGATGGTTTTACCCCAGAATCCCAATATCACGAGGGTGTCAGGCTTTTGGGGTTTTGCTTTCCTTGCCCTGCAGAGGTCCAGATACCTGAGGACCAGCACAGAGATGCCACGCTCCTGCCCCGCTCCCTGGGGTCAGCACAGGAAGGACATGGAGCTGTTGGAGCACGGCCAGAGGAGGCCATGAAGATGATTAGAGGGCTGGAGCCCCTCTGCTGTGAGAACAGGCTGAGAGAGTTGGGGGGGTTCAGCCTGGAGAAGAGAAGGCTCCGGGCAGACCTTGGAGCCCCTTCCAGTCCCTAAAGGGGCTCCAGGAAAGATGGGGAGGGACTCTTGGTCAGGGAGTGAAGTGATAGGATGAGAGGTAATGGTTTTACACTGAAAGAGGGGAGATTGAGCTGAGATGTGGGGAAGAACTTCTTTGCTGTGAGGGTGGTGAGAGCCTGGCCCAGGTTGCCCAGAGAAGCTGTGGCTGTCCCATCCCTGGAGGTGTTCAAGGCCAGGCTGGATGGGGCTTTGAGCAACCTTGTCTAGTGGGAGGTGACCCTGCCCATGGCAGGAGGGTGGCACTAGATGATCTTTAAGGTCCCTTCCAATTCAAACCGTTCTATGATTCTATGGCCAAGGAGTGTTTGGGTTCACCACCACTTCCCGAGATGCTTCAGCCATTAAGCTGGAGTTGCACTCATTTCTGCCTGGAGATGTTAGGGGGCATTTAAATGCTTTGAAGCGGGGTGGAAAAGGATGAAAAATATTCCATGAAAGCATGTACTGCCTGTAAAAATAATGATTTTGTTGAAAAATCTTATTTACATGGGGAAAAAAAGAAGTAGCAAACAAACTATGCCCTGTCTGTCTTACATTTGCAGATTGTGGAGGTGAGTTGGGAAGGACACTCATGGAAAGGGGTAAGGCTGCTAATATGACTGGGTACCTCAGTGGTCTGTAGGCTTTGGCCAACGAAACATCGTGTTGTGACTTGTCTCCCACATTGTGTTGCACAGTGACAGTAATTTTCTTGAGCTACAACTGTTTTTCAAAGCATGGTGGCTTTCAAACTGGGCCACCAGATTTCATCATCGCTGACCCAGCAATTAAATCTGCAGGTCTGGAGGCAACTGAAATCAACAGGCAGCTCCAAGGGTTCCAAAAGTTCCAGCTTTGGGAACATACCAGAAGGGATGGTGAAAGCCAGGAAGAAATGCTGAACAAAACCCAGAGGATGACCACGTTGATGACGTTGGTGAAGCCTGTCATGGAGCCACCTTCACTTATTGCAGGTAAGTGCAGCTGCATGGCTGCATGCTTTCCATCTTTCCAACCATGTCAGATGGTGTCTTCTGGAGCACCCCGTGAACCCAGTGCTAAATCCTCTTCCCTGGGACTGGGCAGAAAGGAGGCAGCAGTGGGATTTCCAATGAGGGCTCCCATGCTGAGATCCCCTGTGCCCAAAAGGGCTGGTCTGTGGCCTGGAGACGAGGTGAGCTGATGTTCCTAGAAGGGTTGGCAGCAGAGGAAAAAGCCAAATACGTGTGGCCCCGATGATGATCACCACCTGCAAACGGATGTATTTTGAAAGTCTGGAAGGAGACAGCTGTTTTCAGGCTGACTTTGGTCCCTTCCCCCCACCATGTCCATTGCAACTTCTACTAAAGCTTCCTAGCAGCCAGAAATTACATATCTGAGACCAAACACTGGAGCTATTACAGACTATTTCTGCCCAGGGCCTCATGAACCCTTTAATGGGTAAAGCTACTGATTACCGCTAATGGGAAAACAACCGGCTCTATTTCTGTCCCTTTGTGTTGCCCAAGAGAGAGGGGGAGAGAGAAGGGCCAAGGTCAGGACAAATGCAATACAGACCTGCCTGTACACAAACACCAGTGGGTTTGTGGCACCTTCTCACACTACATCTACCTCTATACTAGGCAACTGGACAGGGCAAGAGGCATGATTCAAGACTGGCCACGCTTTTAGGTATTATCAAGCTCCCAGTAGGATCTTGAGCATCACCAGGCAGCCAAGGTGCAAACCATCATTCTTGGGGATGAAGGCTGTTCAGCCATAGGGAGGTGAACGATGTCGTGCTACTTGCCCATGGGCTGGAGGGAGGTTCATGGTCCACTCTGTAGGCACAGCCAATAGGGTGGTTCCCCAGGAGGCTCCAGGACTACCTTGGGATGCATTGGGACACACTGTCCCAGTGGAAAAGACCAGGATTTGAGCCCGATGGATACAAGGAAATCCATCTTCCCAGGGAGAGGGCAGGATGGGGCCGTTTTAGCTGCATTTCAGATCATCTACCCCTTCTTCTGACCATGAACCACTGTAGTGAGCATTATGGTGAGGGAACGCTTGGCCCAGCTTCTTGCACACCTGGTGAGTAACATGGTCCTCTTGACACAGAAGAGTTGGATATCCTCCTTCTCCTGTCCATATAGAATAATGGCTCGTGGGTGGCTTTTCGAGGCCCTATGGGCCTGCCTGTCCCTGAGATGCTAAGGGAGGCAACCAGCACCCTTTGACATGACTGGCTTAAGGGGTCTCAGGGTAGCTCTGCTCCAAATTTTAGCACAACCTGGAAATGACCTTCACTCAGAAGGACGCATATGAGCTGCCCTCCTCCAGGTCCAGCAAGTCAGAAATTAAGATGTGGCTGCTCAGATTTTGTCAGCAGGAGGAAGAGGGTTGGGTAGCATGGATGGAACTGCCGTTGACAAGGGCAGGGGGACAGCCTCAGTACTTTGTCTCAGGGAAATAGGTACTCGCAGGGCCAGATGCATCTCAGCAGAAGGGAGCCATCTAGAAATGCAACATCTCACGCCCCTACAACAGTTTGGCCCAAACCAAAGGGCCAGTCTATGGGGCAGAGCTTTCTGCAGACCGACCATGGAGCAGTCCTCCATTTTTCCCCTGTGTAATCTCCTAAGGACTGAACAAATCCCCCAAAATCCTAGCTAAGCCTGGAACTGGACCCCAACCATCATCGCCTTTCTCCTGCCCGCTCCCAGAATCACCGAATCACAGAATCTTCATGATTGGAAAGGACCTCTGAGATCACCGAGTCCAACCATACACACACAAAAGACCCCCACAATCTCGGCCACTAGAATATGCCCTGAAGTGCCACATCTACACGTTTCTTAAATACCTCCAGGGATGGTGACTCCACCACCTCCCTGGGCAGGCTGTTCCAGTGCCTGACCACTCTCTCAGTAAAGTAATTCTTCCTAATATCTAATCTAAACCTCCCCTGCCACAACTTCAGACCATTTCCTCTGGTCCTGTCATTATTCCCTTGGGAGAAGAGGCCAACACCCACCTCTCTACACCCTCCTCTCAGGGAGTTGTAGAGGGCAATGAGGTCCCCCCTCAGCCTCCTCTTCTCCAAACTAAACATGCCCAGTTCCCTCAGCCTCTCCTCATATGACTTGTTCTCCAGACCCCTCACCAGCTTGGTGGCTCTCCTCTGGACACGCTCCAGCAGCTCATGTCCTTCCTGTAGTGAGGGGCCCAGAACTGAACACAGCACTCGAGGTGAGGCCTCACCAGTGCCCAGAACAGAGGCACCATCACTGCCCTACTCCTGCTGGCCACGCTATTCCTGATACAGGCCAGGATGCCGTTGGCCTTCTTGGCCACCTGGGCACACTGCAGGCTCATGTTCAGCCGGCTGTCCACCAACACCCCCAGGTCCTTTTCTGCTGGTCAGCTTTCCAGCCACTCTGCCCCAAGCCTGTAGCGTTGCCTGGGGTTGTTGTGACCGAAATGCAGGACCCGGCACTTGGCCTTATTGAACCTCCCCCAAGCGCCCTCCCGATGTCTGTGTCATACGTCAACAGACATCATCCATCTGGGTTTAAACTCACTTTATATCCAGGCAGCCTTCAGGATCGGGGCGGTTTTCAGATCGATGGGGCGTACCACACGTTATTGAATCGCAGCCGCAGCCGTCGCCAGCTGACAATCCCATTACGGCCCGGGTCTGAGGCAGGAGGGCTCATAAATTGCCCTGCTAAGCGATGAGTGCGGATGGGCGCTCTAAATGTTAACAGGATTCTGCAATCGGAGGGTTATTACTGCCAGATTACAATCGCTCCTGGCTTTTCAAAGCTCACAGATTTACAAAACTCCGGCCTGACATTTATCTCCTGCAAACAACCACAAATACTTCCATTTTCTCTGACTAACACCCAACCTTTCTGACTGAGTTGTTTAACGCCATTAAGAATTTTATTGCTGCCGGTTTCTCCCTCCCCTCGCCAATTGCTCTGTGACATTTATTAAGAGAACTTGTTAGCCGGTGGAAAGCCATGTAAGGCTCCAATGATCTATATTTAAATGGTGGCTAATTTGTTTGCGTGCCCTCGTTACGTGTGATTTCCATTTGCTTCCCCAGCGGCTCCCCGGGCGCAGCAGATAACGGGTCCCTCTCAGCACAAGCTCCGAGAAGCCCGCAGTCAATTACCAGGTGAAACGCACTGAATTAAGTGACATTTAGGGAAGTCACTTCCCGGGTGGGAAAGGCTGAGAGAGCTGGGGCTCTTTAGCCTGGAGAAGAGAAGGCTGAGGGGAGACCTTATCTGTGTTTACAAGTACCTAAAGGGTGGGTTGAAGGAGGATGGAGCCGGACTCTTTTCAGTGGTTTGCAGCGATAGGATGAGAGGCAACGGGCACAAGCTGGAGCATGGGAAGTTCCATTTAAATATGAGGAGAAACTTCTTTCTGGTGAGGGTGCCAGAGCCCTGGAACAGGCTGCCCAGGGAGGTCGTGGACTTTCTCTGGAGATCTTCAAGACCCGCCTGGATGCAGTCCTGAGTGATGTGCTCTGGGCAACCCTGCTTTGGCAGGGGAGTTGGACTGGATGATCTCTAGAGGTCCCTTCCAACTCCAACAATTCCGTGATTCCGTAATTCTGTGCTTTTTGGCATTGAGATCGAGGGGACACGGCACTGAAAGATTTCCACGTGCCAACAAGCAAAGCCTCAAATCTCAGTTTTGGACTGGGCTTAAAGTGGCTTCTTTTGCTTCAGGACATTGAGCTGGTGGTGAACAAACTGGAGGGTGTTTTCACTCAATCCCGTGTTGTCCACCCTCACCAGCAAAATGCACAGTGAGAGTCCCCCAGACAACACCCTGAATGCACCCACCCCTGCAAAGACACCCCCCCCGCCAGGACCCAGGGCTTAATTTCCCCTTTGCAAAGGTCAGAGACCACCACGATGGGCACCACAGGGGCGGATGGTGCCACGGAGCAACAAGGACCCTTGTGCTCATCCCACTATGGAAATCCGCTGCTGGATGCCCCCCACTTGGTCTTTGCTGCCCCTTTTGTTCTGACAGTCCCATTGCTCTGGAGTAAGGTGCTGGCCATGGGGACGGACCAGCCCCACACATTGACACAGGGAGGGAATCAGGGGTGGCAGAGTGTGGCCTTTTCCCACCTGGTTCCAACACACGAGTGGGTGGGGGGGTTGTTTCCCTGCAGCCCCCTGCCTGCAGCCGATGGATGAGGGCTCCTGCCGGCACTACACCTTGCTCTGGTATTACCACCCGGAGGCAAACGCCTGCCGGCCCTTCATCTTTGGGGGATGCCGAGGGAACAGCAACCGCTTCGAAACCAAGTGGAAATGCGAGCAGCGGTGCAAAACCTCAGCAGGTAAGGCAGCCCCTGAGCCCTCCAACCCTCCTCTTCCTCCAGCCAGGAGTGAGGGCAAAGCAGGAAAAAACCCATCCAGAACCCGCTCACCTCCATTGCCTTATGGTGCCCCACCAATATCAAGCAAGCACTTGGAGGGATGCCTCTAGTTTGTAAGGTCCCTCCCACTTTCAGCTTACTTTGGTCCCCCTCAGCCTCTCCTAGGAGCTCCTGGACATCTCCTCCCTTGGGCCACATCTGCTTATGGGATAGAGGTGGACCTGTGGGTGATGAGAAGGGTCCCTGTGGGCACCAGCACTGGGTCCTGGTGGTTTGCACACCCTGAGCTCAGTCACCTCAAATTCTGAGGGCTGAGGTTTGCAGGTATTTGGAGGCTGGTGCACTCTGAACCATGGATTGGTCCATCCAAGCACTTCTTCCAAGCTTCAGGCAGAACCTGAAGCTGCTGGAGCTCCCCAGATCTAGACCATGAGCAGTTCCAAACACCCATGCATTGGGGTCACACCTCATCCAGGGTTTCAATGGGCAAAACTCACTCCTGGAAGCCCATCTGGGCTCCTGTTGCCTGATCTAGGGTGTGTGGGTTCAGCCTGTGCGGCTCTTCCTCCTCTCCAGGCATGTGGTAGCTCCTTACAGGGGAAATGAGCTCCTACTGGCCCTGACAGTAATGCCAACACTGCTGCTGCCGAGTAGTGCACGAGCTGTGGCTGAAACCAGCCTTCCTAGAAAGATACTCCTCTCTAAACCTTTCCTCTGCATGGAGACAATCCCTCTGGGCATGAGGAGAAATGCATTAGTTCTCAAAAATGTATGGAAAAAAAAACCCAAACCCGGTGAGATTCATCTGCTCTGTCTTCAAAGGCATTTTAAAAAAGAGACAGAAATTCAAGGCAGAGATCTATAAGTTGAGGTTCATTTCAGAGTTTTCAGGTGTTCTGTATTTTGTTGGTTGTGTTTTAGGCTGGCACCTAGTATGTATAAACTCAAGACCATTGCACTCTCTTTTATCATCCGCTTGAATCTCTCTGATACACAATGGACTTTGCACAGCCTGGGCTTCCTGTCCTGCAGTGCAAATATTCATTGCTCTAAGCTCAGTTTAGGACAGGCAGGCACATCCTGGAGAGCTGAAATGCTCTTTGGGGAGAAGGAGTATGTTTTGACTGGTCGGGAAGGAGGGGTTTGCTGCCCCAGTGCAGCTAGCCCAAACTGGGTGCCCTGTTCTGTCGTCCCCATCACAAGGGTTAGCATCACTCCTTGGGGCCCAGGAGGAGCCCATCTTTGTTCACCTTAAGGGCAGTCAAGGTAGACCAGTTGGCCCATTTAGCCTGGTCAGTACCCGTGTTTGGTGGCCCACTTTTTTGCAACGTACTGCATGAGGGAAAGCCACTCTCAATGCTTTAAGTCCAGTCCCAGCAGCACCAGGTAATAAACAAACCTCTTCCCAGCCAATGCTTTACCCCAGGACATAAGCATTAAGAGATAGTGTGGGTTTCACGAAGCAGCTGTAGATACCTCCAGCACTGTGCACTGTGTCTGCACTCCCTTTGTGGGGAGATGCAACCACTGGGGAGTGGGAGTCATCCAAAACTAAGCCAGGTCCACATGTCCTTTACGTGCCCATTTCTCCTGGCTGACTCTAAATGGTGCCTGGAGCTGGCCCAGATCAGGACGTCTGCTTTATGGATGTCTGATGTGTTGTGACATGGCCTGGCATAGGCAACCCCATCATGTCAGGGACCTCCCAAGCTATTGTGAGCATGGGAGGTCCAAGAAGAAGCCCAAGCTGTAGCCAACCTCCAATATCCCTTTGTTTTCTATTTCCTCACTTTTGAAAACCAGTCAGAGGGAGGTGATCAGCTGCAATCATCATGTTTAAATAAAAAAGAAGTGGAGCTGCAAGAAGTGTCTCCAGGACATCTCGGAGACTGGACAAGCAAGAAAAACCATTTAATGTGAAGAGGCAAAGGAAGTTTGAAAAAAAGATGTTGGAAAACAGTAATTATGAGCAGGAAATAAAGTGGTATGAGGAGAGGGAAACATCTGATTGCTTAGGAAAGCAGAGATGTCCAGAGGCTCATGACTACACCACTCACCCCATGGGACTACTGTGCAAATCTGGGAGACACATATTCCTGAGTTTATTTTTGTAAAATAAAAACGTGTTAATGCTGCTGTGCGTAATTCTAGTTCATAATTCACCTGGAAGCAGTAACCCCTTGAGAAGGGCAGAGAGAAAGCTGAGAATTTCCATTCCCCTGTGTTGGACCCGGTGTGCAGGTTGAGCCCCATCCCATAGCAGATAACCTTTCAGCTCGTCCCTATGACCTTTAGCAAGTCCCACCTTCTCCTTCACTTGACCATTCCATGGGCAGGTGAAGAGGAGCCATCCCAAATTGTATGGTAAATAAAAAACAGGGTTCAAATCCAGACACAGCTTCTGCCTGCAAAATGCCACCCCCAAGTCTTCAAGGCATTTGGAGCTGCTGCCCAGAGAGGTGTGGAAGATAAACCTCTAGGTTTTGGTGGCCATATGGACCCTGCTGAGAGAGGTCCTATCCAATAACATCTCCTCCAAGCACACATCATAAATGTGAGCATCCATGGGTCCAAGCCTCCATTCCTCTCTCCACAACAGGTTCCCAATACACATGCTTATGACTTCTATAAATGTCACCATATTGACAAAAAAAATGTTTTCATCAAAGAATGTACATTGTATTGTGTCTTCAAAGGCTGCACTGGGAATTGGCTTTCCTCCCTCAAACACCTTTGATGGGAACATAATGGCTAAATGAGGATTCCTGCTGGAGTGGGACTGGGAGGAGATGATTAGAAAATCAGTGGGGTTTATTAAAAGTTTGGCTGCACAATTCAATAAGGTTGAGCTCGGATTTCCCTGGCCCATCAGGGTTGCCTCATTACTCCTGGTAGCAGAGGCAGAAGAAGGATTTCTCTTATCCACAATATCCCAAGCCCCAAGGAAGGACTAGCAGAGTTTTCTGGAATTCTTATTCCCGCCAAGAGCTAAAATCTTTTTTACTCAAAAAAAAAAAAAAAAAAAAAGAAAAAGAAAAAGAATTTGGTAAATGTTGGCAATGAGACAAGTGCCATTTTCAGACTGACATTTCCAGCCTCTCCTCTTGAAATGCTGTTCTGTATCGAAATGTACTTTGGCAAGAAAAGCATTCAGGTATTGTATCATGGCAAGAAAAATATCCCCTCAGAAAAGAAACAAAATGTTCCCATCTAAGCAAAACAGCGGGTACAGCATCACCAAGAAGAAAGCATTTCTTCATTTCCAGTTGAGGCCACAGTGTTGAGAAACAGGTGTTTTTTCTGAGGAAACACCCCACATTTTCACATTTTCCCAGAATCACAGCGATGAGGGACAATTTGTAAAGGAGGCTGAAGGATGCCAATGTCTGCAGAGCCATGGATGGGCTGGGGACCTCACAGGTGTTGCAGCCTCTGGCCCTCAGCAGCCCAGGAGACATGGAGTGACTTGAACTCCAGCTCCTCCACCGGCCCAGGAGAGTTGAGACCATCCAGGGGACCAAAGCGTTTGCAACCAGCAGGAAAGAAAAAAAAAAAACCTTCATTCTTAAATTGCATTGACAAAAATAGTTACTGTGCACAAGATAACAGGGACCTAACGGAGTGCATGACCCACGGGTTCATTTGGCACCCTGGTATGAAGATCTTTAATTCAGGTGGGACCTTGCCAAGGGGCACAATTCATTGAACATTGAAATTGTGCAGAGAAAACAACATTTCAGAGCTTTAAAAGAGGGGGAGGAGGGAAAAAGGAGCTCAAACATGTGAAGGGCTGGGCATGCACCTCCAGAAACGTTCAGTTGCGTTGATCTGATTTTGGACATCTCTACTTTCAAACCCAAATGATCCTTCCTGATGCAAACCAGCCCACGGCTAGACTGGAACAAAAATATCTGTATGGCCAAAAGGGGACCCACTGTCAACAGTTCTCACTATTTAATTAACACATAAAAAGCTCATGAATACTATTTATTATTAAAAGGAAAAGAGCCTCCTACCATCTCCCTTTTCTCTGGTGCCAGCATCCCTTCAGTGAAGGCACTAGTGGCCTCCAGCAGAAATATGGGGTTGTCATACTTGAGTGGCCACCACCACTTGACCCAGGGTGTCAGGTAAGTGCAAAGCCTGTGGTGTTTTACTAGCAATGGCAAAAAGAAAAGTGTATATATATATATATATGTATATATACACACACTTATGGGCCTGCAGTAGCTTTGGATCAGCCCAATTCTGACCCAGTTCTGGATGTCCCCCACAAACCAGCCTCCCTGCTCATGGTTCCTCTTGGGCTGCCCAAGACTGCATGTTTCCCAGAGTCCAGCATTTGTCCAGCCCTGCCCAGGACTGTGGAGTTTGGCCCAACAAGGCAGAGAGGTTTTTCACAAGAAAGGGGATTTGAGAAGAAAGGCTTCAGGTTGGCCATCAGAGGAAATACTGGACTGCTCATTCCTGCCTCATCCTACCAAGCCAGCCCATGTGTGGCTGCACCATCTCTGGTGATACATGGGGCATATCTCTGTCCTACAGACCAGCTGCTTTTGTGGCTTTGGGGTGTAAATCACCCCATGTCCCCATAGCTCAGTGTCACCGGGTAGCCTGTCCCTATCCAGCAGCTGGGTTCTCATTGCAATGTCCTGTAGGGTGCATGCTCCCCATGTCTGCTTTGGCTCCCCAAACCCTCCCAGGACATCTCTTCTTGGGCATCTGTCCCTACGTCCTGTTTCTGCCCTCCCTGTGTACTGTGATGTTGTGTTTCCACCAAGACAACAGAGGTGCTCCCAGGAGCCCTTCTCCAATTCAGGCTGCAACAGCATCCCTCCTGGGGACCATTGCCACCAGACACCTCATGAATAACTCAAAGCAGTACTTATTTTACCAAAACCCAGAGGAGAAAGCCTTCCTCCATCCCATGGTTACTCTCCCAGGGACCCCAGACCTGCATTTCACCATCTCCCTCCAACTATCAATTGCACCAGGGCATTAGAGAAGAAGAGGGTGCTTTGCTGTGGGCTGGTATCCCTTGGCAGGCATATTAAGTTGACATCCAGCCTGAAGAGATAATAGTAATTGCATGAAGATCATTTTTATAGCTGTGAATCAGCAGGACAGTGAGGGTCTGGAGGCAGCAATAGGTGAGCAAATGATCTGGGGGCCCTGGGACCTCCTGGAGAACATGAAGATTTTCTCTTTCTGCCTCATTAATCCCAGATACCAAAAGCAAATGGGACACCACCATCATTTTTCCTTTTAAGTCCAGTGCCATCACTTAAAATAGGGCTTCACCTCCCCACGTGCAGAATTTCTTGGCAGCTTTTGGCTCCAAGCTTGGCGAGGAGCGAATGTATCCCAAAGCCAAGTCTGGGAGACATATTTGACCACCTGGTTTCATGGTCAAAGTGTAGCCAAGGGAGGGAGACACAGAAGCTCTTGGCGGGGGGTGGATTTGGCTCAAGACACTTCACCGTAAATTGTGCCTATGGCACAGGCCAAAGCAGCAGCTCACCAGGGAGCCAGGTGACTTAATTCAGCTTTGCAAAGCGACTGGAAGACCTGAGAAGGGAAAACCAATATTGTGGGCAAGTATACAAGATCAAGCTGTTCAGTCCTCTGCTAGGTGTATTAAATGCAGCTTGAATTTCCCATCAGTGCTCTGGGAGCTTAGGTATAATGGGAAATTGATAACTTGATTTTTTAATTTTTTAAATACATCTAACCTTAAATGTTTACTATTGATTTGCCATCTGAACCGCTTTGGCAGAGCCAAAATATTACCGGAATGCATCCTCGGTGTTTCCTTGGAAATGTCAGGTCACTCTAATTGAGTTTCTTGAAATTATTTGATTGCAGGGCCGGGGGAAGGGGGGGGTTACTTTTCGGGCTGAACAATTTACTTGGCGAGCTGACTGCTTTCCAGGCTCGGGGAGCTGGAGCTGCTCCAAACAGGGCGAAAGCCAGAAGATTCCTGAACACACGTTGGAGAACGGCCTTAGAAAGCAAAGAGCACCGCGACGAGAAGTCAGCCCCCAAGCATGTGAAAACTGGGGAGGGGGGGCGTTTAATGCGCATAAAACCAGATTCCCAAATCCTTCTGGAGTTGGCAAAGTGGAGGGCAATTTTGGAGCACAAGTGACACCCATCACTCTTTTTTTACGGATTTCGCGGCTCCAGAGCTGAGCCCATGGGTGTGTATGTATAGATACACACCCATGGGTGTGTATATCTATGGATATACGTGCACCTATAGTTTAAGCATGCCCAGCCCCTTTACAGGAGGGGGTTTTCCATGCATCCAGCCAGAGAAGTGTTGCAAGGAGGCACAGAGAGGAGAAACTCGCCTCGTCGTGGCATCCGATGTCGGCGGGCAGTTCCTTAGCAACCCTGACAAAAGAAAATGGATCACCAGAGATGAAGAGGCTGGGCCAGCGTAATTTAGTAATTTGATAATGATACAGCCCCTGAAACGGCCGCCAGCGCTGACAGCTGGGCCCCGGGCATCATCCAGTGTCCTCTGGCAGATTGGAGCAGACAGGCTGTTCGGGAGGGAGCTGCCAAAAAGCCCCCCGTCTTCGCTCCTGACGGAGTCAAAAGCAACAAAAAAGTTCATCGTTGCGTCACCAGCCTGATTTGCGCTCAGCTAGGTTAATTAATTGCGTGGTATTTTTAGAGCAGGAGTAATTTAGGCTCTGGAGATGCCACGGAGGCAAATGGCCATGAGTTAATGCAGGGCTGGACCTGAGCACCGGCAAGTCCATCTTGCAAAACCCTCCACCACATCCTCCGTGCTTGGGCTCTGTGGGCGGCAGTGGAGTTTTGTGTGCTGCCCACAGCCCTTTTGGGTGATATCCATTGCTTTTCAGAGCAATAGTAATCATATCGCAATTTACAGCCTCTTGCCGCTATCCCCTGCCCACTGCAAGGGTGGAATCACAACCCAAAAGCCACAACACCCCTGAGAATCATAAAATCACAGAATGGTTAGAGTTGGAAGGGACCTTAAAGATCATTGAGTTCCAACCCCCCTGCCATGGGCAGGGACACCTCCCACCAGACCAGGTTGCTCAAAGCCCCATCCAGCCTGGCCTTAAACACTTCCAGGGATGGGGTAGCCACAACTTCCCTGGGCAACCTGTTCCAGTGCTTCACCACCCTCACTGTAAAGAATTTCCTCCTAATATCTAATCTAAATCTCCCCTCTTCCAATTTAAAACCATTACCCCTTGTCCTGTCACTACACTTCCCGACAAAGAGTCCCTCTCTGGCTCTCCTGTAGGCTCCCTTCAGATATTGGAAGGCTGCTATGAGGTCTCCCCGGAGCCTTCTCTTCTCCAGGCCAAACAACCCCAGCTCTCTCAGCCTGTCTTCATAGGGAGGAGGGAATCTGTTGAAAAAGCCCAAAAAACCTTCTGTGCCAGGAAGGCAGCTCTGCCTGTCTGAGCTGGGAGAAGCAGGAGCAAAAATGGGGATGGGTTTGCCCCTGACATCTTTGCTGTGTGGGTTAGGAGTAAAACCAAGGAGAAACTCTCCCCATCCAGAAGCCAATGCTCCTGCAGGATCTGCCTCAGGCTGTCCATCCTGCCCCATTTTGCACCCCAAACCACCCCAGTAAGTCCCATTTGATCTGTCAGGCTTCCTCTGGATGGCTCCTTGCCCATACCCTGCCTTGGGTATCCCTTAGCCCTGCACCCTGAGCCCCACTGCTGGGCCCTGCATCTCCCAGATGTGTCCCACCTGCCCCTCAAACCACCCCAAGCACCTCCCCATGGATCGTGAAGCCAAGGGATCAACCCACAGGAAAGAAATGCTGGAGGACCAATATAACCCAGAGCAACTACCAAGTAGAGAAGCAACCATTGCATTTCTTGAGCAATGTCTCTCCCACCCGCCTCGTCCAGCTGCTGCAGCCTCATCCCTGTTTATGGAGGCAGGAAAAAGGAGAAGCAGCTCTTTTTATACTTCACCCCATGGGGTATAAATAGGTTTTATGTGTAGACCCACTGTCAGGATAAATGCCCCAAGGCCAGCGCTGCTCCTGCACGTGGATCCAGGCTCCTACTGCCTCCCTTTACATTTTTTGTTGATTTTAAATGTTTCCTTCCAACTGGAGATGTGATGCCCAGCCACATACCATGTGTACAGGTATGTGCAAACACCTCTTTGGAGAAGGGGTCGGAGGTGCAACAGAGGGAGAGCAGATAAAAATATTGCAGCAAACACTTGGGGATGACAATTTGGAGGATTTAAGATTATTTTTTTCTTTTCCATTGCTTTTTTCTTTTCTTCCTTTGGAGGGAAAGCATCAAGAACCCAGCTTTATTTCATGCCTGAAGGCTGTCGGTGGTGAAGTTGGTCTTTGGGTTCGGTCCAAGCGATTCTTGGAGAAGCATATGTAGCGATCTGCAAAATAGCCCCAGCCCATTTTATCCCAAAGAGGTTTTCTGATATTACATTTGCATCAAAAGCTCAAAGCAGAGCTAATTAATTGCCAGGAACATGAAAGGCTGAAGGTGGGGTGGGTAACTGCTCGTTACAGGCAGCCAAGTGCTTTGCATAGGACCGGGGCTGTAAATCCCCTGTGACCCTGCAGCAGCAGCAGCAAGAAACTCAGGGCCAAAGAAGGTGGAAAAAAAGGGCAAGAAAGGCAAAATAATAATTCAATCCCTGCAAAACTAACAAACTCTGCGTCCCCAGCTCCTCTCCTCTCTCTACCAAGGTCCTGGCTCAAAGCTTTCCAAGCTCTCAGTGCCCACTATCCAGCTCCCTTAGAGAGACATGCAGGGACTTGCGGCTGCTCAGCTGTTGGAAGGAGTGAAAATCATCCCCAAAATGGGGTTATGGGGAAGAGAAACCCACCAAAAACCAGCCTCAGGGGACAGGAAGGGCCATTCGCTGTAGGGTTACGGAGAGATGGGCAATCTCATATCACAGCGTGGTCCTCCTCCCTCCGCAGCCTTGAAAATGCAAATTGAGTCTTGGAGATCATTAAAGTAGGGGCAAAGCAAACCAGAAAACTCCCTTCTGCCCCTCTATGGACTTAGAGTGCATCCATGTCTGAATCCTCTATGCAATTCTGGGGCTGGAAGCTGTAAACAGGACCTCGCATGACATTGCCTTTACCTCCCCAGGCCGGGCAGAACTTTTCTGCCGGTATTTGGGACACGTGGGGTTTTTTTGCTTTCAAGGCTTCAAGGTGCGATACGACCACGAGTCGCTGTGTCTTATTTTTCCCAGTAGCAGAGTGGTTGTAGTGATGAAACTTTAATGAGATCCTCTTCAGCTGCCCACATCTTGGCTTTAAACGATGATTCACGGGAGGAAATTGAGCTCGGCGGAGAGCGAGGGCAGGCTGCGGAGAGGTGGGAAGGTGTCCTGCTCCTGGAGAGACAGACGCACGAGGACACTCGTGACAAAGCCTGCATTTTTCATAAGTTTGGTAATTTTCGGAGAAACTTTTGAGGAGTTTGAGTCCCCACTGCTGCCAGCCAGCTCCCACGGGTGCCCTAGGCTCTTCGTAGCGCGGCTCCCTCCCTCCCCAGGGTCAGCTGGGGTTATTTTCATGTCGTGATATTTTCAGTTTTGCAAGAAAAAAATCTCCTCTCTGATCCCCTGCAAAAGCAAACTGAAGCAGGGATCTGCAAGCCATGGTAGCCAGCCGATGATGGCTAAAACAGTTCAGTTTGCTCTTAAAGCAGACTGATAGGGATGAACCAGGCAGTTTGACTTCCTTCATCTTTCTTTCTTAGGCGTTGCCTTCTCTTTGCCAGTTTCCCCTAATAAAATCACCGTGAAGACTCCATGTCTGGCATGCAGATTTGCCTCCTGAACGGATGTTGTCCTGCACCGACCCTTTCCCAACAGCAAAGTGTTTTATGGGTAAATAAAACACAGAAATACACGCCGGTATCTGCTCAGGAGGTGGAGATGGGTTTCACAACCTGGCTCCGGTGTTGATATGCCGGATGACGGGAAAGGCATTTGCCTCCAAGCTACAGCTTGGCTCTCAGGTAGTTTTTGTTGTCTGCAGGACAAAAATGAATAGATTTATATGGGTCATTCTGGCAGTAGGATTGACTTTTGAGGAGGACCCATGTATATACCCCATTCCTTAAAATGTAGCATGTCTTTAGGGTTGTTTTGATTGCTTTTCACCTTTGCAGCTACAGGGATGATCTGTCTCAAGCCTGGCTGCCCAGGAAAGCAGTTAGTTAAGCATTAAAGTCTCTCCTTGCCTTTCAGTCTTTTCTTGTGCCCTGGTCCCTTGAGACCTTTGGGATCCACTGCCACCCAATTCAGCCATGGGTTGAGGTTCAACCCCAACCATGAGAAGGCAGACCCACGGTGGAGGTGGGTAACTGCACTTGTCACCCTTCTGTGCCAGGCTACCATAGTAGCTGCAGACACTGAAGAGCCCAGGTGAGAGTTGGTACTGACCAACAACTCCTCAGGGTCCTACAGGACCTCCTGGCATGTGGGTCAGCCCCTTCCCAATGTCCCCAAGTCACGTCATTGCAGTTAACAGCCAGGAAGGGCTGAACACCCCATTTCCAACCATTCAGAGCATTCACAACCCATGGGGACGGCTGAGATAATGGCAATGAATAAAAACTACACGCTCACATCTTTGCCTTCCATCACACACACTCTCCTCTCAACACCAGAAAAACTTCAGTGAGAGAGGACCACCACCCCACCACAAGGGACAGGATGGTTGCAGAGGTGGAACAGCCATCACTTGTGTGGATGCAGCTAAATAGACCTTACCGCGTTCCAACGTATGGTCTTCATATAGTTTAATTCACTTTGGAGATGCACTGAAATAAGTTAAAAACCTCATCATCTCTGAGAGAGGGGGCTTTGGGAGAGCTTAATTAATCTACTTTGACATCACGCCTTTCCCTAACCTACTTTCCCTTCCCCTAGTACCTAAATCACAGGTTCCCCGTGATTTTGGCAATAGCAGGGCTTCAGTTTTGGCCTGAAGACCTGAAACTCCTGGAGGTGATCAGGGAGACCAGGTCCTTGCATCAGAGGACTGCACCAGGCCTTGATTTTGGGGGCACCAGTTTTGCCCGACCTTTAGGGCCCGAGGATGCCAAGCCCACGCTCCGTGCCAGAAGCAATAACCTTTCCACATCTTTCATATTCCTCATCTGATCTCCTCTGAGCAGGTGACAACTGAGTCCAAAAAGTCACTGGAGATATTTTCAGTGGTTCTCCCAGCCCTTTTAAAGTGCTTCACAACCCCAATGGGATGCAATGCCAAAGGAGGGATGGTGTCATCCCCCTGCAGTAGGCAGAGAGGAATCCATTTTCTAAGTGCCCACACACCTTTCATAAAGCACCCCTTGGCCAGGTCAGCACCCAGAGGCTCCATCCCACATGTATTTGCATGATCAACCCCCTTCATCCATCCCCAGACCAACAAAATCAAGGAGGTGAGTCTCTAACCCACTCTGAAGCATGCAGGGCTATCAGTGATTGGAGCTAAACAGGGTCCAAAGGTCTTCTGAGCTTTCTGCAAAGACCACAGTCAAAATCTGCAGCCCACGGGGAGAAAAAAGATGGAAAATACATCTCTCCAAGGAGGCACAATGGGAGAGAAATGCCGGCAAAGCCCTCACTGTCCACCCTTCATCCATGGGTTGAGTCAAACCTGGGTTGAGTCAAACATGGGTGGAGCTTAGCACCACCAAAGGAAATGCATATGTTTTCAAAAGCTTTAGATACCTTCTGCCAAGCTTCAGGCTTTGCCCTGTGATGTCACTTGGTCACCAACACTAATTAAGCTACCAGGTAACGGTGCTGACTTAAATCTTTCTTACCCCGTGGAGGTCAAGGAAAGGTGGGACACGATCCAAGCAGGGGGAAACCGAAGGTTGCTGAGAATCAGCACTTGTGCGTCTGCAACAAGCACAAGGAGAAATCATCTTTCATGGACCTCCACCGTGGGGGACGGGTTGGAAATAGCTCTCATCTATCACTGCTTCCTCACTGCAGAGCATGGGATCAAGGGTTTCATCAGCTCCAGGGACCATGCAGCCCTTAGAGAAAGCTGGTCCCTCTGCAAAAAGTGAGCCCACGAGCGTTTTCCAGAGGGAGAGGAGCGAGAACTGCGGGCCAGGTGGTGATTTTCCTCACTGTTGCTGGGAAGAGGTCCCTCTAACTTAGCCAGCTCTTTGGATTGAAGTCTGTGAGTGGGTTTGCTTGCCCAAAATTATGACCAAAGGCTCCAAAGATCTGGGTAACCGAACCGCCTTCCAGGTCTCGGTGAAGGAGGGGTAAAGAAAACATCAGTCCAGGAGATGAAAGCTTCAGACGAAAATGAAAGAGGAGCGAATTGCTGGAGCGGTGGAACCCAATGTGTCTCAGCCAACAGCTGGAGGTGATTAAGGGGAAAACAGAGGACTGAAGCCAAAGAAGAACTCTCAGCATCACCGGTCACTGCCTCTCAGACAAGGGCCGGCATCTTCAGGGGCTGGGTGAGAAGCTCAAAGATGCTCATCCAAGAGTATGCAGCCGTGGCTCCTTTTTTCCAAAGGCACCACTGTGACCATCACTGGTGTGTTCCAAGAGCAAGAACATCTCCCCATCCTAACTCAGAGCCCATCCAGGGTCACTGCTGCCTGCTGTTACCTTTTGGTGGGAGGCTCAGGGGGTTTTCCCCGCCTTTGGTAGGATTTGTCCCTTCCCGGGGATAACTGCACCCCACCAACCCTTTGATAGAAGAAGGTGATGGTGACATTTCAAAGCAGGTTTCAGAGAGGAGCTCTGAGAAGCAGGCAAGGCTGAGAGGGTCCTGAGGCCACCAGAAGCCTCCAGCCCAGCCGCAAATCTGCGGTGGCCATTGGAGGGACCCTCCACCAGAGACCTGACTCCTTCGAGTGTCTCAGCCCAGGATCACATGGAGCAACCCCTGCTTCCAGCAGGGAGACCTCCATCCTCTTTGTAGCACAAAGCACTTTTGCTTGCAAACTAGCACCATGGCGCATTGCAGGAGACCTCTCTCTGACCACACTGGGACCAGAGTGGTCCTGGTACCCCAGATTGGAGGATTTTCCAGCCTGGCTGCTGTCTTGGGGCAATCTGACAATTCTGCTGGACGTCAGTGCCTTTGGGGAATTTGAAGGGGTTTTTTTCAGGACACACATCATCCTTCTCCCCCTCTCCCCCCCTTCAAATACTGCACCTGAGACCATGCTACCACATCCTGAAAGAAGGTTCCCCCAAATTTCAATCTTCCAGGGGTTTTCCTGCCTGCCTGGGAGGAGAAATCCCCCCAGCAATGGGAAACCAGGCAGAGGGCAGAGCAGTGTGAGCGGGGCAAGCCTGTACCTGCTGCAGGTGGGGGTTATGAGCACTGTCCTGGGGCAAAACCCTGCCAAGATGCTGCTGTACTAGCCCACTCTTCGAATAGAAACACATTAATTGGGATAACACTATTAATCAATGCAAAAATCCCCAACAGGCATCCTCAGGGGGCATAAGAACCTTTTGCATTTAAAATATCCTTGCACAGGGTGCCTGGCTCTATGGAGGAACAGGGAAAAAGCGTGTCTGTGTGATCCTGAGAAGTCCCAGTGTTGGTGACAACCCAATTTTTGGGTGACTCTCACCAGGCTGTCGGGTTCGGACGTCTCTTTTTTTTTCGCCCCCCTTTTTTTTCCTTCTGAATGGGGAGAGGCACCGCAGCCCCATGACATTGCCAGCTCCCTCTGATTTCACTTTAATGAAATCATGCCCAAACGAAGGCTCCACGTCTGGAGTTACGACTCAAACCCCGTGATCGCTCATTTTTATATATACACGAGGGAGGGGAAAAAGCGTTTCCATAGAGAGAAAAAACTATCACAGCCCTCTTAATAACAATAAAAGAAAAGCAAGGGTGCAGAAGTTCAGGGGAACGCGCCTGATGCCTCTCTCCTCAGAGTGAGACTGCAGCAACCCCTTCCCATCCCGACCACCGCCAACTACCAGGTGAGTGCCTGGATTTCATTTATTAACCAGCAACCGGCTTCATTTGCACAAACTTTAAATATTTCAATGCTTTCCTTGGGAGATCAGGTCCCACGTTTCTCTGCAAGAAAAGAGAAAGGCAGGAGAGGGAAAAGCAGTTCAAGATACTGTGTTAAAAGACCCCCCCCACCCTCGCTCTTAACCAAAGAAATATCAGGGGTTTTTTATTATTATAACAATTTTTGGAGGCAGATCAGGCTGGGCAGCATGGGTAGGGTTTGGAAATCTTGGGAAAATCGAGAAGTGGGGAGGCAAATCACTGCTGTGGTTAAAGGGATGGGGAGGAGAGGAGGGCACAGTCCCGTCCCCACAGGAGTAGCTTGAATTTTGGAGCCCTGGGAATCAGCATCATCAGGAAAGATTCGTTAGGAAAGTGGAGGCGGCATTGGACAGAAAGAGTTTTAAAAGTCTACAGGTCTCATCCACAGTGTTATTTTATTCCAGACTTACTTTTTGATGGGAAAAAAAATTAGCTTCATCCAGTGCCTCCGCTGCCGAGCAGCCCGAGATATCCTGCCGATATCTTTGCCGATAGCTTTGTCCCCAGTTTGCTGGAGCTGCCTTGCTGGAACGATTTACTTTTCTCCATTAAAGCCGAGAGGCAGATTTTCAGCCGATACAGGATGGTCCTGCCCCAGCTGTCGCCACCATCTCGATATAATGCCTGTAAATTTGTCACGGGCATCCTGGCAATTTCCATCCTCAGCGAACTGCACCCGCAGGTCACCCCTTGGCAGCAGCAGATTTAACTCCGACTTCCTCAGATCCATCCCAGGTGGCTTTTCTTCTTTTCCTGCTTTTTTTTTTTTTTAGGGGGGGTGGGAGCAAAACCCAATTCCAGCTTGCTTTCTGCTCCAAAAAAAACACCCACTTTATGGCATGCCAGGGCACAAAAACCCCATGCAAAAAAAAAAAAAAACCACCAAACCCCCAAAATATCAGCTCATGTTGTCCAACAGTGCAGCCAGACACTGCATTTTTTTTGCTGCTTTGCCTTGATTTTTACTTTTTTTGCCAGGATATCCACCCCACAGCCGAGGACCAGCAAAGCAGGCGCTGGATGAGGAGGTGTTTCAGCCCCGTTTGCCCCTTGCTCTGCCTTTCCCCTCGCTTGGCAGAGGTCCCCAAAGAGTTTTCCTGAGCAGAAAAAGCCGTTTCAGGCAGTGTGAAATAGCTGTCGGGGAGAGGCGACATGGAGATGCTGCTCCACGAGCTCTGGAGAGGGCAGCGGCAGCTCAAAGCAGCTCAGTTCGCTGCCAGCAGCCCTGGCAAGGGCTTTCAGAGACCTTCCCATTCTCCATCCAGCAGCTCGGGGCCAAAGAGCGTTCCCCGGGAGAGCGGGGGCTGCAGGCAAGGGCGAGAAATTCAGTCATATCTAAATTCATGCCCTGAGTGCCCCATCCTGCTAATAGGGGCTGCAAGGGGTTTGCGGGAGTAGAGGGGGGGGATGCTTCTTCTGGAGCTGAAAGGCAGCTGCAAAGGGGGAGGTGTTGGGGTGGGAGAAAGATGTTTGTCCTGTTAAGCTTTTGTAAGGAAAAAAGCTAAATTCCAGGCTTTAAATATCTGATTTGGGACTGAAGGAAGGAGAGTTTTGGGCCCTGAATCGCTCTTGCATGGGGGTTGTGTGCCTCGGAAGGGTTCTCCTGCCCCATCCTACAGGGACAGCTTTGCCAACACTGCTTGGGTCATGTCGTGGCTGCTACAGGTCCTTCTGGACATAGGGCAGAGTTAAGGGGACCTTTTTTGCCTGGGGAGCTCCGTGGAGTGAGGCAGGGAAGTGGAAATAGAGGAGCTCCCTCAAATCCTGCCTGTATGACCTGCCCCCATCTCCCTTTCCAAGGGACAGCCGAGGAACGCGTTAAGATGACAGCAGTTTCAGGGACAGTGGCTCACTGGCAGAAGAACAGGTCCAGAGTGACGGCTCCTGGGGACACGGGGAGTTGATTTGATGTTGGGTGGGTCTGAGGACACTTCCCCACCCAGTAGCCCCTCACACAGCGAGGCACAGCCTCCATCCCCAGCGGTGGCCCAAAGACACAGATGTCCATGGAGACTCTCAGGAGCCATCATGTTTCACAAGAGCTGCCCAAGGACTTCCTCAGCCTCCTTGGCCCCTCCACGCTCCCATCCCCATGGCAAATAACTCAGCAACTCACAGCCCCAGACCAGCAGTGAAACCCCAGCCCCAGGCAGGGTCCCGCACCCCTGGGGACTGTCCCCTGCCAGGGCTTGCCGTGCGATGTGCTTGCCACAAGATGGGGCCCGAAGATTGGGAATGCCAGCACATCTCCAGGTGCTTGGAAAGCCCTTGAGCCCTCAGGGCTAGCCCCGGGCACACTTGTCTGACCTCGACATGGGCAAAGACCCCCACTGGTACATCTCCTGTGGGCTTTTAGGTGGCATTTTTGGGCAGTCGGGTGGGTATACAGGGAGATGTGTAGCTTCCTGAAGAGACAGGACTCCAAGATGGAGAGGTTCACAGAGCAGGAGGGTTATCCCAAGGTTTTCAGCCCTCATGAGACCAAAAAATGACCATATTTCAAGCAGGGAGTGATACTGCTGTGCTCTGAATTTGGAGTTGCCCCCAGGTCCCTAGGCAGGGCTGTCCACTGCGGGGGCTGCACTCCAAATATGCCAGCAGATGGGCAGCCTGGCATAGAATCATAGACTCATAGTTTGAGTTGGAAGGGACCTTGAAAGGTCATCTAGTCCAACCTCCCCTGCAATGAGCAGGGACATCTTCAACTAGATCAGGTTGCTCAAAGCCCAGTCCAACCTGACCTGGAATGTTTCCAGGGATGTCCTATCCTGCACCCAGGGTGCAGGAGGGTCCTGGGGATGGAGCCATGGGGTAATCGGCAAACCCAGAGCACTAGAGCTGGAGAGGGGACATGAGCCATCACACTGGATTCCCCCTCCAGCACCGGAGCTGACTAGATTCCACTCTCCATACCCTTTTCAGATGAAGTTGGGTGAGAGAGGCAATTGCCAACTTCGGAGAGCACAGAAACAACTCTGGCGGCTTCAGGTTGACCAGAAAGGAGTTGAAAGGAAAACCAACCTTTACGGCAGCTGTTGGTACAGCCGGTTACTTTGTGGAGGTGTTAGCAAGGTGGAAAGGGCTCAATGAGAACTGACACGAGATTGCCCCAGGCAGGGGGCATGGTAGAAACCAGCTCTCCTGCAGCAGGTGCTTGTGTTTCAGCAAAGGGGTGGTCAAATCCTCCCCTCCATGGAGGCTGCAGCCTTGCAAAGCACCTTGGACATCCCACCTCCCACCCAGCACCCCAAAACCAAGGGCTGGGGTGTTGCACCTTAGAGGAGGAGGCCCCAAGGCAACTCATTCCCACCTGCCCTAACCATTAGATGGGACCTGAGGAAGGGACCTGGGAGGTGAGCCCAGGAGCATGGGATGTGGGACGATGGGGGGATGATAGTGTTCTGTCCCAGGCCCCGCGGGAAGCTCATGCCCATCTCTGCCCTCCCCTCACTCTCTCCACCGCACAGGCCACCGCAATGCCCAACACCAGGCTGCTGCTCCTCCTCACCCTCCTCTGCGCCGCTGAGACCGGCCAGGCTCTCCGCCTCTACAATGCCGCCTCCATCTTCAGCTGCCTCAACGCAGCCCTCGCCGAAGCTGGTAAGAGCCTCCCAGAGGAAAACGCCGTCTTGGACAAGCGTGGCTTTGACTCCCCATCACCAGAGGAGGTGTCTGAGGAGGAGGAGGGGGAGGATGTGGTGGATGAAGAGATGGGGAAAAGGACGTTCCCGGGGGAAGGCCATTACAAATATGTCTCCCAGGCGCAGGTGAAGGGGAAGACGTACCAAAACCGGGCCAAGAGCGACCGCCGCACCAAGGTCACCCTCTCCCTTGACGTCCCCACCAACATCATGAACATCCTCTTCAACATCGCCAAAGCTAAGAACTTGAGGGCAAAGGCCGCTGCCAACGCACATCTCATGGCCCAAATCGGGCGGCGGAAGTGACCCCCCACGGGGCAGGGGGGACTCGGAGCCGGGCTGGCTGCGCAGGGCCACCACCCGCCCCCAGCCTGCCAGCCAGAGGGGACTGATGATTGTGTAAGATATCAGTGTTGTATATTTTTGACCCATAGAGCTACCTAACTTTCATATCTCTTCTCCATCTTTCTCTCCTTCCCAATCTCCTCCGTCCCTCCTCCTGGAAATTTCCACACGTGGGGAAATGTCTGCAGCAGGGCAAGGGGACATGCCGCCTCGGGAAGGTCCCTATTAAAGCTACAATCTCTTGAGTTTCTAATGCTTTGTTCTCCCATCACCTCCACAGAGGGTTCAGACAGGTTTGTCTGGGCCTGTAACCTTTCCAAAACATCCCTTCAGCTCAACCTCATGGCCCTGTCCCCACCATGGTTCAGACCCTACTCCATCCCGGTACACAACCTGTTCCTACACACAAGCATCACTGCATTGGGAAGGGAAAAGCAAGACTGGTCAGGGGACTCAAGAGGGATTTCCCAGTTTCTCCTCCTGGGGACTCTTAGGTGTTAAGGTTGTCTTGCAACCTCCCCTTTCCCCACCAGCACCTTCAGCCGTTGCAGCTGGGACAACATCAGGACCGTCCCTGTTCACCTCACTCTTTTCCACCTTCCACTGAGCCCCAGCTCACCAAGATCCCACTCTTTCACCTTGAACTATTTGTCCCTTCCTCTAAATCTCCCTTTCTCTCCACCTCCCAGCCCAGCTCCAACAGGAAACTCCATCTCTTGGCCTCCATTCCTGCATGTAGCAGGTGTGGGAAGTGGAGAGAAATTTGTCTCCTCCTTCCTCAGGAGATGTTTTCCAAGAGCAGCAAAGCACCTCTCACCAGCCCTGTCCAGGGCATAGTCATGGGGAGCACTCCACATAAGGCATTGAGATGGGCCACAGGTCTTCAGTTGAAGGGTTGGCAAGTAGACCCACCAGCCATCTGCAGAGCCATAGCTGGTGGCATCTCCTCTCTGCCCCATTGGGTACCCAGAGGAGGCTGAATTCAGCCCCAGAAAGCCCATGGTTGGGTGTCTAAGACTCCTAGCTGACCCAAACTCAGGATCCAAATTCAACTGAAGCCTGAAAAGCAAAACCAAAACAATACACCAGGCCCTTCAGCATCTTCCCCTCATGGGACATGTCTTCAGCAGGCAACACACCAACATGCCCACAGCACCTCTGTGCTATCACCCCCTCCTGCCTCCAAGGGTGTACAGGTGACATCTTTCCTTGTTAAAATCTGCAGTGACCTTGGACTACATGGCCCTTTATGTACACTGTATATAGCTTTATACATTTTTACGACCCACCAGCCAACACATCTGACCCCCGTTGTATGCTGAGCTCTTCTGCAGCAGGACATAGGCATTATCCCCATTTTACACCCAGGGAAACTGAGGTACACATGCGCCCTCACATCTGGCCAGGCAAAGCAGGGCAGAGCAAGGTCACCCCACTGGATGCACCCTTGTCCCTTTGTGGGTTTGGCCAGAGATGCCCCAAGGTTGTCCAGGCTCAGCCTTTCTTATGCACAGGGGTGTCTAGAGGAGCCTTGGCACAGCAAGGTGCGACAGAGGGATTTGCTCAGACAGAAATCATTGCTTTGAGTAGAAAGTTGAAGCGATTTCCCCCCAATTTTCCCAGTAAGGGCCAGTAAAGCACTGGTCTAGGCTAAGAACAGGCTTTTCCTCCCCATCAGCTGCCATGAGGATCTGCACCAGCCCTGCTTGGGTCCTTTCCCAGCACCAAGCTAGACAAGGGGAATATCTCAGTCCTGTGCTAGTGCTTGGAAATGAAAACATAGAAACATGGAATCATAGAATGGTTTGGGTTGGAAGGAACCTTAAAGATCATCCAGTTCCCACCCCCCTGCCCCGAGCAGGGACACCTCCCACTAGACCAGGTTGCTCAAAGGTTGCACACCATATGCTTGAGGCTCTCACTGGACCTTTCTTCTGCTCCCCTTTAACGATGGCAATTAACACTGAAGCGACACCGTGGGAGCAGATGAGCCAAGGTGTTTGCTGGCACCAGGCTGTGCTTGCACGTGCAAAGCTGAGATGGGGACAGCAGATACCAGCTGACAGCGAATGATGGGGAAAGCAGAGATCCTCCCTCCCCAGCTGCATCCCTGCGGGGGAGTCTCACCCACAGCCAGCACTGCCTTGGACAAACCCTTCCAAAATTTATCCTCCTTCTCAACCTCTGCCAAGTGAGACCGGGGATTGCTTGGGGGGGCTGAGACACAGGCGGAGGTTGGAGGAGCCAGATTTCCTGAGGAAGCTGGATGGAAATAGGAGCACTGAAATCTCCATCAGCCCCTGCCTGGGCCTGGGAGCACACGGAACCAAGGTCGCCGTGCTTGGGAAGGACAGCGTTGCTGTTTGGGGTGATATGTGCAGGTTTGTAAAAGCCAGGTCAGGATTCGGTCTTTCCTGCCATTTCATGCAGGGGTGATGAAACCCAAACTCTTGGTAGCACACTCAAAAAGAGTAGCTTGTTCAGGCACGGTTGCACAGCCGCTGCATCCTCACTCTGGCCAACACATCCTTCTGCTTCCACCACTGTGTCCCTTCCAGCCTCTTCATAAGCCTTCCTCCAGACAGCCAGCTCTTCCCTGGCCTCCAGAAACCCACTTGTCATCCTTCTCCTCCTCCATGTGCCCATGCTCAAAGGTCTCCTTCACCCACATCAGAGCAAACCAAAGATGCTGCAGTGGTTTAGACAACCTCCAGGGTTGAATCCCATCTTGGGATCAAGGAGGCCCCATGCCCACCTGGTGAGGAAAGGATTCAGGCAGCGTAACTCAATAGGCATTGAGCATCTGGCCAAAAATGCCCTCTTGCTGTGTGAAGATGTACCCACATTCACATATTGGGGTCTTGGCTAGATAAACCGAGCTGATTTCCAGCAGCGGCCATGGGCAGAGTTAGCCCGTGCTCCTCAGGACAGAGAGCACCAAGAACATGGTGGCCTTGCAGAGAGCTACATCAGGAGCTGAGCCCTAAGTGGGAGGGTGAGATGCACTTCAGGCTGCAGATACACCTAGAGGGAGCCATCCCTGGTGGCATGAGCCTCCTCCTGGGATATCCAGCCCTGGTCCTGGGTTGTCCTAACCTGGTCCTGGCACGTCCTGTCCTGTTCTGAGCTGGGCCACGTGAAGCTGTGTTCACATAGAGGCATCCTCCATGTCTTAAGTCTAGATCAGATTCTAAAACTTGTGTTTCTGGCCTCTGGGACATCCCATGTCAGTGAGTTTCCTGCATTCGTGTATGCTGCATGGAAAATAAAACCATTGTCCATTTGCAGTGTGATGGTCTCATTGGTGTCTCTAAGTTCTGGCATTATGTCATGTACTGTCACCTCTCTCCACAGCTGCCCCAAGTCCTCCAGAACATCCATCAGCCCCATATCACGTAACAGCCTCAGCATCCCTGGGGAATTTTTGCCACCTAACAGCTCTTATCCCAATTTTATGGAAGGGTCACTGAGGAACAGAGAAGTCCCCTCTCCCACCAGTGTCTCAGCAGCACACAGGTCCTGGGCTCCTCTCTGGTTGTGGGACCCAGCTCTATGGGGCAGGCTGGGGAGAGCTCTGATCTCTGCACTGTCTGTGGCCTGGGGCCAGGGAGGGGGATTCTGCAAAATTTGGGCATGGGCAGGGTATCTGGGTGGCTTTTGAGGAGCCAGCACTGGTCTGGAGCCTTCAGAGCCTGGTTTTCTCATGGCAGCAGTGATGGAGAAGCCATCCCAGCCCTATGACATTACTCCAAGGCAGGAGCCCCCTCCTGCAACTCCTGTTCATCCCCAGGAGATTCAACAGATATGCTATTTGCACTTGGAAAAGGGGGATGGAAAGTAGAAAGCACATTTCCAGTCCTGAAGAGTGAAAACAAAGTCTTAAAAATGAGTCTCGTTCTTTAAAGAAATAAAACCAGATACTCTTCCCCCCCAAAAAAAAAACATTCAAAGCTCTTTTCCTGATTTCACAGAAAGTACTCCTAGACATCACAGGGAAAGCAATACTGCATAAGTACTTAAAAGCCAAAGAAACTCCAAACTCCGTGGGTCTGCAGGTGCAAGTCATTGAAAGCACCTGGATGACCCCACATGGCTGCCCCTCCTGGGGCAGAAACACCTGAACCCTCTTTCAGCAGGTGCCTGGAGGAGGGACCTCTTCAGCAGCGACCCCAGCTCTACCTGCTATAAAAGACCCATGAGGGAGGTGGGTATGGTGTGCCCTCAGTGAGGTGGTTGTGGTTGTGTTGAGGAGCCCAGGTGGTTCAGAGTCATGGTGAGTAGCTCTGGGGCTTGGGTTTGATCCTGGAGAGCTATGGCTGGTTCTCCTCAGCTCTGCTGGAGGATGGATCTGGAGGTAGCTTTTCTTTTCAGCTAGAGGAAGATGTCTTGCCCTTGGCTGTGGGTTTTCTTTGGGGTGAAAGTGGTTTTGGACTATACAGGAGCATATGGGGAGTCCTGGGGGTGCAGGGCTTGTGCTTGGGAGCTGGTCTCCAGAGCTGGGTTTGCCTTGGAAGCCTGGTGTCCCCTTCTTCCTGGCCTGGGGAGAACTACCCTGCTGAAATGACTTGAGACCTGCTTATTCCCTTGCATTAAGATACTTTAAAGGTCTTGGTGGGGTTAAATGGTGACACATCTGATCTAAGACTGAGTTAGGTGCCTGTCTAGACCTGTTGTGAGGCTGGGGCAGATGTGGAACAGGGGATGAAGGTCTCTCCTTGTGGAGATAGGCTCAGCATCTCTGGTCTGGCCCTGGGATGGTGGGTGGCTATGGCTGTCCTGGAACTGTTTGTGTCAGAAGAGGAATGCAGTGGTGGTTGAGGGATGATACATTAGATCTCAACCCTCAGGGCAGGACCCTCTGCTCTCATGTAGGCTGTTTCTGTGCTTGGTAGGGGTCCTGCTGTGCCAGGCTTCTTGCAAGAAGATAATTTGAGAGTTGCTGTGCTGGGTCTGCAGCAGCCCAGTGTCCTACCCAGGCCACAGCTAAAAGAAGGGAGTCTAAGCCTTTGGCAACCCCATCTGAGACTTCCCTACCTTGTATCTTGGGGCTTTCTGAATTAGATGTGTGGATTTTTTCCCCAGTAAACCTCAGTGGAAGTCTCTAGTCCAGCCTCTCTGAACACAAAAGCCTGGTTTTCACAACCTCCTGTGCCAAGGAGTTCAAGAGCTCAACCAGACTTTCTGGATGAGGACTCCTCCCTTTGGTTCAAGCCAGGAGCAGTTGCTTCTTGGGATAACTGCTAGTCTTGTATGGAAAAGATGAAGAATTGGTCCCTACCCATCCTACCTTGGGTCCTCTCTAGCTGTCTCTAGCCAGGTGATCATGTGTGGTTGCGTCTGGTCTAAACGGAGATGAGAAACTGCTCTGACAGTCAATATTTGAAGCCCAACAGCACAGGCTTCTCCCATCAGAGAGAGGTAGAAGTCCTTTGCTGCTGCCCACATGGATGGGGAGAGGTCTGCCTCTCTCTGGGAAGGGCCTGGGGGGAGTGTTTGCACTGCTGGCTGGGCTGAATCATTCCCTCCTCCCTGGCTGAGAGCCCCAGGTGAAATACCTAGGAAGGCTGTCTGTGCCCTGTCTCCTGCCCCAAGGCAGGATCAGCAGAGCTAAGAGAAGAAACCATGAGTAGTTGGACTTGCCAGCTCTCATGTGCTGTGCTTGGTGGCCTGCTCCTGGGAACAAGGCTGTTGAGCAATGGAATGAGAGTGCTGGGATGCAGAGGGACCTACTCTCTAATCTCTGCGTTTGCCCTAATGCCCTAATCTCTGCATCTGCCTTCGTAGGAGATGGCAACATGTCTCTGAAGACATGCTTTGTTGTTGCTAGTTCAGCTGCTCTTGGGTGCCTGCTATGGAGAAAAAGCCCTGGTGGCCACCAAGCTGGCCTAATGCTCCTCTTGTCTGTTGGTTGTTGGCCATGTGCTCTATAAAGACACTAAGAAGCGCCAACCTTAGTGTAATTTCTCCAGTGCGCATTCATAACCTCCTCTTCTCTCCTGTCCCTCATGCAGAGGGAGTGTATTTCTGTCCACATTGGCCAGGCTGGCGTCCAGATGGGCAATTCCTGTTGGGAACTATATTGCCTGGAGCATGGCATCGAGCCAGATGGCATCATCTCCTCCACGGCATCCTCAGGGCAAAGAGACTCTTCCTTTGGGACCTTCTTCAGTGAGACAGGCTCAGGGAAGTACGTGCCCAGAGCAATATTTGTTGACCTGGAGCCCTCTGTCATTGGTAAGTCATTCTTGGGGGGAACAGAGGTGGGGAATAACTTCTCTATCTTGAAGTGTTCTGTTGGCCCCCTAAACTGCTGGTGAGGCTGCCACCTTCCATTTGAAACTGCATCTAAATTAGTACAAGTAACTTGGCAAACAGTGGGTCTTGTGCCTGTGACCCTCATGAGATGTCATCTTCCTCCAGATGGGATCAGGACTGGGATCTATCGTACACTCTTCCACCCGGAGCAGCTAATCAATGGCAAAGAAGATGCTGCCAACAACTATGCCCGGGGTCACTACAGCATTGGGAAGGAGATCATTGACTCGGTTGTTGACAGGGCTCGGAAAATGGTAACAACCCTGTGGAGGGTCTTCTGCATTAGCACTCTAGTTCTTGTTGCTTTGGCCATCAAGAGATGCAATGGAGGGAAGAACATCTTGGTCAGTTTGACCATGCCACTGTGGTCTGGAGCAACATGATGGGATGCATGTGGGTGTGTGTCTTTGTGGTTGGGACTGAAGGGGAAAAACAAGGGAGTGAAGATGTTGTCTTAGTGGCCTTCAGACTTTTCCCAGTCTTCTTGACTGCCACTGTCATGGGTTTCTCTCTGACCCAGTATGACACTCTGTCAGGCCAGGCCTTTCTTCCTGGTAAAATGTGAGATGATTTAAAAGCACCTGCATTTGCTGTGTCTAAGATCGCACCCATTAGAAGTGGAAGCTGTAGTAGGGGGGGAAAAAAAAACCAAAGAAAAAAGTATTAAACTTGATGGTTGAACACAGTAATTTAGCTTAATTTAAGTCCAGAGAGACCAGAATAACTCCACTAACTTGGTCCTTCTGGTCTTTTCCTTGGTGCTGCAGACTGAACAGTGCAGTGGACTCCAAGGGTTCCTGGTCTTCCACAGCTTTGGGGGAGGCACAGGCTCCGGGTTCACCTCCCTCCTCATGGAGCGGCTCTCTGTGGAGTACAGCAAGAAGTCCAAGCTGGAGTTCTCTGTGTACCCGGCCCCACAGGTCTCCACAGCAGTGGTGGAACCCTACAACTCCATCCTCACCACCCATACCACCCTGGAGCACTCGGACTGCTCCTTCATGGTGGACAATGAGGCCATCTATGACATCTGCAACCGCAACCTGGACATCGAGTGTCCCACCTACACCAACCTCAACAGACTGATTGGGCAGATCGTCTCGTCCATCACTGCCTCCTTGAGATTTGACGGTGCTTTGAATGTTGACCTGACTGAGTTTCAGACTAACCTGGTGCCCTACCCACGGATCCACTTCCCGCTCACCACCTATGCGCCCATCATCTCGGCAGAGAAAGCCTACCACGAGCAGCTCTCGGTGCCAGAGATCACCAACGCTTGCTTTGAGTTCTCCAACCAGATGGTGAAATGTGACCCGCGCCGTGGCAAGTACATGGCCTGCTGCCTGCTGTACCGGGGTGACGTGGTGCCCAAGGATGTGAATGCAGCCATTGCAGCCATTAAAACACGCCGGTCGATCCAGTTTGTGGACTGGTGCCCCACGGGCTTCAAGGTGGGCATCAACTACCAACCTCCCACGGTGGTGCCCGGGGGCGATCTGGCCAAGGTGCAGCGGGCCGTCTGCATGCTGAGCAACACCACGGCCATCGCGGAGGCGTGGGCCCGCCTGGACCACAAGTTTGACCTGATGTATGCCAAGCGAGCCTTTGTGCACTGGTACGTGGGGGAGGGCATGGAGGAGGGGGAGTTTTCGGAGGCCAGGGAGGACCTGGCTGCCCTGGAGAAGGATTATGAGGAGGTTGGAAGGGACTCAGCAGATGGAGGGGGATGTGATGAGGAATAATATTTTTACCTGTGGGAAGGCAGCTTGGATGAAGCTTTTTTGATGCTACTCTTGCAATTCCTTTTAGAGAAGGGAGTTGTGGGCTGGGTCTGAGGAAATGTGACTTGGAAACTCTACAGCTTGGCCAAAAGCAACTCTTTGGTCAAGACTCTTGTGTGCAGAAAGCTGGCTGAATAAATGGTGACCAGCAAAACATCTCCTGTCTTGATGTGCCGCCTAACTGGCTGGTGGTGGAGTGGGGTTGGTGGCTGCAGGGTGGTTCCCATCTTTTCTTGGTCACTGGAGTCCTACCCATAGGATTTTCCTACTTGTAGATGCTGGGGTGAGCCCTGTGAACTGGGATGGGTAACAGCATGGTGAGGGCCATCTGCCCTGGGATAAAACTGCTGTGTTAAAACTAATGCTGGGGTGATGATCCCACTTGGGCACTGGCTCCCTGTGGCCTCTCTGTGTGCTCCAGCTCAGCTGGCTCTGGGTTTTCGGTGCTGCTCTCTGTTCCAAGGCACACCAGGAAGTGGGATGGGGCTTCTCTGGTCCCCTGCTGACATGTAGAGGCCCTGCTAAAGCAATCCATGTCCAGCTGCCAGGACTGGGAGTCCAGCTCCTGGCAATTCCAGCTGCCTGGAATTCAAACTGGAGCTGAGGATGAGAATTGAAATACCTCTGCTGTCTGTCAGACCCCTGCAAAAGCAGCCAAACCATGTCCTAGCTCTAAGTTCTACAGCAAGGAGCCATCTCCTCAGTTAGGCTTCTTCCCTCTTGTGCTGGGTGGAGCCACCAGACATGAGGTAAGAATCCCTGCAGACAGCTAACGAACTGAAAAAGCATATTTAACTCGACCTCCGTAGGTTCCCTGGACTAGGGCAGGTTATTTCTCCACTGGGGAATCTCTTCCCAGTAAGTGATCCAAGAAGAGGAGCTGGCTGGGATGTGGTGGGCAAGCTGGATCTGCAGTTGGGCTGGGATTGAAGGGCTGACAGTGTTGGCTCTGGGTTGCACTGGAGGAGGGTTTAAACAACCTGAGGCAAGGGTGATGGGGGAGGTGGTTATTACTAAAGCCTGTCTCCACTTGCCATTACTCAGCTGGGCTCCTGGGGGTGGCAATCTCCCAAGGTCACCAAGGTGGGAAGCTCCTGGGGGCTGTCTCACCTCCAGCTGCCCTCTGCCTGGGGGAGCCATGCTGTTGGGACTGGCAATGTGATGACTGCAGAAGAGGGAATGATTAATTCAGTGCCCCACTTTGAGCCTCCTAGCTCCACCAGATCCAGTTTTATGTGCTGGGAAATGCCTCTCTGCAGAGGGCTGAGTAGACCCTTTGAGGGTGGCAGAGCCCTGGAACAGGCTGCCCAGGGAGGTGGTGGAGTCTGCTTCTCTGGAGACATTCAAAACCTACCTGGACACATTCCCGTGCAACCTGCTCTGGCAGGGGGGTTGGACTAGATGATCTCCAGAGGTCCCTTCAAACCCCATCTCATTCTGTGTTTCTGTGTGACCCCAAGTGATGCTCAAACCTCCTGCCAGAGAATAAAGAAAGGGGACAAAGCAGAACAACGTAGCTCAGGCAGGTGGAATGACAGCTCTGCCTTCCCCTCCTGGGTACTGCCCCTGTCGTGGTTTCGGCTGAATTTACCAAAACCGGACCGGCAGATGGCCCTTCCCCCCCCTTCCCCCCCCTAAAAGAGGAGAGAGGAGGAGAAAGAGATAAGGAGATTCAGAAGTTTAGAATGAACTAAACTACTTTAATGAAAAATTAATATTAAAATAAAAATAAAGAAGAAAATAATGAAATAGATACAATATATACAAAACCGTATCAAGCTCCCAGGATGACAGTCACGTCACCGGCAGGCACTGGGGAAGTCCCAGACTGGACTCAGTGACGAATGGGAACTGGATTCCAGCTCTGGAGTCAGGAACACACAGATCGGGATCAAAGGCAGATGAACAGACAGAGTCCTCTCTGGACGTCGGCCATCGCAGGAAGGGGCTGACCCTTTGATCCCTCAGCCTTTATACTGAGCGTGGGGCAGATGGGATGGAATACCCCAGTTGGTCAGGTTTGGGTCACCTCTCCTGTCCACTCCTCCCCACTGATGTGACCCCTCTATGTTTTTTTCCGTTTCCGACCCTCTAAGGGGGCAAATAACGAAATTGGCTGCCCTTGGTTGTTATAGCAATAAGTATAAGCAAGGGCCTCCCTGCATACCATTCCTTGGCATGGAGCACAAACATTGGTCTTATCACTCTGAGAACGAGCAGTTTTCTCCACAATATGCCGTTAATTTCAGAGAGTTAGAGGAGGCCTAGCTAGGATGGAAAGTTACAGAACAGAAAATTGGTTCGGTTTCACTTCAAACCGGGACAGCCCCCGAAGCTGAGTGAGGGTTGATTGATTTGTTTTTTGGGGTTTTTTTTGGTGGGAGGAGCTTTTCTTCCGCTCAGCGGGGATGTCCTGGGACAGGGGCGTTGTTTTGGGGTTCATGGTCTGCCCTCCTTGTGGCCCACTGTCAAGGCAGGTCATCTTGGTGCTCTTATAGTACAGGGCTGCAGGAGGGAGGCACAGCAGCTGGACCAAGCTTGGTAGCCTGAGGTCATATCTAGACCATCTGATTTTATGACATTGGATCTCCATGGATCTGTTAAACACTGTCTTGGAGGGTCAACCTCCTACTTGCAAAAAGTACTCTTTTGGGGTTTTTTCTTCTTCTAATTTTAAATCTTCTGATGTGTCCAGCAGCTCTTGGAGGCAGAGTGGTGTGAGCTGGTGCACAGCTCTTAACCATGCTGGGAGTGGAGGAAAGGTCCAGCTGTTGGTCAGGTTGGGGCCATGTGCATCTCTGCAGCCACACCACTTTCCTGCCCGCTGCCCTGGTGGCCTTGTAGCTCCATCAGAGCATTTTTGTGAGTGCTCCTGAGCTTCAGGCTCACCTGCTTGTGATGGTGGTAGGATCCTCTCTGTCACATCTGTGTGCAGTGGCCCGGAAGTGATGATGGAGGAAGACAATTGGTCCTCCCAGCCAGATGAAGACCATGTCCCCCTGTGGTGAACAGCCCCCCTAGGCAGCCTTACTGCCCCAGGAGGACCATGCACAGCTCACCATCCTGTTCTGGATGCAGCTCTTGGCTTGCATCAGGCCATGGGCTGGAAACAAGAGGCAGGAGATGTTGCTTGATCAGGGCTGGATAGCAGCAAGGAAGGGGGAACTTGCCCAAGACCTTGTGAGAAGTTGGTGGCAGAGCTCTACAGGCACCTTGAGCCTCCTCCCTGCAGGACAAGGACCCCTGTCATCTACCCTTATTGCAGTAATGAAACGATGAATGATGGTGGATGGGCTGGAGTCCATTCATGGGTGGAAACATGGATCCATCAGGCTGCTCCATGTGTTGCTGTTTAGTGGACACCTTTTTTATGACCAGCTTTGCCTCTCCAGCACACAGGTAGGCAAAATAAAGCTGAAGCTGGGCAATGAAATGCATGCCCCTCTTGGGCGTGGGTCTGGAGGATCTACCACTCATGGAGAGCCCACACCATTGCCTATGGCCGTTGAGCTGGAGATGGCCAGCTCTCCAAAAACCATGGGATTGCTCTCCCCCCTGCAAGGAAAATCCTTTCCTTCTCTCTCTTAGTGTGATTGTGGGAGGGCAGGAGCAGGTCTGTGCTGATGGACATACCAGAGTAATTAATTTCAGTAATAAACAACTGCTCCAGTTACATCGGCTCTGGTGCTGCGCTGACTGCTTTCCAAGCTGCAGAAGTACATGGATGTTCTCCTGCCCTTGCTCACCCACACTGGGTTGGCTCGAGGCTCCAAGTGGGAGCGATGATCACCACGTGTCCACCCTAGGCTGCTGTCACTCACATCTTAGTGGGGGTGATTGAACCAGTGGCTTCCAGCCCCGGCTGTCTGTGGGGAATGGAGCCACCAGTGAAAGGTGGCAGCCCTCAAGACCATGCCTGGAAACTTCCCAGCACGTGTACATGTGGGCACAGAGACAGAAGTCATCTTTGTGCTTTTGGAAAGTGTCTTTGAGCCCTGAACAGTCCTGCTACTGTTCCCCTGTGAGGAGTATTCTCAGTACTAGCGGCATGGGGTGGGAACAACCAAGGGGAAAGCCTAGGAATCAGGGGGTAGAATGTTACCATCCAGGGTGGATGAGAGGAGATCCAAAGACATGGGGTTAGCCTGCTTTGGGGTGTCTCAATGGACTCCATCAGCACATCAATTCTCAAGACGGAGAGGACCATCCCCAGAAGGAGCAGCCTCAGAGGGTAGTCTGATGATCAGCCTCTCTGACAGCAATGGGACATGCCTAACATTTTACCTCAGGCAATCTCAGAGCAGTGAGTTGAGCACAGAGGAGGCTTCAGCCCAACAGGGATCTTCCAGGGGTCCGTCTACTGCCCATTCATGCTGTCAGCACCCTGGTTTTTTGGGCTAATGGCAGCCAACGATAAGCTTTGGGTTCCTTCCACCTCCATCTTCCAAGTATAGGATGCAGCAACACCTCTTTATCCCTGGCTTTACCTCCCGTTGCATTGCTTTGGGAACATCTCCAGAATCACAATCCCATCAGGGGAGAGGACAGCTGTAGCTGCATGGCATGGAGGAGGTTTGGGGGGAAACATGACTCCACTTGGAGACAGAGCCCAGCATTGAAACAGAGATGGGTAAGTGTGGGTCTGTGACATACAATACACACAAAGTGTAATACAACAGCCATGAGGAGGGCACCTGGAGACACTCAATGAACCACATAGCCAGCCGTTCTCCTGTCCCACAGCCTTATGAACCCTTCCTCTCCACATCTTATCTGGACCATCTCATTGCTTTTCCTCCGGAATCACCCCATCCCATGGACATGGCTCACCTCAGCACAAACTCCAACCATGGGCACGTGGGGCTGGTTTCACACTCACACCAACTCAAACAACTCCTGAGCAAGACCGCAGTCCAGAGATACAGCACTGTCCCAACAGCCAGGACTTGCTCAGGCATCAAGTAAGCTTCTCGAGAGGTGAGGAGGGAAAACTCCACCAGAAAGGTGCTCTTCACCCAAACACCACTTCCCGGTTGGCGCTGGTCAAACTGGGAATTCCCTGCCTGCTGCCAGACACGCTTCCTCTGGGCTGCTCTTCGGGGTCATGAGAGCAGCATCCAGCTCCAGACAGCCAAGTGCCTGCAGGATATAGGACATTTTCCTCACAGCAATAATTACGGTTGATGATCTTCACAGATGGCCTACCCAGAGCATACCCTTATCAGCATTTGCTGTTCTCCCCATGCAGTAGGGATCTCCCCACACAAACAACCTGATTAAATTCACAGAACTCCAAGCAAAACCAAAAAAAAAAAAAAGTCTTTATTCAAATACAAAAGAGTTGCGTAGAAGTGTACGGGTACATTTCTAATTAAAAAGTGCTTTTACAGTAAAAGCCAGAGCAAGAGTTTGCCATTTCAGCCAAAGCAGGCAGCTTGCCTCATTCCCCTGGACTAGGAACCAGGATCCTCTGCCCAGGCAGGATGGGTCCCCAACACTAAGCCAGGCACCTATTCAGCTTCACTCAGCGATAAACAGCAGCGTGATAAAGCTCGGGACACCCATCGCTACAGAAGTGCGCTATGAGCACGTAGACTACGCAAGCAGAAAAGGTATAATACGTCAAACAGTAGCACTGAGGTTCAGGATAATCCTTGGGCACCTCCAGGCACTCAGGACCAGTTTAGCCTGATGACAGAGGGTTTGGTTTTCATCTGAGGTTTGACTTGATTAAGAACAGACTGCAGTTTTTAATACTCATCTTCATCAACCTCATCTTCTTCTCCATCTGCCGAGTCCCTTCCAACCTCCTCGTAATCCTTCTCCAGGGCAGCCAGGTCCTCCCTGGCCTCCGAAAACTCCCCCTCCTCCATGCCCTCCCCCACGTACCAGTGCACAAAGGCTCGCTTGGCATACATCAGGTCAAACTTGTGGTCCAGGCGGGCCCACGCCTCCGCGATGGCCGTGGTGTTGCTCAGCATGCAGACGGCCCGCTGCACCTTGGCCAGATCGCCCCCGGGCACCACCGTGGGAGGTTGGTAGTTGATGCCCACCTTGAAGCCCGTGGGGCACCAGTCCACAAACTGGATCGACCGGCGTGTTTTAATGGCTGCAATGGCTGCATTCACATCCTTGGGCACCACGTCACCCCGGTACAGCAGGCAGCAGGCCATGTACTTGCCACGGCGCGGGTCACATTTCACCATCTGGTTGGAGAACTCAAAGCAAGCGTTGGTGATCTCCGGCACCGAGAGCTGCTCGTGGTAGGCTTTCTCTGCCGAGATGATGGGCGCATAGGTGGTGAGCGGGAAGTGGATCCGTGGGTAGGGCACCAGGTTGGTCTGGAATTCGATCAGGTCAACATTCAAAGCACCGTTAAATCTCAAGGAGGCAGTGACCGACGAGACGATCTGCCCAATCAGTCTGTTGAGGTTGGTGTAGGTGGGACGCTCGATGTCCAGGTTGCGGTTGCAGATGTCATAGATGGCCTCATTGTCCACCATGAAGGAGCAGTCCGAGTGCTCCAGGGTGGTATGGGTGGTGAGGATGGAGTTGTAGGGTTCCACCACTGCTGTGGAGACCTGTGGGGCCGGGTACACAGAGAACTCCAGCTTGGACTTCTTGCTGTACTCCACAGAGAGCCGCTCCATGAGGAGGGAGGTGAACCCGGAGCCTGTGCCTCCCCCAAAGCTGTGGAAGACCAGGAACCCTTGGAGTCCACTGCACTGGTCAGCCTGCAGCAAAATAATGTATATTTACCTCTCTGTGCTAAGGACTGGAATAACTATCCCAAATAATACAGCAATATATACAACTGTACCAAATAATACAGCAATAAATTCTGCTTAGAGGACTTCCTGGCCAGAGCGCACCCAATCCCTAGAGTGGATTGACTCCGTATGTCACCCTCCTGCACATCTAAAGTGTCCATGTGTTAATCAATTGCAGCATTCCCATGGAGCTGCCATAGGTAGCTCCGCGTGGTAGGATGGAAACTCTTGGCAAATTGCTCCATTATCAGTTCAATGCAATTCCTCAGCAGCTGAGAAGGGATGGGATGTAGCATGTGGGTCCTAGACCCTTAGGAAACATCTCAAAAACAGTTTTACTGACAGGCATTCAAGGGCGTTGTTACAGTCCTGCTTCACTCCTATCAAATGTGGAGTTTGGTCTGCCCAGCTGGGCTAATAATTATCCATTAAGAATTAATATCTGCAGTTGCACAACAAGGGTGAGGCTTCCCTGTGATCGAAAAGTCCTTCTGCCTCTTAGGTCTAGTGTTGTGTCACTTCATATATATATATATGATATGTAACGACAGTTGCTTTTAGGACAGACATACAGGTTCAAATGGCCACTTGCTTTACTGAGCCCCAAATCTAATCACAGCAGCAGCTCTTACAGCTCACAGAAAGGGGTTTTTCTTTTAAGACTTTTACCCCAAACCCCAAATTTAATTGTATTGTGCACAGTGTGTGTCATTTTAAGAGAAAGGCTGGGGTTTTTTTTCTTACCATTTTACGAATTCTGCTGAGGACGGTGTCTATAATCTCCTTTCCAATGGTGTAGTGGCCACGGGCGTAGTTGTTGGCAGCATCTTCCTTGCCACTGATGAGCTGCTCCGGGTGGAAGAGCGCATGGTAGGGCCCGGTCCTGATCTCATCTGCACAAGGAGGAGCAGTCATGGAGAGCAGCACACAGTTACAGGTTCTGGACATCAGCATGACAGAGTAAAACACAGAGCAAATCTACCAGGAGCCCATGTGAGATGACAGTCATGGCATGCTTAGCTCAGACTGGGAATAATGGAAGGGGTGAGAATAACTCCATCTCAACTAATTTATCTAGGTCCTACTATAACTCCTCCATCTTCACCCAGCAGCCACTTTAAGCCAAATTACATTAGGACCTCAAAAAGTTAGGACACTGCCTGTGTTTCCAAAATTATTGTAGGATTATAGTTACTAGATACAGCTTGTGTTTCTGCTTGTTGCAAAGCATCTTGAGGTGGCTGGAAGCCCTACCTCCATCCTTTGCTCCACAGCACACTGAGGAGGAGACAGAGTGCCCCCAGTGTTGACATTTCTGCTAGATGTATCCAACCCAGCTTCAGGCACCTTATGAAGACAGGCATTAGGAGCAGTTTCTCTAGGCTCCATGCAGTCAATGAGGTTGGAGACATCTCCAGCAGGTATTTAAACCCGCTCAGACTCAACGTTGAATGCATTTCATATTCTACTGGCTTGCTCACTAGGTTCCCAATTTAGTGCCTTGATAAGGTGCCTAAAAATTAAGTGGAACCAAAACAAAAGTCTACATTCCTTTCATCACATGAAATAACGAGTCATCCATTCTAGATGATAAGATAGGAGCAAACACCCAGGTAAAGCCTAGAAGGCAGAAGCAGGTAGATGGGAGTCATTTCTGCCAGTTCCTCAAGCAAAAAAAAGAATTTATTTTCTAGGGAGGTACTCTAAATCAAAGTGCCATGATCAAGTCAACCCCCCCAGAGATCATTCATGGACCTGGAAGGAGAAGTAGAAAGCTTGCAGTGGCAAGACACCCGGTTTCCACAGAACCATGAAATTCGTGGCACCCATCTGCTCAAAGATCCTTCACAGGTAGCATTAAAACCCGATGTGCCACATCAGGTAATAGGGTGGTGTAATTCAGACCCACTGAGGTTAATAAACCCTTGTCCCTTTACACCTGCTGAGGATCCTGCTCCAGACAGCAAGGTCTCTAAAAAGGAGAGAATCAACTGAAGACAAGCCAGTGTAGTAAGAGTAACGGGTTTGTCACTCCCAGGTCCATTTGGAAATGCAAACTCTGTCTCCTTCTGATGGTTGGAGACATTTTACTAGAGCAGAGGAGCGGGAGCTGCTGGGAAATATGTGCAGCAACACAAGCCCCAAGGAAACAAGGATCAGGAGTCATGGTTAAAGATGCCACAACACCCAACTGCCCCACTATTACCGATGACAGTAGGCTCCAAGTCTATGAACACTGCTCGGGGCACGTGCTTCCCAGACGCTGTCTCACAGAAGAAGGTCTCAAAAGAAGAATCCACTTGTTCAGACTTGGGGTCCACAGGTTTCGCCTGCTTGGGGCCGGGAATCGTCCCATCCGCCTGGATCCCGTGCTCGAGGCAGTAGAGCTCCCAGCAGGCATTGCCCATCTGCACGCCAGCCTGCCCGATGTGGATGGAAATGCACTCCCTCTGGAAGGGGGAAACGGCTTGTTAAGGCGATTTTTAGACATCCTGTCACTTAGCACTAGCCCCCGCCGTTCTCGTTTGAGCCATTTTCTGCTGCGGATGATGAGGGAAACAGGCGGTTTCCGCCCACCGCTGGGAGCTGGAGCGAGGATCAAACCGTGATCTGCTGGGCAGCTGGACGCAGCCGAGCCGCACACGCAGCATCCCTAGGAAGGGCTCTCCCAACCCAGGGGAGGAGGAAGGAAGGAGGTGATGGGCTTCGTGCTGGGGCAGGAAGCAGCTGAGCAGCGCTGGCTCCTCGCTTAGTGCTCAACTGGCCCTAGAATCATAGAATGGTTCGAGTTGGAACAGACCTTAAAGATCATCCAGTTCCAACCCCCTGCCCTGGGCAGGGACACCTCCCACCAGACCAGGTTGCTCCAAGCCCCCTCCAACCTGGCCTTGAACCCCTCCAGGGATGGGGCAGCCACAGCTTCTCTGGGCAACCTGGGCCAGGCTCTCACCACCCTCACAGCAAAGAACTTCTTCCTGAGATCTCATCTCAATCTAAACCATTCCCCCTCATCCTATGGCTCCGATCCCTGATCAAGAGTGCCTCCTCAGCTCTCTTACAGGCCCCCTTTAGGTACTGGAAGGCTGCTATGAGGTCTCCCCGGAGCCTTCTCTTCTCCAGGCTGAACAACCCCAGCTCTCTCAGCCTGTCATGATAGGAGAGGGTCTCCATCCCTCTGATCATCTTCATGGCCCTCTGCTGGACCCGTTCCAACAGGTCCATGTCCTTCCTGTGCTGAGGACTCCAGAGCTGGATGCAATACTCCAGGTGGGGTCTCACCAGAGAAGAGCAGAGGGACCATGCCATGGAGCAGAGCAGCTGTCAGTTCCCTGGGTCCCAGAGAAACAGGGCATCAGGGACAACAGCTGCAGGCTCCTTGATCCGAAAATGCTCTGCACCAAGCAGGGAGAAGCCAAGCTTGGGAAATCCACAGTCAAGCTGGGAATCACAGCAGGAAATGAGGCTGGAGGAAACCAGCAGATGCCTGGGGCCAAAACAAGGGCAGGCTGACACCTGGGGAGAGGCTCGGAGTCCTTATTTAACCAGGTCACCCTCCGGGAGCTTCTAACTCCAGGGCAGTATTGGAGGTACTGGTGTCTTCTGGAGACTCTCTGGGGACTTTTGATGGTTGCGCTCTTCCCTGGGTAATTGGCATCTCTGCTGATTCCACTGCCCCAAGATCAAAGCACTGCTGCAGCGATGACAGAGGCTCGTGTCTCCTCTCCCAAGGGGAGACTCCCAATTACTGCCATGCGTGGCATGGGGCGGTGCTGCTTCCCAAGGGATCATCATGAAAGGGAGCTGGTGATCCCACCTGGAGGTGGCCAGCAGTGCAGCTGATCCCAGTATTTGTAATGTTGATGGGCAGCTTGGTTCATTTCACACCAGTCCTATCCAGGGCTGGGGGTCTCCATAGACAAGCCCAGGTCCCCTGCTCCAAGTAGCCCACCTTAAGCAGAGCATAACAAATGCCACTGGCAACCCAGTTGTCTCAGAGGTGAGAGGACACTCTGTGCCCACCCACAACCATCCTGCTGGAGGGACTCTGTCCCTCGAAAGTCACTACCCTCTAAGTAATGCTAGACAGTCCTGGACACCAACCACTTGAGGCCATCAAGAGAAGGACACAACACAACTTCTCCCCTCTTGGTCTCCAAGTATGGATGTGCCAAGACACTTCTCAACTCTCAAGCAAGTCCAGTGGCCACCAAATGCCCAGGTCACCTACCATAGAGCTAGACACCAACTGGATGAACGTTCCTGGTACCCCAGAGGGACACCAACCCCTTTACCCACAGCTGCCTAAACACCGCTTAATCCCAGTCTGGGCCGAGATCACCAGTTCTGCTGGGCGTGGAGGCTGCGTTTAAGTCCTCCCTCTCCGAGTTGATATTTGCACTATGTGGGAAATGCTGAGTGCCATTTGCCCATCCCTCCCCGCAAGATGGTTGCAATAGCTCCTTCACCACGATTTGCAAGGGTCAGCGCCGCAGCCGCTCCACCAGCGCTTGCTGGGACAGCTGCTCCGCTCACTGTCCTCTCCCAGCTCCCCAGTGCCAGCACCTGCTTCAAGGGAGCACTGGTATTTTCAGCCCAGGGAATGGGAACAAAAAAAAAAAAAAAGAAAAAAAAAAAAAAAAAAAAGAAAAGGGGCCTGTTGGAAGGAAAAACATTCATCTTTTTTTCTGCAAGTTTTTTCCCCACCTGAAATATGGCAGAAGGGTTGTTTGGTTTGGGTTTTTTTTTTTTTTTTTGAGATCCCAGATCTCCAACATTTGCACCACGATGAACTGTATTTTACAGACTCTGGCTATAGGCAGCCTATTGTTGTCCAGCTGATTTTCCCATTGGAAATACCATGTAAATGTTTAACTGTTTTATAGCCAGGACAGACTCCAGAAGTCAGCAGATAAAAGGAAAAGTTCAAAAGCTGACTCGCTAGGAGTTACTTTGAAGTCCTCTTCCATTTGCAACATGCAAAGGGGCACCATCAGATTTTCCAACATGTTACTTCTCTTTTCTTTTTTTTTTTTTTGCATTCCCAATAAGGTGACAGTTGCGTTATTCTTTACAAAAAGTTTCAGCTGGATCAGCCAGTGCTGCTCAGGACTTGCAGTTTTTTCAGTAACCAGAGCAATCCTCTCCACTTTCACAGCTGCAAACTCTTTAGAGCAAAGATTCCATTAAAAAGCTAGAAGGAAAGGGGGAATTTATTTCATTTAATATCTAATCCCAAGGGTTTGTAGCAGACAAAGGCAACATGGCAGCTCACTCCTAAGGAAAAAAAAAAAAAAAAAAAAAAAAAAACCACCCTAAAGGTCTCTGCAAGTTGCACTGGTTCTTTGTGGCAGTGGGAGAACTGAAGCGTTAAACTTTGGGAAAAGGGCTAACAGTGTCAAAATTCAAACTTTAGTCTGTCACATCGTTGCGTATCGAGATGTGCTGGTTCTCCCCCCAAAAAAGTAAAACCCAACTTGCCTTAAAGAGATAGAAACTTTGCAACTCTACAAACCCCACCTCAGGAGCTACAAACCCAGAGTGAAAGGCAGCAAGAGGCCACTTAAATAACTCTTCTCCAACCAAGTCCTTCGCTTTTCCCTTATAAGGAGCAAACATTGAATCAATGAACCAGAAGGTAATCAGCAATCAAACAAAGCTGTTTGTAATTAACATCCCCAAGAGAAAGGGGAGCAAAAGAGCAAGTAAGCTGTTTAGCTCAGTACACTTGGAAAAAAAAAAAAAAAAGACACTCTACATTTTAAGTTTAGACTAATACAAATAGAAGGCATGCTCTTACCATGGTGAGGCTGGAGGCTTGCTAAGATCTAAGCAAAACAGCTGCTGCCCCTGCCTCTCCCTGCAACTTTATAGCCCAGGAAGGCTTGACTCCACCTGAATATAAAGAAGCTTTCTGCCAGCTTAAAGGAACAGAGCTCCTTTTCCTTTGCATCCCTAGAAATAGCAAGGGATGAACTCATCTGTTAGTGCCTAGCTGGTGTGATTGCTGTGATTAAACAGCCTTGGGTAGAGTGCAATGCGAACTTTTTTCGCATTTTTTTTTTCCAAAGAACCTCAACTGGTGAAAAAAAAAAAAAGAAAAAAATTAGATGCCAAAGTTTAGGCTTACCTAAAAAGAAGGAAACTCCGTGGAAGTTAGTGTGTCCCCATATGATTCACTTTATCCAGCAGAAACGATCTTCCCTTTGTTATTATTCAGAGCACTGCCACTGATAATGCTGTATCTTGTCTGTTTTTAGCCACAATACCACAATTTTGGGTCTTTGTTCCGTATCTCCACAGACCTTCGGGGGAATCTGCTGATTTTTGCCCCTCTGGGACATTGAGGTGTAGGCTCAGGCCCCCTGTTTGGCCATTAAGGGTTCATTTCGCCCTCCTGCCAAGAGCCGAAATAAGGAGACTCTGAGCCAGTTTTGGCCCCATCCTGCAGATGGGCAGGTACGTCTTTAAGACTGCTCTGGATCTACCCTTAAATCCCAGAACTGCTTGTGTGGATATTAGCAACAGGTAGACAAGAGTGATTAGTGGTAACTCATTTATTAATTCCCTTATTTACCTCTTCATTCTCCCATTAAAAGGTTCCCAAACCTTCTTTGGTTCAGCCATAGCGGCAACAGGTTGGCAGTTTTGTAGAGGGGAACACAACCGTGTCACAGAACAAGCGCAGCCAGACAGTCAAGGACAGGGAGTTTTTTTCCTCTGTTCAGCATTGGTGAGACCCTCTCTGCTTACTGGGTCCAGTTTGAGCCGACCAGTATGAGATAGACATTGGTATACTGGAACGATCCACCGTAGCCCATCGAGCTGGTCAGATTTGGAGTAGAAGACATAGGTGGACAGGGTAAGTGTGGGGCTTGTTCATCCTGGAGAAGGGGAGACCTTTCAGCTCACCACGAAGGTGGTCAGACATTGGAGCAGGAACCAAAAGATGGGGGAATTTTCATCCTTGAATGTATTCGAAACTCACATGTGTAAGTCCTCAAGGAGCCTGTTCTAAGTTGACACCAAGATATTTTCAGGAGGCAAAATTAACCCTCTCACCAAGGACCTGTGTGTAAGGACCTGATTGTAAGGATGTCCCCAGCCACAGGGTAAAGACCGCAGCCTTGATGGACAAAGAGATGAACTGACCTGCAAAAGAAAGGCACCTATGGAAGAGGTCTCCTCCACCAGCATGTTGAGCCCAACCTCTGCCTCTGAGGGTAGATGGGAGCATTACCCTGCTCCTGCTTGGGACTATGCCATGGATTTAGGGAATATGAGCCAAGCAGGTTGAGCACATGGCTATGCCTGTTTTGGAAGTGGGGGAATTCAGCCGTAATTGGGTCAGGCAGGATTCTTTTGTTAGACAGAGCATCACACAAACACTGCTGTCAGCGTCGTGGCCTCCAAACCTCTGCTGGGAATAAAGGTGGCCTCTGAGTACAGAGAAGCCATTCATTTCTGGCCTAAACCAAGAACCTCCCAAACACGTGCACCAAGCCTGCCGGTCAGACAAGATCTTCTCTTTCCAAGAGGCATCCGTTCCTCGATGAGAAAAGAGAAAATGAGGCATTTTTAGAGCACGAAGCATTTATTCACTAAATGATGTGCTTTTGGTCAACCCCAAGAACCCCCAGAAAACTTTGGGGCTGGTTTCTGTCTTTCATGGGAAATGGAAAGCAAAAGAGAGAAGTGCTCTAGTCTGGTGGTGACAGAGAAAGCCTGGCTGCAATCTCAGCTCCAAGACATATTTAGAACAACATCAACGAGAAGGACAGAGACCACACCACCACCCCCCCCCCCCCGAGAAGACCCGTTGTGGCATCTCCCAGCCTTTTTATAGCCAGACCTCACAGCTGCTGCCTCCTTTCTTCCCACTCCCGCATCCCAAATATCGCCTCCTCGCTCTCCCTGCTCTTCTTATTGCTCTCCCCACCACAGGGTCCGGCCCCAGCTGCTGTTCGCCTCTACGGAGCAAATCCTTACCCACGAGGACGTGGGTGGCATCCCAAAACAACACTGGGCAAGTGTCCTGAGAGGGAGGGACTCCATGCTTTGGGCAAGCACTTGACTCACCAGGCTGCTGAGGAGCACAGAAGGTACCGCTTTCGCTATCCTGCTCTGGAGAATGACATTTAAACGTCACCTTTTACGCCTGTTGCTTGCTTTTGTTAGAGCAACCCCCGTGGAATCAAAAGGATGTGTCCCTGGGAAGAGAAAATATTAAATTCAATATTAATTTATTTAATTCAATATTAATTTTTGGTGCTGCCCAAGCAGGAAAAAGTGGGGGAGGAAAAATCTCATTTTGCTTCAGGCTGAGCCAAATGTGGGATTTTTCAGGATTTTTGGTGTGTTGGCTGAACTGAAAAAAAAAAAAAAACAGTGATTCATGTAGTTCCAAAATCCACCATTTCAGAAATAATTTGCTCCCATGTTTAATTGTTCACCTAGTTAAATTTGCTCCTTGTTTCACATGCGAATTTCCCTCGCATCAGCTTCCAGCCACTGGCTCTCATTATGCCTTTTTTCTGGGGAGTGAAAGCTGCCAACTTTCCACACCCTCATCCCCCCGAAGGCAGTTGTTGTCTTTTCAAGGGAATTCAGCGCTGGCCGAATATGAGGAACAACAGTCCTAGAGATCTCCAGCCTCCACTTTAGCCTGATCCCGTTTCCCAGCAGGTCTCCATCTGCCTCCGTTGTCCTCCAGAGGCATGAAGCCACTAACAACATTAACGGGAACTCCCTGGTGACCTGGACAAACCTGGGCTCATCCCACTTAACACCACCATCCACTAACAAGTGCGTGACAGGAGAGGAACTTGCCCTCTGCCACCGGTTCCCAAAGCTCAGCCGATGGTGAGCACACATCTCACAAGGCCGTTGTGACTCTCGGGAGCTTTGGTGGCCACTGCATGGTGGCCCTGCAAATTTTGCTGTGTGGCCTTCAGCCTCACATCTGATGAGCAAATGAGGAACCTCCCAAGGGGCACTCACTTATTGATGGACCAATTAGTCCTCTGGACACCCCCCATTTCTCCTTGTAGGGAGGCCTCAGGCCACTGTTACCCTAATTTAGGTTTGCCAGGGCTGACTTTGAAGCACTGCTCCTGATAGCGGTTGTCCTTTATCTATCATGCAGTGAGGCCCCAACCTCAGCTCAGGCATCTGTTACTGATAACCAGAGATGATTTATCCAAGCATTAACCCCCATATCTCCAGCATTTCACTCTGCGTGTGTCTGTCCATGCATGGTTTGGTTTTATACTGCTTCCCTGGCCTTGGCGTCAGCCCTTTCTGCTTCATGCACGTGAAGGATACGAGCAGGGACAACCTCACGTGTGTTTTGATTACATGGTGGTTTCCTACCCCTCCTTCCAATGTACAGATTGTGCTTCAGCCAAACTCCGTCTGCAAACACGTCCTTGCAATGGCGAGACAGCAGAGCAATTTGGATGCAGGGGGGGATCCATTCAGATATACTCCCCCCAAAAAAAAAAAAAGAATTAAACTTGCCCCAAAAGTAAATTACTAATGCAGTACTGTCAGAAGAAGCATTCGGCATCAGCAGGAACTTTTGAAGTTCTCTATTGCAATGTAAAAAGTTACAGCAAAAAGTGATTAAAACTAAAAATCTTCCCTTCAAGACTAATAGGATGGGATGTTTTGACAGTCCAACTTCTTCCCCCACTCCCCTCATTTTTCTTTCCAAATAAAACCCTGGCAGACCCATCCCGTTCTGCTAGACGGCTCGACTGGAGTGGAACTGCATATTTCAGCAGAGCACGGTTCCAGCAGAATTCCCCCAACCAGCTCTGCCTCAAAGCTATTCCCGTAACCGAGGGTGGAGAAAGCACCCTCTCTTTATTTGTCTCTGCACAGCTGCGCTTCTCCTCTGCGCTCCCTAAAGCAGACGGGGACCAGCTGTGGGGTACGGGCTTCTCTGCGGTGGGGTTAGGCTGTAGCAACAGCGAGTGCACAAGGCTATATTTTTATTTATTCTCCAGTCACAACGCGTTATTTCTACTCTCCTCCCTTTAATTGTCTCAAGAGTAATGAGGTAAATGCTTTAAAGTTTTCTTCTAAAGTAACTTGAAGAACGATGGACGTATATATTCTTTAATGAGTTTCAGGGTGGCTGTAAGGTGTCAGGCCAAGGTCTGCCTCCCAGTGCCGTACTCCCGACCGTGGCCACGAGCAGCTGCTTGGAGAAGTATAAAGGGTTGGAAAAATGTATATAAATATATCCCCCGAAACCTCTCCTCTGAGTTTTGTTCAGCTCAGGGACTTTCTGAACTCCACGTGGTTTCTACATACTCAATAACCCTCAATGCATTTCCCTGCCATGAGTTTGTCCCGTGCCCTTGAACCTTGTCCAACGTCAGAATCGGCTCACGGGCACTTTTAGTTTCAATTTGTTCAGAACTCCAAGGAACCAGCTTCCTGCTGCATGACTTGTTTTCATCCGTCCGATATTTGGGGTTTTTCTTCTTGATCCCTCTCCTGCGTTTCTCTGTCCACAAAGCTGAAACCACCTCATCAGACAAGAGTTTGTGTGTGCACATCTCTTGAGGAAACCGAATTGTGTCTTTTTTCTCTGCCAATAAAGTGATTTTCTCTGGTTCTGCAGAGGATCCCAGCCACGTCCTGCTCTCTTAGTAGTTGACCCTACTACCAGTCTTGAAAGTTTTTGTTTTAATTGAAGAGAACGAGCCAGAATCCCCATCGTTCACTGAGGTATTGCTGTTAGTTCTCTCTGTGGAGCTGCCTCGTGCTGTATTTCAGCATTGATTCAATTCGTTATTGACCCTCTACAAAGGGCCCTTCTCACTGAGACTTTTCCTTCTCACCCGTCTGCACGTGGGACAATATGGATTAGAAAAGCTCTTGCCAAATTCACAACCAGTTCAAGCCTTAGTGCTTCTCTTCATGTGTCGCAGATGAAAATATTTGACACGGTTATGGCTTAGCAGCTCTTCAAAATTTATTAGTGATGTAAGGTAGATTGAGAGGTTGAATTTTAGCAGCACTTAATCATTAACGGGTTTAGGGGTTCACAAAGTGAGTAAATAAAATAATTAAGTGGCGACTTAGTTACAGATTCGAAGACGGCAAGATTCACACTGACTTACTAGAAGGTATCCCAAATCAATACATATACATATGAGCAGAGCTACAGATCGCAGGTTAATACATATACATTTATATATCTAAGCAAAGCATATAAGCACAGGCACACACACAGAGACACATCTCCAATCAGGAATTTCTTAATAGCAGGCAATGCCAGCGAGCCAAAAGGTGCCGCTTTTAGGTCCTAAACGTTAACAGATGGCCAGAAGAGCATCCACACCCCTAAAGCTAATGCGTATCTCACACCATATAGGTGGAGAGATGGATGAGAGAGAGAGAGACCAGCCTAGAGTTAAAATTTCCCTTTCTCAGATTTAGGTTGAATATTAACAATGCATTGGCGTTCCTCAACGGGCGGTAGTTGAGGCTTGAGAAGGGTCTTCTCCTGACCTTGGCCTCAAGGTGTCAGCCTGAGAGGTATCTCAGCTCAGGGAAGTTACTGGCCACAGCCTGCTGTGATCCAGAATAGCTTAAAGGCTCTCTAGTAGAATCGCTACTTATAGGATCCGAGACAATCGACTTTCATCAGATACTTTTCCACTCCAGCCCGACTCGGATGATGGTTACACAACCCCAGAGCTTGCTAGATCTTGGGGTCCTGGCATCCCTCTGTGGCCACTATCTGTATGGTGTCAGGAGGGATCAATTATAGTTATTATCACCAAGTGCCAGGAGCCATGGGGACCAGGCACACTATTGTGTTCTTGGTCTGTTGCTCTCTACCTTTTCTTCCTCTCATGTTAGACCATATTATGTCTAAGCAATCCTGCTTCAGCGGGGGAGTTGGACTAGATGATCTATACGGTCCCTTCCAACTCTAAAAAAATTCAGTGAAATTCAGTGAAATTCAGTTACATTCTGGTCCATTGTGTTGTTCAGGCTGGGAGGGAGATCACGCCAAGTACCAAGTGGCCTGAAGGATGAGGAGGGGGTTGCACCACCACATCATGTCAAATGCCGCAGCTACCAACACTGCCTTTGGTGGGGGTTGCAAACTGAAGCTTTTCATCGAGCGTTTTGTAAGAATTAGATTTCAGCACGGAGGTTTAGTTTGAGTTCTTGGGATGAATTTGAATGCACGGTGTACAGAGATCTTGTTGCATGACTGGAAAAACTGGGTAGACACATTGGATTGTCCAAGCTGTTCTTGGCTGCACGGGATCTTCTCATTCCTGCACATATCCCTGCTCCCTGATGGAAAAAGGATTGTTTTGGAGCGGCTGAAATCAAATCCACAGCAGCGTCGAAAGGGCGTCGTAATGTTGTAGCAAGAGACCAGTTCCCCTGCTGTGCTGAGCTGCGCGAAGGAGAAGTTTTTCCTTTCCCGTTGCCACAGACAAAGGCAATAAATGACTGACAATTCTGATTACTTGCAGTTCACGGAGCTTTTCTAATGCTCCTAAATCTCTGAGAAACGATGAATGCTGTCATTAAGCCTACGTAAGCAACTGTTTTGAAGATGTAAAAGCAAAACACTTTTTCCTTCGTCTTCTGAAAGTTGAAATGCACTGTAAAAATACACGTGGGGCTGTGCTACTATTAAAACCGGCTTCTTTTTTCACATTGGCCAGCTCTCTGGCTAAGACAAAACAAAAGCGGGGCCCAACTATAACATTTGTAGAAGGTGCAAGGAGCGAGAAGTGAGAACAGAAGAGAGACTTGAATTATCCATACTAATATGCTTAATTAATTTTTTTTTTGTTTTCTAAAAGCAATTAATTCTGCGTGGTGTGCAACAGTGGAGAAACTCATCACTTGAGGTTGACAGCGGCAGTTTGGCCAACTTGGGTATCTCATCAGCCTCATGGAAGAGCTCTGAAACCTTTCGTGAGTTGAATGTGTCCCTTGGCAGAGTTCCTGCCGTGGGCTGGGAACCACACGTATTGTCTACCCTGATGCTTGCTTGCTGACTACCTGGAATGCAAGGATAGTTTTCATCAAGTTTTATGGCACTTATTTTCTAGGGTTGTTTGGTTGTTTTTTTTCTAGATGAAAATACAAGTCAGGTTGGTGGGTTTATTTAAAATGCCTCTAAATACTGATGGTGACACACTCCCTAATCATGTGCAATTTATGACCTAAGGTTTTATGGCACTATAAATGTCTAAGCTGCCTTGAATCCTCCAGATGACTACGCTCGAAGTAGTGTAAGTGCTCAAATGAGCAACGTTGCCAAGTGTATAAAATTCTACAAAATAACTTGACGCCTTGAATCCTGAAAGAGATCGGTGTCAACGAAGCGTGCTTTAATCTTTGCCTAATTAAGTCGGCTTGTTTGAGAACCACAAGTCCTTAATGCATGTGTTACTAATCCTCTGCCTAATCCAAAAAATCTTTCCGAAAGGGAATAGCCTTAACAAGACAGACATTTAGGTCAATAGAACCTCTACTACTCCTTGCTGTGAGTGGGGAGGAGGAAGCCTGGCAGGCAAAAGCCCTCCTTTGAGCAAAATCTTTTCTGGCCTCAAAGAAAGGGAGCAAAGGTCAAACTTAACATTTCTCCTGGACCATCACAACCTTCTGAAAATGCAGTTTTGCAACCCCTGACAGCACATGAGAGCAGGTAGGTGGTGTAGCATCAGTGGGTATCTCCCCATCCTCTTAGCAAGCCCCTCAGAGGCTGTGCTCTGTCGGTAATTCCAGTTGTGAACCACTCATGAGGTCCCACGGATACCATGTGGGCATAATCTTCAACTATTTCTTGTCTTTGATGGGCACTGGGCTGCCCGAGTCCATCTTCAGTGGCGTAAACAACCTCAGACACCACCAGGGACTCGGCCATAAAGTCAGGACGCGGCCTGAAGCAAAGCAGAGCTTCTGTCCTGGCCATCACAGAAGAGGCTGGTTGTACCAACCAAGCGTTGAGCGAAATGCCTGACTTTGAGATAATATCTTTATAGAGCATCCTAAATCCACTCACGCTTATTAAAATAGCAAGCTGTCGTGAGCGTATAAACCGCACAAGTAGCAGTTATCAGGGCTGTGATGCGTAAGTCAAGAGAAGACACAGGGTGAGGTTGGTGCCTCTAGCTGAAGACTCTTGCTCATGTCCTGATTAGCAGAGTCCTCCTGCCCAGCGCTTGCCCTCATCTGCCTGTGACAAGAAGCTGGGGATCCCCCTGGGCAAGATGTCTCCAGTCAGAGAGACGATGTCTCCATACGGCAGAGTGAGGGAGGAACGTGCGAGGGGCAGATCTCCATAGCATCAGGAAGGATTTTCTTGTGCAGCCTCTGTCTCCTCTGATGAAATCATTGCTGTTGCATGATGGTGGCCTTGGTGGTGACACCGGTGGCCTTGGTGTCCACGGTGGCCTTGGTGGCACCCAGGGTGGTGACAGCCACAGTGACACTGGTAGCAGTGGCCATGGTGGTGGCACCTACAGTGGCCCTGATGACAGCACCTGCAGTGATAGCATCCATGGTGGCCTTGGTGGCACCTACAGTGGCCTTGGTGGTGGTGTCTACAGTGACAGTGTCCATGGTGGCCTTGGTAGTGGCACCTATGGTGACACTGGTGGCCATGTTGGTGGCACTTATGGTGATGCCAGTAGCGGTGACCATGGTGGTGGCCACGTTGGTGGCACCTCTGGTGGCCTTGGTGGTGCCTACGGTGACAGTGTGCACAGCGGCCTTGGTGGTGGCACTTATGGTGGTGGCAGCGCCCACAGTGACACCAGTATTAGGGCTTGCAGTGACACTGATGTTAGAGCTTGCGGTGACACCAGCCACTGCCATCTCCACCTTGGGGACATCCCATGTTGCCCCCATTCCATTCCCGACTCTCAGCAGGGAATGGAAGCTGTGAAAAGGCTTCCAGAATATCTTGTTTTACCTCTTCCTTGGTCCTTCTTGGGGGTTCTGCATTTCCTTCTCTGCTGGACAGGGCGGTGAGCAGATGGACATTGCAGTATTGCCTTGAACATGGGGTCTAGCCACATGGGAACCAGCCCTGGTCCCAGAGCCAAGCAAATAAACGAGCTCCTCTTGGTCCTTCACTAGTGAGAGAGGACATGGGGAGCAGCTGTCTAGACCATCCATCTAGCTCCAGAGCCCCCAGTCACTGGAGACACCCCAAAAATTGGTGGAAATCTAATGAAGAGGATTACAAGAGACATGAAAAGTGTCCCTGAGCTGGACTGGCTTCTCAGCTTTCCTAAAATGTTTGCACTAGGATTCCTGTGGCCCATTATGAGAGGTTCTTCCCTCTTCTGAGCTGCAGCCCATGCTTTGAGGTTCCTCTTTGTCTTCCACTTCTCAGCAGATCCTGTGACTGCTGTGAGTTCGAGGAGAGTTGTAGGTGAGTCTCTGTAATTTAAATTTGTCTAACGCAAAGATTTAAGACCTTTTTAGAGGAAAGTAACAGTGACTCTCATTTTCAGTCTACCTCTCCCTGTTCTGTTCCTTTCTTTTCACCACCACCCAACCTCCTTTTTACTACAGTCTCCAGTGAACATGCTTTACTATGGTTGAAATTCAGATCGGTGTCCACTGTTGTTCTTTCACAGCAAGCTGCCTGTCGGTGGGAAGGGAGATGCTGCCAACAGTCTGGAACTGCTACACCCTTGGGAAGGTGACGCTGGATTCGGGTGCTGGTTGATGAGACTTCCAACATGGCAGATAAAGCACGATGGGTGCGGAGTGGAGGCCTTCTGAGCTCTGCTTGAAGATGGATGGAGGCTTTCTTTGTCTTGAAGATCTAATTGAAAGTCAAAGACAGGTGGGTGTGGCAGAAGTCAATAAAAAGGCAGATCTGACTCTGCTCAAGTTCGGATTTCAGGTTATGTTACCCTCCCCAGTCTGGCCACAGCTCAATCCAGTTTTGACTGACTCCAAATGAAGTGTGGCACTCAAAAGTCTACATTTGGGTTGAATGCTCATCTAAAGCAGCCTCTCAGAACCCTCTTTCTGCTGCCTGCTGATCAGTGGATCATGCAAGCATTCCTGGTCTTACAGATCCAAGCTGTAGCTCTGCAAATCAACTTGGAGACAGGGAGAGCTGCCAGCTTGCACAGGCAGCTCTGTGCTGACCTCCCACCCCACCCAGGAGCACTCAGGCTCCACAGGAGACAAGAAAGTCATGTCATAGATGTAGGACATCACCAAACACAACCTGGAATACCCAGCATCCCACTTGTACCTGCTGATGGGGTGGTGTCCTCTCCCATCACATCCTTGGTTTAGCAGAGCCTTCAGTATTGCCTTCACCAAGAGAGACACACCTGGTGACCGGATCCTTGTATATGCATTATCCTCATGACCTACATACCTACAGTTTCAGCAGAGAAAGCCTGCCAAAAAGCACCTTGCAGCCCACCAATATCTGTGCCGAGTTCTCCAACGAGATGGAAAAACCATTTGATAAGTCCATGGCTCACTGCCTGCTGTGCTGGGGCGGGATACAGCGCTCAGGGATGCAGCTGCAGCCACTGCAGAATGCAAAAAACAGGAGGTCTCGAAAACCTTGTAAGTTTTTCACACCAGTTTGTGGATGGCTGCTGAAGGAACCGGGGTCCAGCTGAGCAGGGGAGGTCTCTGAGGTAGGAGGCAGCTATGGAGAAGAACTGGAAAGACGTGAAAGAATTTGGCAGGTGGAGATGAAGTGCATGAATGTCTATCAGTAACTGTAAGCCAATATAAATTAAATACCAAGTGAGGCAACACAATTTGCTAAACTGTTTAGGTTTGAACAAAAATAGAAACCTCGCAGTTTTGTCATGTTAAGTCTGCACTGGAATAAAATAAGCAAAATTAATTCCCTTAGTTTTGGCATAATATCAGTGTGCTGAGTCTGACTCTTCTGGCATATTCTGCTGAGGGTAAGCCTGGTGTATGGGGTATGCTTAGTCTTTCTCCCATCCCAATGGTACCTTTCAAAATACAAGCACAACTTCTTTCTAAAACCTTCAAATCTTTGTCTCGCATATGGTTATGTTAAACCTTTTGGCAGGCTGCTCTCTCCAGCTTAAAGAGGGGGCATCTACTTTTTCTGAGTCGAGCTGCAGGTTGCACTTCAAAAGGTAGTACTTGCTTTTTAGTATCTCTGAAGAATCCATTTCTGATTCGTTTACTAAAATACAGCCAAGTCAGTGAGATGCCTTGTGCATATGTGGGGGTTTTTGATGGGTTTCAAAGCATTTCGTCCAACTGCTACACAGAAGTTGAGATCAACCTGTGGCTGAAATGAACGTGATAAACTGTAAAAGGCCATTCCAGCATAGCTGCCTGGGGTGCCAGCATCGTTAAAGGGGGATCCTCCTGCCAAAACTGTTTGGTCTAAAGGCAGATATGCACTCCAGAGGAGATACTTCCAATCTATAAGCAATGATAAACCCCAACCCACCCTTTCTTATAGGAACGCTTGGGGCTGCCACCCCATGAGGGGAGGGAGAGACCCCATCCCCTCAACTGTAGCCACTTTCCACAGAGGGAAAAGGATGAAATGGAGGAAAATCCAAGTCTCAGCCAAGTGGGACACGTTTCCAAGCAATACCTTCACCTGAGCGTGTCTAAACTTTCACCCAGTGTCTCGTTCAAAGCACCACTTAATCTGAAGTGGGACGGGAGGAACCATGAGGGCTCCTAATCGCTTTTCAAGGCAGAGTTTCTGGGGTTTGCTAGCCAACCTCCGTCTAGCCAAGGTGTCTGCTTTTCTGCAGCACTATCAGAATTGAAGACCCCACTGCAAATGGTTTACACAGTGGTTTCGTGCACATGGCTCAGGGACGCCAGACCAGAGCCTGTGAGATCCCACCCTCCCAACGCCAGCAAGCAGCAGATGAAAATCCAACCTTCTTCCCTCGCATGGTTTTGTGATGCTGGATGGGGCCAGTTTCATCCAGGCACATCCCATGTTGTCTGGAGAGAGGGAAAACCCTGTAAAAGCAAGAGGAAAAAGGCCAGGGAGTGTGGGTGGGCAGCTCTGTAAAGGAAGCTTCTGCCTCAACCCCGTGCCCACACCCAGAGCACACACCGTGTTTATAGAATCATAGAATGGTTTACGTTGGAAGGGACCTTAAATCTCATCTTGTTCCAACTCCCCTGCCATGGGCAGGGACACCTCCCACCAGACCAGGTTGCTCAAAGCCCTGTCCAGCCTGGCCTTGAACACTTCCAGGGATGGGGCAGCCACAGTTTCTCTGGGCAACCTGGGCCAGTGTTTTGCCACCCTCACAGCAAAGAATTTCTTCTCATATTTCATCTAAATCTCCCCTCTTTCAGTTTAAAACCATTACCTCTCATCCTATGGCTCCCCTCCCTGATCAAGAGTCCCTCCCCAGCTTTCCTGGAGCCCCTTTAGGGACTGGAAGGGGCTCTAAGGTCTCCCCGGAACCTTCTCCAGGCTGAACCCCCCCAACTCTCTCAGCCTGTCCTCACAGCAGAGGGGCTCCAGCCCTCCCAGCATCTCCGTGGCCTCCTCTGGCCCCGCTCCAACAGCTCCATGTCTCTCCTGTGCTGAGGCCCCAGAGCTGGAGGCAGCACTGGGTGGGGGGGTGTCTCCCCAGAGCGGAGCAGAGGGGCAGAATCCCCCCCTCGCCCTGCTGGCCACGCTGCTGGGGATGCAGCCCAGGGTGTGGGGGGCTTTCTGGGCTACCAGCGCACGTTGTTTTCTCATGTTGAGCTTCTCATCCACCAACACCCCCAAGTCCTTCTCCTCAGGGCTGCTCTCCAGCCATTCTCCACACAGCCTGTGTTTGTACCTGGGATTGCCACGTGCCAGCTGCAGGACCCTGCACTTGGCCTGGTTGAACCTCATGAGGTTGGCACGGTCCCATGTCTCCAGCCTGTCCAGGTCCCTCTGGGTGGCATCCCTTCCCTCCAGCCTGTCGACCACTCCACACAGCTTGGTGTCATCAGCAAACTTGCTGAGGGTGCACTCAGTGGTTTAAACCACTCATGTGTGCTTCGAGGGGGGTGCCTGAGGTAAATTTTAAAGATTTGAGCTCTTTTCTGAGGTATGGGGGTTTTATTTTGGGGGGGGTAGCTGTTTCTCCTCCAAATCCTTGTTGATTTCTGCATCCCTTTGATGGAGCCAAGGACATTGCTGCCCTCCCCGGGGCCGTGGGGTGCTGGCTTTGCATTCCCTGAGGAGAAAAGGCTGAAGGGAAGGAGGGAGGACAGGAGAAGAGCACTGGCCGGGACGGAGAAGGCGGGCGGCGGCCGGCCATAACAACTCCGTGCCTCAGTTTCCCCCGCAGCCGGGGTCCTCCCAGCCCGCCGGACGCTAGGGGGCGCTGCGCTCCCTGAGGGAGGACGGCCCGCCTCCCCGCCGCCTCTCTCTCCTCAGAGCCTCGCCCCTCGCTTTGCCCCGCCCCTGCGTCTCCTAGCAACGCTCCCGTCCCGCCGCGCTGATTGGCCGCCGCCGCCAGCGCCGCCATTTTCAAACCGGCGGTTCGCTGCCGCCGTCGCCATTACTCTCTGAGCGGAGGCGGCGCGGTTTGGTTCGGTCCCCGCCTTCTCCGGCGCGACGTGTCACCATGGAGGCAGAGCCCGTGGGCCAGAAGCCCCCTCGGCGGAGACGGGGCAGGGTCAGTGCCGAGGCCCGCGCCAGCCGCTCGCCTCCGGCGGACAGCACTCCCGGTGTGGCCGCCTCGGCCGCCTCCTGCAGCCGGTAGGAGCCGCGATCCCTCCCCGTACCCCCGTCAGGGGCTGGAGCCCCGCCAACGGCCCGTCGTTCCCCCTGGGTCATACGCGCCGCGCCAAGGTGGGGGGGCATCATCTTATAAGGGGGGCCTCCCCTCAGCCTGCAGGGGGCTCTAAGCCCTCCTGTTTTGTGAAAGGAAACCTCTGTCAGGCCATGGGGAACCCTCCTACCTTACAAGGATAATTCCCCTCCTTCGCCTCTATGGGACCCCCCTCCTATCTTATAAGGGGAATTTCTCTCCTGCAGGCTGTAGGGGATTCCCTGCCCTCCTACTTTATGAGATGGACACTCCTTTCCTTCCCCCCTAAGGTTGTAGGAGACGTTTCCCTCTGTGTCCTATAACAAAAGATACCCTCCACGACCCCTGCCAAGCTTTCTCTCCTGTCTTATAAGGTGAAAGTGTCTGTGAAATTAGGGGATCCCCAAGTATTCTGTAATTATACAAGGGGTCCACCAAACGCCCTATCTTTTATGTTAACAGTGGTGGAGGCGTGTTTCTCAGGTCGTAACTGTTTTTCCTGCCTGTTCCTGGCCCTTAAGGGGGGGCTTAACTGCTCCTATCCCCACCCCTGTGTGCCAAACTACCCCTAGGCTTTCATGCAAAGACTTTCCTCCTCCCTCATCTCTTGTGGGGGTGTCTGGCAGGCTGCCCACAGCCCACATCAGTTCAAGAGGAGGAGGAGAGTATTCTTGTTGCCCCTCGGATGGGGATAATCTGGGAGTGGGGTGTCTTTTCTATGCCCTGGAGAGATTGGCTGAGCCTCCAGGATTTCTGCAGACCATAACACCAGATAAACTCCCTCTCCTGGGCATGGGGAGACCCACCTCAGCTCCACTGTCAGCACTGCCTTTTACTCTGCTTTTTAAATCCCCGTGCGTGACATTTGTTACTGTTATTTTGATATGTTGAACTTGGGAGACTTTCTCAAGACCACCCAGTGAAATAAACTGTTATTTTCTAAGTTAACCTGAAGATCAGCTTATCTGTGTTGACCACAGTAATGATACCTGAATGCATTTGTCAGCAGGTGGCCCCTGAGTGGCCCATCTCATGCTGACCGGCATCTAGACAAACCCAGATTGATCAGCAGAGGCTTGTGTTTTCTGTTGCCCTCAAGGTTAGGACATGACTTCTCCAAGCATGCAGGTGATGTAGAAACCACCCATTTCTCACAAATGTGGCTCTAGTTACGTCAGCCTGGTTTCTACCTCCAGATGCTGTATTTGGGCAGAGGTTCACCCCTAGATGTGATCAGAGTCTTGTCCTCATTTCTCTGGTTCTTTGCACCTGATGGGGGGTTGCTGGTGTCCTCAGCACAAGAAGGACATGGGTCTGTTGCAGTGAGTCCAGAGGAGGTCATGGAGATGCTGTGAGGGCTGGAGCCCCTCTGCTGTGAGGACAGGCTGAGAGAGCTGGGGGTGTTCAGCGTGGAGAAGAGAAGGCTCTGGAGAGGCCTTAGAGCACCATCCAGTCCCTAAAGGGGCTCCAGGAAAGCTGGGAAGGGACTCTTGATCAGTGGAGTGACAGAACAAGGGGGAATGGTTTTAAACTGAAAGAGGGAAGATTTAGGTGAGATATTAAGAAGAAATTCTTGACTTATGAGTGTGGTGAGACTCTGTCCCAGGTTGCCCAGAGAAGCTGTGGCTGCCCCATCCCTGGAGGGGTTCAAGGCCAGGTTGGACGGGGCTTGGAGCAACCCAGTCTGGTGAGAGGTGTCCCTGCCCATGGCAGGGGGGTTGGAACTGGATGTTTTTTCAGGTCCCTTCCAACCCAACCCATTCTATGATTCCTCCAGTCTCATCTGTGCCATGGGAATGAGTGAAAGAAAGCTGACTGGGGCAGTCCCTTGTTTTGAAACCTGGTGAAATTCCCCACAGGCTGGAGTGGATGTTATTTATTAGGTGACTTAAATCAAAGTGAGGTAAACGCCTGTGAGCTTGGCTTCCATAATGGCTGGTTTTAGTAACCATTGTGTGTTCTAGATGGCAGAGCATTTTAATGAACTTTTAAAAATAAATGTTTTCATAGAAACATGCTGCAGTATCATCTTGAAGATCAAATTGTAGCTCCTTAATTACCGCACTTGAAAAGTGTAGCATAATTGAAGGCTTCAGCGATCCGGTGAGGTGATGAAACACACTGGCTCGGTTTCTGGGATGGTCGCGCATTCCTTTGTGAGGCTTGTCTGCGTGGAGAGGCCCAGGGAAATTGTGATAAAACTGGGAAAGGAGCTTATGCAGATAAGACATGTATGTATTAAACCTTAAGCTGGAGACTCGCAAGCAAGAAGATGCCAGCTCGGCACCTAGATGTGGTCTTGTGATGTAGATAGAGCAATTGAAGGAGTTGCTGGCTTGAGGCTTGTTCACAGAATAAGGGAAAACTTTAACTGGAAGGGACTTCTGGGAGGTCTGGAGTCCAACCCTTGCTCAAAGCAAGGCCAACTTCTAATTTAGGTGAGGTTGCTCAGAGCATTGGCCAGATAAGCTTCAGAAACCTCCAATGATAGAGATTTTCTTACCTCTCTGGGTCCGTCTCTTCTCTCTGCTCCCTTTTCAGGTAGCTGTAGACAGCAGTTAGATCCCCCTTTGCCTTTTCTTCCCCTGAGTGAATCCCCTGTCATTCTCTCATTGATCCCGTGCTCCAGCCCCAACACCATCTCGCTTGCCCTTGGCTGGATTAGATACAGTTGTTGATGTTTCTTGTACTGGGAGGCCCAAATCTGGACCCAGTATCCAGACTGGGGTCTCACAAATACCGAATGGCATCATTTGACCTGTTTGCTGTGTTTTTGCCACCCTGGTAACACAGAGCCAACTGTCTTGCTGCAAACCGCTAATAACAGAATTTAAATTGTTTAATCCCTTCAGCTGTTGGGGAAGTGACAAACTAGGACAGAGGGACAGGGTTTAAAAAAAAAAAGAAACGGCCTGGAAGCATGTTTTTTTTAAAAAACACTTTGGCTAAATATGCAAAATCTATGTTTTATGTCTGAGCGGTCCTTCTGCCGGGCTCAATTCCTGAGTTTTAAGCCAGTCTAACCTTGCATGTGCTGTTATAGGTCAGTGTGTGATTTTCCCCTTGTTAAGGGTGACTGCATCTCTCTGCCTGTTGTGGACAGGATCAATCCTTGAGTCTCTGGGCTGGGACAGGTAAGAGCTCCAATTTTGCACTGTGTTTGTGGTCCGAACTGCTGGCCTGCTCCGCAGGGCTGCTCTAAACTGAAAAATCCATGATCTTCAGGGGTTGAATTCAGCTGGAGAGCCCCATGAAGCACTTAAGCAAAGGCCCCTACTCCCTAAGCAAGCACTTTTGCACTAGAACATAAATATATTTAAACATATTTACGATAAATTGCCTCACTCCCTCTGTTAAGTTGCCTTAACTTCGTGAGTGTGTGCGCACACATGCATGAAAAAGCTTTTGTCTCCAGCCCTGTAATCTGACCGTGGAGGAGGAGTCCTCTGCCCACCAGCCCCATTTTAGTCAAATATCTGTCCAGGCAGAAAGGGAGCTCCAGTTGCAAGCCTGAGGCCTCTGATTGAAAGACTCTGTGAATGCACTAAATACATTCAGCAATGTTTGAGGGCGAGGTAATATCCTTTATTAGACATGTCCTCTTGCAGACCCTGCCTTGCTTTTGTACCCTTAGACTCTCATGGCTACAACATTCCTGAGTAGTCTCAAATCTGCTGTTTCAGTGAGGGATTTTTTTTTTTAACCATTCGTTTAACTTCTGTAGAAAGCATCAGGTTTCATTTCTGTGATGCTAGAGAATTCCTAACACTTCCAAAAGAGGGTTATGTGGCCAGGGAGGTGTGAAGGGATGTGGTTTGGACAGAGTATTTGTAGTCTTGTCTGTGTAATCCCAGAGTTGTGTCTAAAAAGGGAGGAGACGGTTGATAGCATGCTAGAGACAGTGACTTCATGCAGTTATGAACAGTCAATATTTCCCCTGATAGCTCTGATCTGGGGACTGCTTCAACATCTTATAATTTTCCATTCATCCCTTTCCCCCGTTGGCAATACGACCGTAGCTCTCACAGGCTGATGTGAATCAGGTTTAAGGTATAAACATGGGAGTTAATTGCACTGTTGAACAGAGGGAGATGAAGCCAGAGAGTGTGCCCAAAGCAGAGCAGTCCTGAGGGGGGAGTGAGGAATAGGTTTACCAATAAGACTCTCACTCCGTTGCCAGCTGGTTTCTGACCCAAAATCAGATCTCATAGCTATATTGCTGGGTGACTGTTTCTCTGAACTTCATGTCCCCAGCTATAGCAGATAGAAGACGGCAAAAAAATTGCAGGTAGGTTTCTGGGACAGATGAAAGAAACCTTGTTTTAGGGTTTCTTTGCTCTGTAATCTTGTTCCCAACTTCATAGTTTATTTAGTGTCAAGGTGAATCCAGGCAAAGCTGACAGCTCTGGGGTATGTTATCTCTTCTGAGGTAACACACATAAATAAAACGAGTCCTCTCTCCTGCCCTAGACGTTCTATCTAACCCTGACTTATATCTTGCATATATCTTTTGCTGAGCTCCATGAGCCAGTGTGGAGGCTGGCTGTGGAGGTCCTCCCTCCAAATGGGGTGGCTGGCACCCCACTGGGAGGAGACAGGTCCCCTTCAACCCCAGGCAAGCCTGGTGCTTGCAAATTTTTATCGTTGTCCAGAGTCAACTGTTCTTTCCAATATCTAGAAACATCCTGTAGATTTCATATTGCAGAAGCACCTGGAGGCAATCATGCAAGGTTGGAGAACCACTGTGCTGAGTTTCTGAGGATAGAGATGGGCTGTCAAGGCACACATCTAATTAAAGCCCTACCTCACTCTCCCCTTCTTGAGTGTCTGCATCTCTGGTAGTACAGAGCCACAGCTCTTTTCAACCACTGATCCTATGATCTTGTGCCTCTTCTGTGACCTGTTGGTACTTACTTGTCACCTGGGGTCCCAGACCTTGTAAAGACAGAGCAGTTCTGAACAAGAGACAGCTCTGTGTCACTTTGAGACAAGCTATCTGCAGTGGGAAGGGAAGAGAGTCACAGCTGATCATACATATTCATGTACTTGTAAGTAGTTTAATTGTAACCGTCACTTCTTGGTAGTTATTCAAATGGGATTAATCCCAATTAACTGGCTGACTTTGTATGGAAGGATTAAAAGAAACTAGTGTTTTTATGTAGGTCACATCAGGGTGGAAGGTGGAAAAGATACTCGATTGTCAAGTTGTGCAAACAAAGGTGGTGTCACCGTAAACCCTTGGGCAAAAGGTGGTCTGAAGTAGGTTGACTGGTATTGACTTGAGAAAGCAAGGACAAACAGCTTCTGTCTGGGGGGATCAATGGATGGGGCTGACAAAAGGGCTTGGTAAAGTAGCAGGTGCTGGAGAAGAGCTTAGGGTCTGGTTTTGTGTTTTCTCACAGATGGTGCAACTGCAAACTGCTGCCAAAGGTGGGGTCTGGGTTCCCCAAACCACCGCTGTTCCTGCTCCTTTCCTTGCAGCAGTCTCAGTCACTGTGTGGCTGCAGGGTGAGCTGGGTACTTCATCCCAAAAAGTGAACTTTTACATTAAATCAGCAGCTGAACCACCTTTTCCCTATGGACTGCTGAATTGAGGCTGCAGGGATCTGGCGGGGAGGAAAGGATAAAGATGGCCTTTTTTTGGTGGCAACCTGCAGTCTCACTGGGGAAGTATAATGCAAAGAGAGAGCTCCTTCAGTGCAGGAGGTTCATCAAGAAGAGGTTTCTGTAGCAGAGATGGGAACAAAGCAGCTGGTTGTCCACACAGGAGAAGAATGGCTTTTAAGGAGGCATCTGAAGAGAGTCCTTCCTGAATTATATGTTTACATAGATTTTAAAAAAAGGCTTTTTAAACTCTTCCCTGATCATCCACTTGTTCTGCACAATCCACAGTAAACTCTTCAATTGGCTTTTATTTATTCACTGTACACATTTATGCTATTTAGAGTCAGTTGTTTTTTGGCCGGTGACCTAACACTGTTGTGAAGGCCAAGTGTTTTTCATGGTGATGCCTCTCTCCTGCCTTTCTTCTCCCTAATTATGGCTTTTCTGAAATGAATGTTGGTTTGCTCTTGATCTCTGTTGTGATTAAAGCCTGTATTCCATCAGACTTTCTTGGGCTGGTAAAATACTAATGAAGAGTGCAAACATACACTTTTCCTTCCTATTATCACATCAAAGTTAGCACAAATGGAAACTTTTACTCCACTGAAGAAGGTAGCTATTAAAATGCATCACTTGAACATAATTGGAAGCTACGGTGCAGCTTTCAGAAAATGTCTAGAGGCTCTTGAATTACCACTGGTTTTTATTCCAAAAGCAGGATCTGAGTGTCTGGGGCTGAATGCGTTCAAGGCACGACAGGTTTATACACAACGACTTCAGCTGGTTGTCCTTCCATAGGCCTCAAATGCGCAATTCTCAGGAGACAGGTAACGCTGCAGTAGCCATCGTGGCCCAAATTGTGTGTCCCTATTTTGGCCTGAAGTTACTGTAAAAGAATGATGATACTTTCGCAATCATTCATAAAAATCAAATGAGGGTTTGAGGCTTTTAAGGGTGAAAACCCCACTGGTGTACTTTGTTACTTGTGCTTCTCAGCTCTCCTCTGCACAAGAACTCCACAATGTTTCAGCAACTGGGAGAGGCCTTGGAACAAAGTATCCCTAAACCTCTGATGCCAGTGTTCTTTTGACACTGTATTTTCTTCCTCTATAGACTGTTTTTCAGGGAAATAGCTAGTATCATGTTAAGGTCATCTTTCTCTTTTGCTACACTTTGGGTGTCAGGCGGTTTGTTAAAATCCAGTAGTAAAATCCAGTAAGGTCAGGATTTCATTCCAGTTTGCTGGACATTTGTTAACTTACTGGGCACCTATTAACAAGTGTTGGTGTGGGGAAACTTTCTTGTACCTGGTGATTTTCTGCAAGGGATAAAGTAGATGTGACTACTCAGCTGCACGGCTCTGGAAATAGTTCCTGGGGTTGTTTGTTTTGTTTTTTGGTGGTTTGTTTAGGTTTTTTTTTGTTAGGACATGTGAAATGTGTTAAAACACAGGCAGAACTAATAAAACAAGCTGAAGTATACACTTCATCTCCTTTTGGTGGCTTTTGAAAGCATCTGTGGAATGCTCTTCCGCCCACAGTGTGCCCCCAGTGCAGCTTAGTGTTTCTCAGTGCTTGGAGATGGTGGAAATAAATGAAGTTTCTCACAGGGAAGATGAGATGAGGGTAGGAGGAGGGAAAGACCTGCAAAATCATTCAGAACTTGCTTTTTCTAAAACGTGGTGCTGCTGCTTTCCCAACCTACATGGCAAGTGCCACCAGCTGGTTATGAAAGCCTGTTAAAACCTTTCAGCACTCTCAACAACCCTCTATGTGAATGTTGACTGTGGGTAACACCAGTCTCTTAATTACTGTATGCTGATGATAGCCTGCTTGTTATTGTCTTGTAAAACAGAAGTCATGCTACACTTACCGAATAATTATCTTCACTCACAAATCATTATCCTCAACATCCAGTTGCTTAAGCCTAGCTATTACTAGCTTCAATTAATATTTTCAAGGCAAGCTCATCACAGATGCCTTGCAGGGTGCTCCCTTCAGATACATAACTTGCAGCGGATGAAGACAGGATATTACTGCTATGCTCAGCCAACTTCAGTCCTGCAAGTCAAAAGATAAGGATGGCATCTCTTCTGTAAACACGGTCCCTTGATGATAAGAATGAGCCCTTCAGTGCTTTGCACCCAGTGAAGTAACCTTTGTGTGTGCTGAAGGTATCTTTTCTGCAGTTGGAGATGTTCTTAACTCTATTTGTCTCTTTTGACTGGGCTTGCTTCTGACCTAGGTGTCAGGCAAAGGCTGGGATAAGCCAGCAGCTATGACGTGTTTTGGTGTGACGGGGAGAAGACCTCACTCTTTCTCATTTTTTTCCTTGTGAGTACCTGCAGTAGTTTTTAAGAAAAGAAAAAGAAAAAAAAAAAAAAAAACACAACACAACCCAAAGCACTTAATCAAATGCTGCTTCTGCAGGGGAAAGATCAAGAAAAAGCCACCAACTCTTACAGTCCTGCTGATCTGGAACAGATTGCCCAGAGAAGTTGTGGATGCCCCATCCCTGGAAGCGTTCAAGACCAGGCTGGATGGGGCTTTGAGAAACCTGGTCCAGTGGGAGGTGTCCCTGCCCAGGGCAGGGGGTTGGAATTGGATGGTCTTTAAGGTCCCTTCCAACCCAAACCATTCGATGATTCTATCTGGACAGTGGAGAACTGACCGAGTCCGTACAAGGAGAATCATTTTACTGAAATCATGCAAGTACTCACTTCAGTGAACTATGCAGACATCTACCTCAGTTAATTTTATGAGGAAATTCTGCATGTCTTGACTATAATCCTGTGTGATCAGAGGAAACTGAAACAAAAATATGGTCTTTCTCAAAGGACTGAATCTTGCATCTGTGATGTGAGAAACAACAGGTAAAGGCTGCATCTCTTTATGACAAACACTTATTTTTGCCAGAACAAGAATATTTTGACGTATGCTAAAGTGTGAAGCTCCAAATCATACCAAAGTTATCTTGCCTTGTATTCCACCACCAGAGAGGCAGTCTGGATGTACCATCTATGCTGCCATCACATTAGACCTCAAGTGTAATGAATTTAGGTGAGAACAGCCCATGGGTTAAAGAAAAGTTTAAGTTGTGAAGGAGAAAAGATCTGGTTTTATTTACTTAATCCTCTTCTCCGCTCCAGGAACATAACAGACCTTGTACTCACAAGGCTGGTACTGGAAGGCTGCTATAAGGTCTCCCCAGAGCCTTCTCCAGGCCGAACTCCCCCAACTCTCTCATCCTGTCCTCACAGCAGAGGGGCTCCAGCCCTCCCAGCATCTCCGGGGCCTCCTCTGGCCGCGTTCCAACAGGCCCATGTCTCTCCTGTGCTGAGGCCCCAGAGCTGGAGGCAGCACTGGGGGGGGTCTCCCCAGAGCAGAGGGGCAGAATCCCCCCCTCGCCCTGCTGGCCACGCTGCTGGGGATGCAACCCAGGATGTGGGGGGCTTTCTGGGCTGCCAGCGCATGTTGTCGGCTTGTGTTGAGCTTCTCACCCACCAGCACCCCCAGTCCTTCTCCTCAGGGCTGCTCTCTAGACGTTCTCCTCCCAGTCTTGGTGTCATCAGGAAACTTGCTGAGGGTGCACTCAATCCCACTGTCCGTGTTGCCGACAAAGATGTCAAACAGTACTGGTCCCAGCACATCTGGAAGCACTCTCTAAGGCTGGCAGTGATCAATAGGTAAGGAGGGACCATTATGTCTTGTAAACATAGTTAAGCAAATTTCTGAAAGGGGTGAGGTAAACCGACAGCCTCAAAGTTCTTCTGCTTCTCTATGGAGATGATGTTTGACGGGGTTTAATAGAGTTCTAGGCATGTCAAGTAGGGGTAAAATTGTTGTTAACCTGAAGAATTGCCTGTCACATGGATAGGCATTAATGTGTGATATTCTGCAAAGAAGGGTTGAAAATGTGGTAGGTTTGAGAAAGCAGAGTGCTGTAGCACTGTGGCAGCTCTCTGCAGGGCTAGATCCAGGTATCTTTGTGAAGGGGAAGACCATGGAGAAAATAAAGGGGTAGGAAGGGAGGAATAGAAGCTTGTACAGGCTGAAGGAGAGGCATTTGCATGTCTGATGGGAGAAGAATGAGACTCTGCTGCTGTTTCACCAACAGAAAACTTGTGGGACCTCTTCAATGTCTGCTGTTAGGTCAAGCTTTTCAAATGTCAGAGCAGCGTACCTTAAATTTTCACATTGTTCCTATTTCTACTGACCCAAATGCTCAGTATTCACATTTGACATCATACCAGATGTCAAGGCTTTCAGTTTCTGTCGTATTAGGAAGCTTTTGCTTCACTTCTTTTGGTTTCAGTTTTCTGGGCAGCTCTTTGTCTTGCCAAAGTTATGCCAAGTAAAACCCGACCCTTTAGGTTTTGAAAATGTTTCTTCTTCCTCTGGGCTCAATTTTTGGGAACCATTTACATGTGGAAGGATGTGAGCAAGTGCCTTTGACTGCTTTTCAGAAGTGCCAAAGTAGATGTCCTGCATTCAGCTATTATGAAGGAATAAATCTGCCAAGCTCTCTTCCTCTTCCACTTCATAGAAGCAGTTTCTTTTAATATGGTAGCACAAGAGAAATACAAAGTGCGTCTTGGCCTTCCTCATGTACTCAGAAGGGTGATGTTTTGCTTGAATTTAGCTTAATAAAATACTAGGGTTTTTGTTTTACCCATATCTTTTTTTAAAAGTATTCAGGATAAACTGTAGGTAAACTTTCATTGCTTGTCTAGATTAACATATATTAAAAGCATGGAGAAATGGCTCAGAGCATTTTAGTGTGCGTGCCTAGTGGCTGCGGATTAACCTGTGAATCTTTCTGTAGGAAGATAATAAGCAAGCACTAATGTAAAAACTTATTAACATAATTTTATAAATTAAGGATTCCAAGGTAGGGGCTCATCTTTGCTGGAGGCTTGGAGAAAGACAGTTGGGAGTAAGTCATTTTTAAAATATGTGTATTGCGTGTGAGGTAGAAACTATGGAAGTGGTATCTTTTGGCAGTTGTAGTGGATGCTGCTGTCTGTGGCAGTAAACAAGCACCTTTTGGGAGCTTATGACTGAAAATACATGCTGGTGAAAGACAGAGTTTAGATCTTACAGTTCTAAATCTTGGATGGACCTAAAACCACCCAGTTTCTCAGGGACATCAGTTGTAGTGAGAAGTTACCATTACTTTTGATTTCCTGATTTGTAAATCCTTTATTTTTGGGCTTTCCAGTAACGCTTTTCTTTTAAACTTTGCTAAGATTTAAAGGCAATGCGTAGATAAAAATATAACCACACTGAAACTGATGGTGAGATTTCCAGTAAATTCACTGATTTTACCCTTGACCACTTTGTACAATGGATTAATTTCAAGCGCCAGTCAATTTGACAGCCACGGAAGCTTCCCATCTCGTCTGACTTGCAAGGATTTCCTCTCTGGATACTGGAAAAATTTCATCCCTACCCTTAACACTTGTTTTCTAGCTCTGCTATCAGTTGGCTAAAATTACTTGTTGCCTTCTCTCTTTGGTTTTTTCCCCTTCCCCCCCTTGTCTTCCTTTCCTGTCAGATCTGCCAGTATATTTTATACTTTCATTTCTGCGTCAGCTTTAAATCTGTTATCATCTGTGGCGTGAAGAAACAGCAGGAAACATGGGGTTTCTGGTGAGTGTCAGCAATGAAACTTAAAGGAAAGTTTTGAAATGCCTGAGAAAGGAAAGCAGTGATAAGGCAGCCCTGACAATAATATGTGGAAGGAAGGACTCTTCCCAGAAAGGAACGCGCCGGTGAGAGATGAACAAACACTGAGAAGCAATGGGGTGAGAGAAACAGAATGACTACATGCAAGTTTCTCTTAAAAATAATTTATAAGCGGAGGGGAAACAGCTGGTGATGATCCTGATGCTGCTGAGGTAAAACAGTGAGGATGGAAAACCATTTCCCCCAGTGTAAATCAGTTAAATGAAGATTAGACAGTACTTAAGCTTATATGGACAATTCCCAGGGAATCTAGAGGAATTTGACTACTTGTATTCCTGTTAAACTGGCAATGTTTGGCTGCTTTTGGAGAGTTAAAAGATGTAAACATTCAGAATACACTGAACTTTTATTTACATTTCAAAATTCTGCTCACAGGTAATGAATATTCATGTTTGCATCAGAGCTGTTCTTGAAGACAGTGTCTCTTATATAGTGTGAGGCTTTATTTAGTGTGTGTGTTTGTGTCCTGGTACCTGATGCCTTTTACTGCTGTAATTGAAGAGCCTTCTAAAAACCTGCAATGGAAGTGAATGCAGGCATTACTTCATCTGTTAATCAAAACTAGCAGCTGAATATAAGTATAAAGTACTCCAGGTTAGGAAAATGCATCCACCAGATTCTGAAATAGGCTTTAGGTAGATCATTCAGTTTTAATTTGGCTTGGAAACAAGTAGTATCCACCTAAGCTCTTCCTGAGAGGAGTTTTGTCTTGCAAGAGAGTGAGTTGGCCAAAGTGCCACCTTCCACAGAGCTTGTCACAGCGACTGGGATGGCTGTCGCTGAGGGATTTCTGCTTTGCATTTTATAGGCAAAAATACTTCATGCAGTGGAACGCCACAGAGAACTGGGCCTTCGCTAAATGTGGCAGGAGTGTGTCCTCAGCAGGTAACCACTGCTTTACTTTGTGCATGCCTTCACAGCCACGGACAGGCAGTGTCACATTCGAGCATGACTTTGTCACCTCCTGACAAGCCCTGAACACAAAGTCCACAGGCGTGAGCTTAGGAATTAGATTTATCTTCAAAATAAAACCATGTCATGCTATTAACATACCCAATGAGCCGGAGAAAATGGCAGGTGAAGGTTTGTGACTTGCTTCCAAATGAGATTTTAAACGGTCATTAAGTTTGTCCTCCCAGCTGCACATCTTCCTCGCTTCTCAGCTTTTATACTCTCCGGGGCAAACTTCACCAGTCCCTGGAAAGCAGTTTCATGTAGGATTCACATGCCTCAATATGTACCTTGTTCTTTTAACTGTTTAAAATTTGCAGCTTTGTTGTTTCAGCTGAGGTACCTCTTCCCTTTGCTGTGAGAAATGTAAATAATTCTTCAGTTTCTCCACACCAGAAATTACAGGTTGCCAGTGAATCTATTTAATTCTGTGGTGCCATAGACCTGGTGGTCCCCCCCAGTTACCAACCACATCCTGGTGAGAGGGGAAGTACCTTATTAAATGTGCTGACATAATTGTAAGCAATTATCTGACCAAACCTTCAACTTTACCTGCAAATGGACAGGAAGGCGGACTTGATCACAGGCCTTGACTTCCCGGTGCCTTGCCCTCCTCAGGCAATTTTATTTAGGGTTACTTTGAAGTCTTCCCAGAAATTAAAGCTGGGACGGAGGCCCTCCCAGTAGTCTTAACAGGGAGGAAAAAGGCATAGATTATTTCAGATGTTTGGGTGGGTCCCAGGTGGACAAGGGAATTTGTTCCTTGAGCAGGACCCCACGCTTGTCAACAAATTCTGCAAAAGAAGCATGTAGGTCCCTGAAGAAGGATGCAAAGTGTTATCTCTGCAGTTACGATCTTACAGGCTCTGTGCTGCCAGCATTATCCCTGCTCCATTTGGATGCTCGACTGCTCACCTTTATTCTTGATCTTTATTTTGGTGAAGCCAAAGAAAATGCAGACTTCAACAACAACAAAAAAGGCATAAAGCCAATAATGTAGTTAGAAATGCAAATCCAAGTGGGCCCCACCTTATGTGGAGGAGTAGTAACAACCTTGGCTAAAGTTTCCTGCGTGTTTTAGCAAGTAATCCTAAGGACAGACAATAATGCAGCCTGGTTTCCTACAGAGCTGGCTTGTGCTTGGATTCTCTGATGTCTTTTTCTCCCCACCTCCAGGATTGAGGTGTAACAGTTCATTCATGATGTGCAAAGTTGGGAGAGAGGCTTTTAAAAATAAAAAAAATATGTGGAGATTGAGTCTTTGAGTTTGGGGAATGGGGGTAAGGTCTAGTAGGAAAGGCATAAAGGGGTGTACCTGCTGTTGGGGGCCTGGGTCCTCCAGGTCTGTGATCCTGGAGGTGGCTGAGCATGATTTGCCCAGAGAAGCTGTGGATGTCCCATCCCTGGAGGGGTTCAAGGCCAGGCTGGATGGGGCTTTGAGCAACCTGGTCTAGTGAAACGTGTCGCTGCCCAGAGCAGGGCAGTTGGAACTAGATGATCTTTATAAGGTCCCTTCCAACTCAAACCATTCTATGATTTGCATCCCACTGATGCTACTGTGCAAAATACTTTGCCCTTCTTATAGTGTGAAGGGTGTCTGGGCAGCAGGATCTGCTGCAGAGGAGCTCTTAGGAGGACAGAGACTTCCCAGGGCCATTTGGAAGAGGCTCAGGCTTCTCCCTTTTCTCCTCCATCTTTTTCTCATGTCTTTCTGGAGCTCTGTTACTGCCAGAGCTGTCTTCTCACTGTGTCCTCCTGTGCTGGAGCATATACAGGGAACTCCAGAGTATGAAATAAGGGTCTCCAGAGCCACTGCTGGCTCTGACAGAACTCTTAATTTCTTTTTCAGTCCTTTCAGGGGCTGCCAAGCACGCAATGAAATCCTCTCCCTCTAGGTGTCACCACTGGATTGTGAAACAGATCCTTCCTCTTTTCACTTAGGCTTTGAGCTTATTTCCAATACATTGACCGGTTAGGCTACATTTAGGATTAATTTCGTTTTACTGAGTCATATTGTTGGTGTTTCTCCACCCAGGATGAATGGAAATAATTTCTTGAATACATGCTGGTTGTTTTTTTCCCTTTCCCGCTGTGAATTAATATTCTTCCATGACAAACTGTCTGCTGACCATGACCTTTTCCTAAACCATTTAAACTCGCTCAGCTCTGAGGCGACTTGGAGGGAGAAGAGCAAATGGGGAACCAAAGCAGGTGAACACATCCCAGATGCCCTGAGCTCTCAGCACGTGGGTGGGCTGGAGGAGGAACCCAGCAGGGCCGGGAGCGTTCCTCACCTGTGTCTTCACTTAAAAGCTCTCCTGCAAAGTTGTCTGGGTGGTTCCAGGCTCATTTCTGAGCACCCAGAATATGTTAGTCTTTGGCATCAGAGAGACCACAAAAGCCTATTGCATAAAATTACAATTAAGCTGATTTTCTGCCCCCGCACACATGAAGGTCTGAAGACTTTTTGCAGCCGCTTCCATATCTAGCTTAGTGAGAAGAGTCAGTTAAAACCTCTAGATGCAAGGCTTTCCAGTGAGACTAAGATATTTAATTCCCGTGGCTGACTTTATTTTTAACAGCAGTTGCATTCATGAGTCCCTTAAACTGCCTGGAAAATATCCCCCAGAGCATTACATAGCATTATCTTAATTGGTGGGCCTGTCCTTCACAAATGTACAGCCACTTGTTTCATGGGACTTTGCACTTTGTACAACGATCTTTCGGGCCTGAGGAGCTGGCTTTGTTATAACTTTCACAGAAGGCTCAGCTTTGAGACTCAGTTAAGGACAGACAGATGGAGGCCAAGGCAGAAAGTGCTGACTTTCAGCAAAAAGGTCTATTAACCACAACACGGCCTGGCCTCTGGCTCATCCCGCCTCGAAGGCTGCCGGCTGCTGGTGGTGTCACATCCCCTTCCCTGAGGTGGTTTATATCAGTGAAATGAGTTGGTGTTTTAACTTGTGCTGTACCAACAGTTGGGAAAGAAGCTGCTCTCCCTAATAGGTGAAGCTTTGAGATAAACAACGTTGTCAATGCAATAGTCCTTATCGTTGTATCAAGCCGTGTTTTCTGAACGGGGTTTACATATGTAACGTTTTGTGTTGCTGCTTGTTATTTCAGCTAACTCATGTATCTCCCACTCGGGTTTTGACACTCATTTTGATTTGTTAGTGATTATCTCTTTGCATCGAGCCTACTGAGCGTTGCAATATCACGTTGCAATACCAGTCCATACACGTAAGGGGGCAGGTTTGAGATTGTTCTGGAACAGAAATCGATTTTCTTTGTGTAAAGAATTGCTTCGGGCTAATCTTTAGAAGAGACAGAGTAATCCTTGTACTAACTGTCCAAGAATGTTCTCTTGAACATGAATAACCACTGGTTGAGCTGAGTGAGTTTTAATAGCGGGTTTCCTGTGGACATGTCTAGCAGACTTTCTCTTCTCTAAAGACTCTACATTCTTTCTAGAGAGGTGCTATTTTCCCCTTGCACTGCGAGATTTATTTTGTGTGTGGGTGGTTGGTTTGTTTGTTGTAATAACTGGAAACAGCTATAACAGCTTTTAATAAAACTTCATTATTACTCTGTCTAAAAATTGAAAACAGGCTTCAGGTGTATTTATACTTCTCCCATGGAAAGAGATTAGAGGCTCGTGTCAGAGCTCTCCTCTCTTTCTCATCATGCTACCTCGTATGTCTTTCTTGGCCCCCAAGCAGCCGCCTTTCCTTGCCAGCCTCCATAAAATTATCCCTGGAGGCAGCCGTTCCTTGTCTACTGCAGTAACTACATTTTCCCTGATTTCTTAATCCTTCATCTGTATTGTTTTGTCTGGGTTTCAAGCTCTTTTCCTCTCCTTGCAGGCCTTTCTTTACTCGGTTCCTTATCAGCTACTGCCTCCTAAACCTCTATGGTCAGATAACCAAACAACATCTGAGACTCTCATCCCCATAAGGAGAATTTGGCTTCTAGCCTGAGGTCTAACCTGATCATTACTGCCATCCATGTGCAAACTGAGTTAACTGGCCAGATTAGGAGAATGAAGGTATCTCAAACTGGAAATTGTCATCCAGGACTTGAACCAAGTAGTCTGAGAGCTGATACTCCTCTAATGCTTTCCCACCAGCAGGACAGCGGAGGGTCTCAGCAGGAAGCATCATGAGATATGTCCTAAACACATACAGATGGGCATGGAGGACCAAGAAACACTGCTGTGGTTTTATGTCGGAGCTCTGTGACTGCAAGCTTGGGTCAGAACAGGTACCAACCATTTGGAACAACTTCAGCTGGGACCCACCACTGAAGTTCTCATGGAAAGGGCAAAGCTGAAAATGCTGCATGAAAAGGGAGCCCACTGAGGAATTGGAAGCCTCCAAGCTCACGCAAAAAAGGAGGTAGTTCAAGGTTAAAACAGTGTGAAGAAAGGTAGTCACAGTGAAAGGAAACAGTTATCTTGCCTGAGCACAGAAGGTACTTTAGTTAAAGTGCCTTAAATGAATTTAATAAAACAGTGCAAACCCTGTTTGAGAAAATGAGCTCTCCTGGGGTGATTACTGGCCTGTGTCAACTTAGCACAGGTCGATTTGTCACTGGCTTGCAGGGCTGCCTGGGATATCAGCACTAAATGTGTTTACTCATTTTTACATTTAGTAGGAAAAGAATGAAAGGGACTGTGCCTTCAGAAAGTAAAAGCATTAAACAGTCTCTTTTGTGTGAGCAAAGTACACCTTCCAGTCCTTGTAATGTTTAAATATTTAAAATATGAAGTCACTGAGTTCTGTCTTACCACCCACCTACTAAGGCCTGTTTCTCTTCCGATCTTACCCTTAAATTGTATAGACATTACATTATACAGCTCCACCCTGCAGCCATTTCCTGCCGAACTCCTTAGTCCTGGGTATTTTCTGATTATTTTTTCTCTTGTCTCCTTTTCTGTTTTTCCTATGGCTCCATTTTTTTTTTTTTTTTTTTTTTTAATTCATGGTTCCTAGATTGCTTCTGGCTTGGTCTGCTCTGCCTAAATCTGTGTCCTCGTTTCTTTTTTTATTGCGTGGGATAAGTGCTGATCTCCTTCAGCCTGCAAAGCAATGCAGGGCATCTTTTTATAGCCCTGCCAAAGATGAGAAGGAGCTGAACTTTCTTAAGAACATAAGAGCTAGTTCAGAACAAGGATCCCTCTGACCCAATGTGCTGTCTCCAACAGTGATTTGGGCACTGAGTAAGAACAAGACTGACATTTATGATGTTCCTTTCTCCTGTACCGTCTCAGTCTCCACCAGTTTTCAATTTGTCTGCTTAGTGGCCCCCAGTAAATCTCTTCCAAGGCTTTGCCTAGTCTCATCTTGATCCCATGTGGACCTTGCAGCCTGCAGGTTAGTGGTTTACCTGGGGTGTTTCCGGTGGGGCTGTGGCCGGGAAAGCCTCTCCTCTACTGGAATGGGCAGGAAAAGGGATGCGACCTGCCCCCACCCCAGTGGAGCTGTATTTTATGGCTTCTGCAGAACTGCCCTGAGCAGTAGGAAAAACGCTGGCTTAGATTATTTCAAACCGAAGCCATCCTGTGGCTTGGTTTGTTTTTGTTGTGAATCATAAGTAATTACAAACACATTATTCTAGTGCTGATGAGTCCCCATGCTGATGCTAGAGCAAAGGGTGAGATGGCTTCCTTTAAATACACACGTGGCAGCACCACCGCTCTTACCAATCCCCCACCTCCTCCAGTTTTAAAAGAGCCTTGAGCTGCTGTATAGACCCGTATAATAGAAAAAAAAAAAACCAACCATGCTAGTGCAAGCAAGCATCACATTTTGGCTGTTTTTTAATAACCTTTCACATGCACATGTTCAGCCTCAGCAGAAGGTGATTCTTTCACGGAGCACAAGCCCAGCTGCACTTTTGCTGGGGCTACCTCATGTTTGCTGCAGGTTGCAAGGATGCCTGTGGACTCTTAAAGTGCTTCAGCTGGTCAGTGGTAACTTCTTACAGCACATTAAGCTGCTGTTCCAATCTTTGAGCCCTACAACTGGCATAACTGTATTCATACCAGGGGCTGTAGCAACAGTTTGCATAAAAAAAGAAAAATATACAGCTGAAGTGACTGTTTGCATAGCTGCTTACAGTTAAAAAAGAGAAAAGTTTGTGCCTGTCAGCACTAAAATGTATGTTTTCCTGACTGTTCTCTTGTGATAACTTCTAATATTTACTGGATCAAGCTTGGTTCCCACAAGAACTCAAAATAGTCGTCTGGATTTGAAGCGATGCAGCCTTCCTCGGCTGGCATGGCTGTCGAGCAGCGGAGCTCGCTCCCATGGCTTCTGGGCAACTTGGAATTCCTCTGTCCTGACCGCTCTCCCCTGAGAGTGTTCAAAATAGGTATCGCAGGGGAAGGGGCTGGCAGGGGTCACTCTAAGTGGAAACAGCTATGTTTAAAGTACAACTAGATTCAGCTGGACACGGAGCTTTTTGCTCCCTGCCTCAAAATGTTGGAAAAGTTAAAAGTTCACTTGCAGCCCTCAAGAGCCTGGTTTTCTGGGAATTAAAAAAAAAAAGTCAGGTAAAGTTAAGCCAAAAGGGTCAGTGGTTCATTAAAGCACCTAGAGATGGTGACCTTCGCTTTGATACGCGAAGACGCTGTGAAGACAGTCTTATCTTCAAGTCTAGTCTCTATGAGACAGTGCTTTCCTGTAAGCATGACTATTGTTTACAATGTTCGGGTTTTTTCTCTTTCCTCCTTGAATGTGGTCCAGATACTGAAACATTTATTCGTGGCATTCGTTGTGCTTGTGCACTATCACCTGGTCACTAAGTTTAATGTGTGTTTGCATTGAGAAGCCCGCTTTTTATATATTTTTTTTTTAATGGTGGTTTCTTTGGAACACGGCTCATTTTTGACCTTGGGACCAAAATTGCTGAAGAGGATGTGAACTATTTAGAATAAAGCCTGCCTAAAGATTTCTCGAAGCCTTTAGAGATACCCTCTATCGACTGCACAGCTAGGATGACATGACCAAGTGAGTCAAAAATGTATTTATGAATATTGCATTGGAGCTCTAACTAGACGTTTTGTCAGCTGATATCTCCTAAGCATTGCGTGGAAGATTCATTTCACCTAACTTTGGTCACCTAAAAGCCGATCGCTTAAATCTGAGCCACGCACAAGGTTCCTTTATAGCCCAAGCAGAAAGAGAGGCGCCTCCGGGGCATAGCCAAGCTGGCTGAAAATGCCTGGCTGGAGGTGTCAGCCTCTCTGGGAGTGACAGGGGAGCCTGGACAACTGCGTTCCCATTGGGGGGCTGACAGATGAGATGGGCCCTGGCCTGGCTACGCGCTCAGCAGGAAAAAGGGGAGACAAAGTTCGGCATGCGGAGTTCGGTGCGGTTTTATTTCTGTTCCTGCTTTTTAATTGTCAGGATTATCTTCTAGCTCATCGTTCATGCGAGAAGTCTCTCCCGGCCGACAGACCTGATTGACAAGGGCCTGATGCATGAAATTCGGCGGCTCAAGACCTGGGGGTGCATGAGCTGTGCCCTTCTTGCTGGGGATGATCCTGCAGCAGCGAGAGCGCTTGCAGGGCTGCTGACAAGCGAAATATTTTGTCGGCAGCTGCAGTGCTTCTCCCTCCAGTCCTCCTCCCCCCTCCGCCTCGGCATTTACATCATATCTCTGGAAACGAGAGTACAAATAGCTCAGTGAAGTGGGCAGAATTACTACACACAGCATATGCTTAATCATCTATTGGGAGATGTTAGCTCTGTCAGTAGCTTTCATTTTCTCTTAATGAAGAGGAATAAAGTTTTTTCTCTTTCTAGGGATGGATTATTGCCATAATCCTCTTTAATATGCTTGCAGGCAAGAATACCTGCCTGCAGAACTGGAGCTTTCTTTGTACAGCTCTACCCCTGCATGCCACGAGGCTGTGTGGAGGAGAGTCTTCTCTTGCTATCTTCCAAAGCAAAGCATGGATGGAGGCAAGGGCAAAGGTCTAGGTGAGGGAATGTTGTCTCTGGGCCATCACTGGCATGAAGATGTTAATGCTGATGAGTCTGTAGGGACACCAGCTCCCTCCTGTGCCCTGCAAGAGGAACCGTATTTGGAGCACCACAATTTTGGCTCATGCCTGGTGGTGTTTCTGTCCTCTCACCTTGGGCATGGCCTGGACTAATGGACTCCTCAAGACATCCAGGTTTTCTTTGTTTCCTCAGCTGTAGAGGTTTCCTGGTGTTCCCATCACCTCCTGGCCGTGTTTGTACATGTGTTTGGAGGCAATCTTAGGCCACGATGACAGTTGAAGCCAGTCTGTGGAGCTGCAGAGTTGTTTCAGCGGGCCAGCTTGCAAGCAAAGTAGACCAAAGGTTTTCCACACCGGGCTTATGTTTGCTACCCCTTGGTTTGGCCAACGCAAATGTTTGCACAGTCACGTTGTAAACTAAATCGCTGAAATAACGCTCTTACAAATAATCTTCACAAAAGGCTATTGTTACCTGTTTCATTTCAGTGCTGGGCTGTTGGTGCGCTGCAGTGCGTCATTCTGTCAGAAGCCTTTGAAAAATGCCCGCTGTGTGCGAAGCATAAACGTTGAAATAACTGGAACAGTAGGAAAGCGAATCAGGGTGGAGAAGAGAGGAGACTTGACTGTGTGCTACCGAAAAGTCGTCCTTTTTTTTTCTTTTGCAGAAAGGTCTGGCTGCAGCCTTAGCAACAGCGCTGGGGAGCTCAGCGTTCACTGAATTTAACTTGGAGCAAATACCCGATTGGGGAGGGAAGTGTGAAGGCAAACTGGAAGGAAGATGCTTGGGTCATAAGGGAAGTGTGTGGTGAAAAGATATCACTTCAATCCTCAGATGAAACTAGATGTTGCTGTGTTGAGCGCGAGGAGACTGTTAACGTGCAGCTCTGGAGGGGTCAGGCGTGTGATTATTTAAGGATATCAGTGCATGTTTAATCTCCTTGGGGCTTATCTGCTCGTGTTCAGAGCTGCTGCTGATTGCTTCTTCAGACAAATAACTGTAATATTCCACCAATACCTGTGAGGAGCAAACGATTCTAAAATGGAAAATCACTCTTCCCGTTCAGTCCGCGCTGAACTTCATAAAACTATTTAAACAAAAATTTAATGTTCTTTGTTTAATTTAAACCTGCCCAGCGTGTCTGAAGGCGCTTCCTTTTAGAAGCGGAGGTTGTTCCAACATAAGAGAACAAAATAATAGCTATTCCAGAGTGTCTGAAAAGTACAAGAAGTTCTCAGCTCAGCAGTAGCGCTGCTTGGCCCCGTCCAAGTGGTGGATGAAGTGTTTTTGATCGCTGTTTAACTCCGCTGCCGTGGGTTTTCATGGCTTTGCTATTTGAAAGCTGAGACTGCTAGAATTCCTAATTGCACCAATGTTGCAAACGGTGATGATGATGCTGCCAGAAAGTTATTGCAGCTTTGTAAACCGCATTTCCAGAGAGCAACCCTTCATTTTTTTGCTCTCTATATAATTACAGCTGTAAGTATCCCGCTTCCTTTTGTGCGTTACTGGCAGCGATACCATTAATGAGCTCGCATTAATGACGGAGAAGCAGTTTGCAGACTTGAACTCCATGCAGGAGTTCACTGGCCCCATTCCCCTCTCGGCTCGATGAAGTACTGAGTTCTTCTGTCTTGCTTTTAGATATTGAAAATGTCTGTCAATAGGGTTTTTTCTTCAAGTAAGGTTTTTACCCTGGAGCTTTTCAAGATAAGGAACCATGACAAGCACTGCCATAAGTGCCCTTAGTCAGATTTTGTTTGCACAGTGCTTGGGAGGCCTCTTATACTGGCCAAGGCCTCTGGATATTGTAGAAGTGGAAATATTAACTCCAGTAAGTTGGAAATCCAGAGGCTCTTTTTTTCTCTCTCCCCCTGCAGAAAAGCTTTAAATTAAAATTCAAAAGACTCTTTGTGGAGCTTTTCTGCTCTTGTCGTTCAAAACAGGATTCACCAGCATGGCTCACTCGTTTGGGGAAAGGCTTTTAACACGGTTCATGTTGCTGTAATATTCACCATCTTAGTACTTAACTGGTGCAAGTGATTTATATTTAAGAACAGCTTGCTCAGAAAACAGAAAAAGAAAAAAAAGAAAGGGGGGTTTTGGAAGTCAGAGGGGAAGGAAACAGAGAATTGCTGCCCAGTCTGAAGAATGTATTTTGGAACTTTTTAAAGTTAAGAGAACTGCCAGATCAAAGCTTTTCTGCAGTTTCCTGGATAAGTCATCAAAAATAAGTAAAAAAAAAAAAAAAAAAAAAGAGTGCAGACTGTCGAATGATGCTGACTAGGCGGTACGGATTTACAGTAAAAAGGGAGAAAAATGTTTCAAATAACATTAATGGGAAGTTGCTCTAACCTGATGAGTGAAGCTTTTCTGTGCTTTATCCTCTAGTCTGACTAATGGGAATCTATTCTAGCACGCCCTTTGTGGATGTCTTTTGGATTATTGTTGACCCCAACATCTCTTTTATGGCTTCTCCACCCCCTTCCTCAAAAAAAATGGCAAAAGTCAACACAAAAAAAAAACCCTGTCTCTGGAGAAGACAAGCAATAAAAAGATGCTTAAGAAGCAACACAGTACTTGACAGAAACATTTGCTTTTTGATAAATTGATTTAAGATGAGGTGTGTGTTTTCACTGCTGTTTACCCCTCTCTTCTGAACTTCGAAACGCATCCAGCTCGGAAATGGGATCATCAACCTTGAAATTAAATTTTGAGAACAAATTTGGCCAAGTGCTCACTGCCGTTTCTTCATCCATAGCCTCGTCCTGTGCGGGTGAGAGGATCCTGATGTTTATTCAAGGAAGGCGGTGAACAATGACTTGTTTCCTTAGTCTGGCTTCAATGTGAAACAATTGAGCCTGCCCACTTGCCTTTATCAATATGTTATCTACTAAATTGCCCAAACTTCCTCTATTAAGATTATTGGGGCCCCATCTCCTCCCCTTGCTATGTTGCCAGACAGGTTTTGTGCTTAGGACTTCCCCTGCCTCTCTCAGTGTTGGTAGCTGGTTTTCTCAGCCTGTTTGCAGGCCAACTTGAAAATGCAAATGACACGTGGTCTTTTAAGGTTAAAATATTTCATAGCTAATCTCTCTCTGGGCCATCAGCATGGCAATCTCTATTTTAACAGGCTCTGGAAAGATTTACTCTTGGCAAGATTGGCAGTATCATCATTTGCTGGTAAGCAGCCTGGAACATTCATTTCTTGAAGCAAACAGAGGGTACCACAACAGAAGTGTTTGTTCTTTCTGTACAGTCTCAACAAGATTGTCCTTCCCCTGCTTTTAGATTGGAGAGATTTGCTTTGCCAGAGTGTTGCTGCAACATTTTACATCTCAAAAATTATTTTTGTGTGTTCACATAATTACCTTCATAACCCCGAAGTTCTGAATCACTTTGAAATAGGTTTCAGAGTTATATGAATCAGCCAGCTATAATTAACACTTTCTGCTTGTCTTGAGCCTGGTAAGATAAGGCAAGAGTCTGTATCTGCTCATCCTGTCTTAAACGAGGAAATTATGCTGGAGACAGTCTATCAAGAAGAATCTTTTTCAATGAAGTGACTGAACGCAACTTTAGTTGGGTTTGGGTGACACAGCAGAGATATCTATGGATGTCCCTACAACTGGGATGGGCTGTTTCAACAGCTTTGCAGTAAGCACAGTAATTAACTATACCCAACTGTTGGCACCAGCACGATACTTTATTCTGCTGTCTTCAGGTACTAAAACAATTACATCCAGGCCACTCCACACTTGTTTCAATTAATCCTACAGTGTTTTGAGCAATGACAGACAGTTGCAGTGCTCTGTCACGCAGCTCTGCTTTGTCTCACGTTGCGTTGTGAGATGCGTTAGGTAAAACTTCCAGGATTGCTCTTAGGGTCATCACTGACCTTTAATTCACCAGCGCTGGCTTCAGAGTCTTGACAAACCTCATGAGGGATGCCCATCTGAGCACTGCAATCATGAGTCATCCATTTACGCGTAATACTCGTGGTAGTCATGCAAGTGACTAAATTTGGCTTTGTAGTTTTGAAGAGCTTTGCAGGCTGTAGCAGAGCTACAGGCAGAGCAGAAATTCAGGCAATTCTGCAGACAATTAGCCCAATGATCTTCCCTTAAATGGTACCTCATCAAGGCTCAGTGAGCAAGCAGTGACTGGAGAGGGGACACCAGGAGATGTGATGAAGCTTTGAGATCATAAAATCATAGAATGGTTTGGGTTGGAAGGGACCTTAAAGATCATTGGGTTCCAATGTGCTGCTATGGGCAGGGACACCTGGTTGCTCAAAGTCCCATCCAGCCGGGCCTTGAACCCCTCCAGGGATGAGGATCTTCCCACCAAATGGAGATTTTTATGGGGTATAAGCAAGTATATTTGGCTTATACATACAAGCAGCCTTTCAAAAAACTCGAATTTAAAGGTATTGTGCAACTACCATCATGTCTTCTTACACTCATAGGTTTAAAGCAACCACTGTAGATTTCCATTTACTGCCTAATGTGTTTCATTCCTATTATACAGACTTTATAATAAGGTTTTATTCCAAAGCAGTGTTTTATTTTGGCGTGTATTTTGGCACTGTAAAGCATGTACCTTGTGGGATTGCCTCTGCAGCATTTCAGACACCCCTCTGCTCAGGCTGGGGTGGGATTGTATAGCTAAATGCGTGAGATACCTCCCACTCTGGCCTCCCCACTGTCCTTGAAAAAGGCTTTTCTTGGTCTCTCCTAGGAACCTGATTGATGGCATCTTTCAAAAAACAACCTGCAGAGATGATCACACAGACATTAATCCCTCTACTGCTCAGCATCAAAACTACCCAGCCACTATTCTTTCATGAAAAGGGGAAATGATTACATATGAGGGGTGTTAACTTGGAAACCTCAGCATTTTAGAATGAGTTGTAGGGGTTCAGAAATCTATAGGAAGCTTTTTTCCAGTTGTCCACAAGAGCTGGAAAGAAATTTCTCCATCTCAGATTCCATCATCTAAACTTTCTCCCTTGGTCACTCCGCTGTGGGGAGAAATGCAGGTAATACCTCCCACAAAAGGCATGTTATATAGAATTATCTGCCCCAGGTAAAGTTCCCTCCAGTCATCCGAACACCCAACACAGATCTTCTTGACAGGCTGAGAGAGTTGGGGGTGTTCAGCCTGGAGAAGAGAAGGCTCCAGGGAGACCTTAGTGCCCCTTCCAGTCCCTAAAGGGGCTCCAGGAAAGCTGGGGAGGGACTCTTGATCAGAGTGGAGCCATGAGACGAGGGGAAATTGTTTTAAACTGCTTATACCCCATAAAATCTCCATTTGGTGGGAAGATGAGTGCATTAATACAAACAGGCCAAATTCCTAATTTTTTCTCAATGGCAGCCTCGTACCTGCAGTCTCCTTGGTCCCCACAGGCAGAGGGACACAACTTGAGGTGCACCCAGGACCCCAGACGACGTAGCTGGGGCAGCTACAAGCAGCCCACATCCATACTGGGATGACTGGGAGTTACTCTGAACAGTTTGCGAGCCTCATGTGGCTTCCAGGCCACAATTTGGCTGCCTCTGGTGTCGGAGATCAAAATTCATGGAATAGAATTGTGCTCCTGCTTCCCAGCATGAAAGCTCCTGCCTGTCTTAGAGACTGAGGCTCAGTCCGTTCTGGGAGCTCTTTATAGCTGCGCAGGGCACAGTTTGCAAACCATTAATTATCTCTTTGCTCTTCTATCTGTAGTCAAAGAAGGTTTAATCAAACACATAAATTTTGGTCTGGGCAGCCCAGCAGGTTAGATGTTGGGATTACAAAGTAAGGATTTTTCTTTCTCGTGAGAAAAAAATGACTCTATTTTAAATTTCAAAGAAATCCGATGCTCATTCCCAGATTTTCCTCCCGAGCGGTATGTACCCTTATAAATCCCAAAGAATGTTCCCTTCCAGAAGTTTCTTCTCCATCTAGCAAGCGGTGTACTGGTATGCAGCTCTTGGAAATGTCACTTTCCTTTTTGGAGCCGTGTCACAGACATAGTGATTGTATTAAAAGGTTTGGGCTGATCCTAAGGTACCTGAAGGTCTTGTGGTCTGAAGAAAAGTTTCTTCTGGTTTTACATAAGTCTTAATTGGTGCACATGGGACTTTTAAACAAGCTTTTAAAAATATATTCATATATTTTATAAATTTTAGGTATTTATTTTAGATATCTATATATTTAGATAGCTAAGTCTATACCATAGATGGCATATTTACTATTTTAACCACTTCGAAGCCCATGACGATGATCCTGCGTCCTGGTTTTTTGCTGCAGATGCTTCTCGCTTAGCATTTGCACTGCTTATATGGCAGCTGCCTTTCTCAAACCCTTGGAGCTGGTGAAAAGCTCCCTAAACAGGTCCCAAGGGGACTCCAGGAACCCCAGAAGCTGCAGGGAAGTGATGTTCCTCTTCTGTGTGACCTACTGAGGTGGCTGAACAGCTCTCACTCCCTGTCTACATCAAAGTATATCATTTTCTGCTAAAGGCTGCTTCAAGAAACGTGCAAGGAATGTGTGGCAGACACATTCCTTCGCCACCAGTGGGGAGTGAAGAGAAGATGCCCTTCTTCCACATAGTGGTTTTGTCTTTTTGATACCAGACGCCAGTTTCTTGGGTCATCCCAAGAAACAAAATCTGCAACATGGACGCTGGTCCTTCCTGGAGTGAGGAGCACAGAACCAGCTCAGGCATTCAACAGCTGATAGATTTCTTGAAGTAAGAGTGTTGCTTGTATTAACAGATGTTAAGCAAATGGTCAGCATAGAAATATATTTCTGGAGGAAAATGACTAATAAGCTCACCTTTGCAGTCTACATCTGCTGCATAAAATGTTTGCCTCATCACCGAAAGCCTCTTGTATTCCTTCACATCTTGTTTCTGATAAGGTACACTTCATGTATCGTTTACCCTGTTGCTCTGCACTGGCTGCTAGAAGTGCAAAAGCATTTTCTGGGTGGTTGACTTATATTTTCCAAATACCAATCGAGAACACCCCACCCTGCACAAACCTTTCACAGACAAATGCTTTTTCTCTTCCGATACGGAGCGCTGCTGACGTTAAATGCTACTAATACCCTGCGAGATGAATTTTCAGCAATGCTGGAGTGCGAGTCCCTTGAAAGTCAGAAGGATTTGCATTCCTATATTATTTCCAGGTTTTTTATAATCCTATGGGATCTCAGTAGGGAGAAGAAAGGTGCAGCTGGCGAGGAGCTGCCTTTTCTGTCTGAGTTTGTGACAGCAAGGGGGAAATCTTCTCCCCATTAGACGATACAGCTGGCTGCCTTTGAAAAAAATAAGCGTGTGGCTCATTTGGGACTAAAACTCTACACGCAGAAACCCAATGACAGACAAAAATGTTTCTCCATACTATGGCCAGAATAAGCTTTAAAAAATTGTTGCTGGAAACATACCTTAAGTCCACCAGACAGTGAAAGTTGGAACGTAACTTGTTTGCTTAACTCGGTGCTAGTACAATAAATGACTTGCATAAGGCAATTCGTTTACCATTGTTCAAAGAGCAAGGATTATACAAACGGTCTATTGTGTGTAGTGCTTTCTGGTGGTTTAACTTTCTTGGATCGAGAATGACTTAATGAAAGACCACAACTCAATTCCTGCTTGTAATTTTATGGGAAACTACAGGGCTGCATTGTCAAAGGTACAGTTTGTTACCTCCTTTCATTTCAGCTTCATTAACCCTGGAAAATGAGGCCACAATATTGTTATATTATTATTATTATTATTATTATTATTATTATTATTATTATTATTATTATTATTATTATTATTATTTTATCCTTCTTCTTGGTCAGCTTGGCAGGTTTGTGGTCAAAAAGAGATTTTCCTCCACACCAGCCTGCAGGGCCCAGTGGGAGGTTTTTGCCCGCCTCCATAGCACAGAGCCGTTTGTTGTAGCAAACTGGGATTTTTACTCTAACACCTGCAATGGTGGTGGGAAATACTGGCAAAGCTTTTGGTCTCTTCTTCCCAAAGACTGTGCTACATCATTGTCTTTGCAGCTTTTGTGCTAGGAGTTGAAGATGTACAATACCATCAAAGCTGTGGAAAACATATGCAATTTACCAATTGCTACATTATTTACCTTATTCCTCTTTTCTGCTCCCAGGTACCCTCTCAGACGAGGCAGCTCTTTCACGTTTCTGACTCCAGGACCACACTGGGACTTCACCTTGGTGAGTTCAAACAACTGGTGGGTGCATATTGCAAAAGCATGGAAACAAAAGCTGGAATTCAGAGGTGAAGGTTCCTCTGCCTGGAAGAGAAAGAAAATCAACACATTCTTCTCTACCTGGCTAGATGTTTTCAGAGCCACTAAGGGCTCTGAGCTTTAGCTGGAGGGTGCTTTTTGCACACAGGGATTAAGAGAAGGCAGGATATCCGGGACACCATGGTTTCTTTATAAACTTCTTTGTGGTGTGTTTCAGCAATCCTGCTAACAGCTGGCAATGCAACAGGCTAGATGTAAAACATGGTGTAGAAGTAAACCTTTCTTTTTTCTTTTTTCTTTTTTCTTAAGTGCAAAACTCTGTATTTTATTTGGTAGAAACTACCTAGAACAAATGTATGGCCTAACTGCTGTAAGCCTTGTATTCTTCTCTCGGTGCTTTAACGTGCATCCCTCACTTGGGAAGTGGTTCACATCCAGCCTCTAGAGCTGGTAGATGAAGCTGGTAGAGACCTTCTCAATATCTACAACTCCCTGAAAGGAGGTTGTAGCCAGGGGGGTCGGTCTCTTCTCCCAAGGAACAGGCGATAGGACAAGAGGAAACAGCCTCAAGTTGCACCAGGGGAGGTTTAGGATGGAGATTAGGAAAAATTGCTGCACTGAAAGGGTTATTAAGCCTTGGAAGAGGCTGCCCAGGGAAGTGGTGGAGTCACCATCCCTGGAGGTATTTAAAAGCCAGGCAGACATGGTGCTCAGAGATATGGTTTAATGGTGGGTTTTGTCAGTGTTAGGCTGATGGTTGGACTCAATGATCTGAAAGGTCCCTTCCAACCCAGGCAATTCTACGATTCTATGAGGATGCACCACTCTGCAGGGTGGTTCAGAGGACCTACACTGGCTTTGTGTTCTGAATTTCTGCTTCATGACGTCTGTCCCACTTCATGCAACACGGATTTCAAGGCGATTAGTCAGCTGAAGGAGGTGCATAGTGCCTGCTGTTGTGTACATACATCTCGTCTTATCTTAAAGCTTCATTTTCATGAGCTGCCTAAGCCGATTTGCCCCCCACTGGCCCCTGGAAGTGGGGATGCTCTCCTCAGCCAGCAAACTGATCTGGCTGAAAAACTTCCCTTACCAAAAAGAAAACAAAGGGTATGGGATGAGCTGATCCAGCTGACTGCACAAGCTGTACGAATGCCTGTGGCGGCACGAGGAAGGGCGTGAGAATGTGTCTGGAGGTGGGGAAAAGGACAGGATTAACTTTTAGGAAGGAAATCCCATCACAAATCAGCTGGAGCTTCTTGTGAAAGCATTTAGACCGAACTTCACTGGCTGCACCTTGAAGGGCAGTCGTGCAATTTTGAAGCTGCACAAACACCAGGCCAGGGTGGGAGAAGATTAAACAAAACCATAATCTCTTGTAGGTTTTTCTTTTGCTTAATTTTTAGAAACTTTAATCTGGTGACTACAGCTACATTAAACATATATATTTGAATATTACAAAACCCTAGAAATTATATTCTTTCAAATTTGAAAATATTGTGCATTAACATCACAAATTAAAAGCATCTTGACCGAGTTTCAAGTCATTCCTGTTCTTTGCAGGTTTTATAATCTGCTTTTATTTGGCTATACACATATTTAGCTGAACTCCCAATCACAGTTAGAATGTATTGCATGTCATGACAGACAACAAAAAACAAAGCAACTGTTTTTTGAAGGACTTAATTGCTTATCTACATTCTCCATCGTGTCCCTCATCAACCTTGTCTACTGCTGCTTCTGCCTTCAAGCCCAAGCAGCTTCATTTGGAGCTACAAACGGTGGGTACCTCTGACCTCCAGCCCATTTCTGGACATCCAAGCTTTCCTGTGACTTGCTAGAGGATAGCCTTTGACTGATAGACCTAACACTGGAAGAGAAGTAAATACAGGAGAGAAAGACTAACGAAGGAAAGGGCATAGCTGTGTGGTTCAGTTGCCCAGCAGACATATCCTTGCCACGTGGCCGGGGACCAGGTCTCCGCTTAGAGGCTTTGCCAACATAATTATGCTGACATACTTTGACCAGAGCACTGTATTTTGGCAGCAGCCCCTTGGCAAGCAAGAACTCTTACTTTTCTTGGTGTCGTGTCTCATGTGCTGGACTGTGTCACATAAGGGTGGTTTTTTTTGCCCCATGACCACCAAGTACTCATATACCAGTCACAAATAGCATCTTTTCATGCCATAGTTTGTGCAGCTGTTTGGCCAAAAGTCTAAAATGTACCTGGCCTGAGCCTCGGGGGAAGCAGGTAACTCAGCCAAGTGTCCTTTTCGTGCCTGCAGAGGCAGGGCGGGTTTAAAGAGAAGGACTAGTACGTGTTCTGCATAATTCTAAGAAAAAACTACTGTAGTTTGGCTTAAAACACCCTCCGGATGGCTTCTGACTGGAAGCAAGGTTGCTCATGGTCTGTTTTGCTTTCTTCCTTTTCATTAAGGAGGATTCGTTTACGGGAAACAGGCGCTTGATCTTTGCTGATTTAACAGTCCTTGATGCACATTCCTCACCTGAAGCCTTATTGGTGTTTTATGACTTCAGGTGGGCAATAAGCAGCAAAAACCAGACTGATCCCCAAAGAACGAAATATCCTGGTTTTAGGCAAAAGCTCTTAGTGGGAGAGAGGAAAACTAGATGACTAGAATTGTTTTCAAATTGAAAACCAGCGCTTTCTTAAAAAGCGTTCCTGGAGCTTTAATCGGAATCCTTGAAATGTAATTAACATTCATGCTCATGGCGTTGTTTGGGTCTTTCTAAAATAAAATCACAAAATATTTAGATTTCCCCTCCTGATTAGCATTTTTTTTTGTGCTTCTCCTTTACAATACCTCTTTGAGAGCCTAAATCGGGTCTCACAGTTTTTACAGTTTAATAACTTTCGTCGAAGTAACTTTTTCCACATGATGAGTTTCGTGAGAAGGTTAACGTATCGGATCTCTGATCGTGACTGTCTCAAAAAATGTGAGAAACCGGTACCGTAGCGATTGTTTTTCTATCATGTGGCTTTAAACGCCCAGATCTGAGCAGTCTAAAGAGGCCGTTTTCTTGGAATCTGTTTCTTTTCTGGCACCAGAGAGGAACGATACAGCTGGCTCCGGAGCGAAATGTCTAAGTTTTTGTATGAAACTATATTGGGCAAAGGAAATGGGGCCCAGCCAATGCAATACTTATTGCATAAGTCTAGCCAGTTTAAAAACAAAACTTTGGCCTTCCTTTCGTGTCTGGGCTTTGGTCTGGAGCTGTATGTTAAAGATGTTAATGTACTTGACTCCATAAGGAACGAATAATATTCAGACCGAAAAGGCGTGGTGTCTTTGTCTTTATTGCAAATTTTCTTCTGTTAAATAGATGCTAATATCCTTGACTTACATATGGGAAAAATAATCCGCAGACCAAAAAGGTGTGGTTATAGCAGCCTTTTATTGCGGGGTTTGATAAATAACCAACCCTGAATATTTTACTAAAGCTAAAAGAACAAATGTCTGCATTTGCATGTGTTCTCAAGCCTGCCAAAGGTCTGTTCAAAAAGCATGGAGTGTGCTGGGACATTAATTCAGTGTCAGTGCTATAAATATGGTAAGACATAACGTCTAATGTGAGAATTTGTGCTCTGTATTTAGCAAGCCTCAGGGAAGGGACTCACGTGACAGAGTCAGTATCTTGTCTTTGCAAATACAGGGAAAAAAAAAAAAACAAAACGAAACAGAAAAACTTAAATCCTTGGGGAACATTGTACTTGAATCCACTTCAGTTTGTGTAGCTGAGAAAAAAAACACAGCACCAAAACCAAAAATATAAGGAACTAGTGAGTGTGCTTCTGTAATATCTCACCATTACGTGTGTATTTAATAGTTAAAGGGTAGAGTCAACATAAAACGCATCATGCGAAAGCACTAGCAAACAGGAGAACAGGTTTCTAAGAACCCTTCGGGGAAGCTGGACATCCCCTCAACAAGCATCACGTTTTCAAAGGAACCATTGAAACTAGGCTGGTCAGCATTTAAAAATAATTGGAATGACAACTTGCATTCCAACATTTTAAATACGCTTACAATGATGACAAACCTCTATTAAAGCTGAAACTTTTAAGTTATTTGAATATATTATTAAATTCTAAGAAAACAAGAATTACCTATTTGCTCCTGACAAAAGGTCAAGCTGCTGTGCCGCCATCCAGCGAGACCTGCACAGGCTGGAGAGTTGGGCAGAGAGGAACCTGATGAAATTCAACAAGGGCAAGTGTCGGGTGCTGCACCTGGGGAGGAATAACCCCCTGCACCAGGACAGGTTGGGGGCTGACCTGCTGGAGAGCTCTGTGGAAAAAGACCTGGGAGTCCTGGTGGACAACAGGATGACCATGAGCCAGCAATGTGCTCTTGTGGCCAAGAAGGCCAATGGCATCTTGGGGTGCATCAGGAAAAGTGTGACCAGCAAGCGGAGGGAGGTCATCCTGCCCTTCTTCTCTGCCCTGGTGAGGCCCCATCTGGAGTCCTGTGTCCAGTTCTGGGCTCCCCAGTTCAAGAAGGACAGGAAACTGCTGGGGACGGTACAGCAGACTACAAAGATGATGAGGGGCCTGGAGCATCTCTCTTACAAGGAAGGGCTGAGGGACTTGGGTCTTTTTAGTCTGGAGAAGAGAAGGCTGAGGGGGATCTGATCAACGCGTATAAATACTGGCTGGGTGTTGAAAGGATGGGCCCAGTCTTTTTTCAGTGGTGCCCAGTGACAGGACAAGAGGTAACAGGCATAAACTTGAACATAAGAAGTTCCATCTAAACATGAGGAGGAATTTCTTTACTTCGGGGGTGGCAGAGCCCTGGAACAGGTTGCTCAGAGAGGTGGTGGAGTCTCCTTCTCTGGAGACATTCAAAAGCCACCTGGACACATTCCTGTGCAACCTACTCTAGGTGGACCTGCTTTGGCAAGGGGTTGGACTAGATGATCTCCAGAGGTCCCTTCCAACCCCATATTATTCTGTGATTCTGTACTGGACTGGTAGAGCTTAAAACTGAAATTTGCTGAACTTCAGAGTGGACTTGGGGTAGTACTTACTTCCCTCTGCAGCTGCAGAAAAGGTGTTTCCCTCATTTCACCTAGTTCAACATCTACTCTGTTAAACTGATAAACAACACGTAGGCCAATATAAAAATACAAAACAGTTTCTTTTCTTTTTCCTCTGTACTTAATGAAGTGGAAGAGGATGAACTTGACTCATTCTGAAATGTTGAAGGACAAGGGCCAAACACAGGATGAAAATCAACTACTTGTTTCATGGGTGACCAAACAATTTGTGCTCGTGACCCAGGTTTTTTTCCACACCGGGTGATTTGCAGGCTGGCACAGTCGAACAGGATGAGTCCACAATTGGTTTTCCATTATATGGGTAATGAAAAAAATAATGTAGAAGCCCAGATAGTACAGAAAGAGTGGGAGGTATCAGGAAGCTCAGTGCAGATGGCTTTGATCATTGGTCCACTGCCTCGTGCTCTTCTTTAGAAAGGAAAATAGCTGAGAGCTCCATGGCCAAAAGCCTCATCTTTCTTCTACAAAAATGCTTATTCTTTTAGTCCGTTGCATTCCTAGCAGAGATACTTCAGCCACAGCTGTCTACTGGCCATGCCCAAAGTAATGAATTAAATAAGTGATCAAAATGCCCTCACGTACACACATTCAGCTGTTTAGGGAACCGCACTATAAAACAAATCCCTGATACACAGTAAGAATCCCCAGAATAAAATATATATGAATATTAGAGGGTAGCTGAGAAGCAGGAACAACCAACCTAGTGCAAAACTGCTTTATGCTGGTGCTGCCTCCAGGGTGAAAGCTGTAGATCCCCCCCTCACTCACAGACCCCTGCCCAAGCCAGACCGTGCTGGTGAGCAAGTATTATAAGAATTAGACATGGTATCTCCTGGTGTCCCCTGGAGACCTCGGATCCTGATAGTCACCGTGTCTGACCCTCTTAGTACGAAACTCTTTCAAAAACACCAACTTTATTGCTGGATTCCTGACCTCAGAAACCACAAAAAAATGTTTCATTTAACTAAATGAAGCTCAAATCATTTCACAGTGGTAACCGCTGCGTTCTGTCCTGCGACTGAGATTTCCTGCTGAAGACTTTACTCACAACCACAATTATGGGAGGGCAGAGAAATAAGCTTATAGGAATATAATTTATAGAGTCAGAGAACGGTTCACCTTGGAAGGGACCTTAAAGATCATCCAGTTCCAACCCCCCTGCCCTGGGCAGGGACACCTCCCACCAGACCAGGTTGCTCAAAGCCCCATCCAGCCTGGCCTTGAACCCCTCCAGGGATGGGGCAGCCACAGCTTCTCTGGGCAACCTGGGCCAGTGAAAAATTTCTTCCTGAGATCTCATCTAAGTCTCCCCTCTTTCAGTTTAAAACCATTCCCCCTCGTCCTATCACTCCCTGATCAAGAGTCCCTCCCGAGCTTTCCTGGAGCCCCTTTAGGGACTGAAAGGCTCCTATAAGGTGTCCCTGGAGCCTTTTCTTCTCCAGACTGATACTTATAGGTATCGATCAGGTGACAAACCTCATGAAACAGCATAAATCTGCTTTGCATTTATTTTCAACCTTTAGTTTTTTGAGTTATTACAGTTAGTTGGGGATGTAAAGAAAGAAAATGTCTCTATTATGCTTTATTAAAAACAAAGCCTTCTTTCTGAATGCAAATCGAGTGTAGAGTTATAATTCTGTTTCATTTCTTGCAGAAGAGGAAGCGCCGAGAGAAAGACGATGATGCAGTCAGTATTTGCAGCCTTGACTTCAAGGTAATCAAAACACGTTCCTCTACAGTATTGTGCAATCATCTACTTTGTCGACTCTAGTGGCTCCTACCGGGGAACGTCATATTTTCTGTGTTTGCATTTCGCCATCAACAGTTTAGAGACGGGTACAGCTGTGTTTGCTCTTGCGTACACCTCTGGGGTGGGCTGAGTCCTGCCTCATGATATCCGTAACACTCTTTGTGATCTCCGGGTTTTAATCATTTGAATCCTAAATCCGCCACGGTTTTAATGTTGTGTGAAATAAATGCGTGTAACCCGTACTCAGCAAGAACATAAGCATTTTCAAGTGCCAGGAAGCAAAACTGTGCAAAGACCCTTCAAACGTTGCTTTTGTTTGCCTTTGGTTAGTGCACGTCGTTGTACCGCAAACAAGCTGGACTGGCTGGGTGGTAAATTGTTCTTAAAGCTATGGATTAAAGTGACTTACAAAAATAAGGGTGGGGAGGTGCAGAACTGTAACTTTTTCCAAGGATTATCCAAGTTTGGAGTTCTGAAAGAGAAACTACTTTCCGCTGTCCATCTGCCCTCAAGGTCTCACTGTCGGACACTTCTCTGAAGAGGGGAAGGAAGAGAAATAGGGTTTTGCCTAGGAAGGTAACTATTGAGCTGAGAGTTAACGAAGTGGGTTTTACGGTTTATTAGACTGGGATTAGAAGTAATTTGTTAGTGGAGAATTTCCTGTTTGACCTAATGACCAAGGCATCCTCTGTTGTTGTCACTTACTTTACATTTCTGCATTATTTATTAGCCTCACTTAACCTGGCTACTGCTGGATGCTTTCCATGAACAATTGTCCGGTCCAACAGGCTAAATCTGGGCTTTGACCCCTCTAGACCAGATCTCCTCTTCCAGATAAGACCATCCCTGTAATTTCCCAGTAGGGGAGGGAAAAGAGAAAAAAAAAAGATTATCTGCAGAGGGCTGTGATGCCTCTGAACTGACTGTGTTTTAGGCTTGTTTTGTTTCTGAGGTCTTTCTGGTTTTCTGATGCAGATGGGAGTGTTACGGCTTGGAAATCTGCCCTCGGGGGAAAGGATTTTCTTCTTTTTTTTTTCTTTTTAATTGGACTACCTTTTTATGTGTTGGACAAAATTGCATGAATTAGGGTTTCTCCCACAAAGCAATCACTTCAAGGTGAAACGAAAATATCAACAGTAATTTGTGTACGCGCTTTTTAAGAGTTTCAACAGAAATCTTCCAAGAAAAAAGGGAAATCCCGAGGCTAATACAGTCAAAGTTCAGACTGCAGCTTTTGTTTAACCTGATTTTTTAACTTGTTCTTTTGAAAGGGTCAGCCTGTCCTAGACGGTTGAGAGTTTGAGGCACACCCCTCAGATACACTCCACTGCTCTTGTTAAAATACATTAACGGTACTGATTGGATTGTCATTTTCAGGCTTTTTTGATACCAACTCTCAAGGTTATTTAACATTTCAAAAGCAGCACAGTCAACTATTCATAATCAGATTTTTGAAACTCATCTGAGTCTCATCGAGCACTTGCGCTGTAGCACCGATTATACCTTGCTCTGTCTAGATTTGATGAGGGTGAACCAAAAGCCTAAAATTTGGCTCCATCAGACATGGGTATATCTATTTAATTGATGAAATAAGGACAAAAGGAAAGAACAAGACAATTTAAGAATGTTACGTACATCAGCCCATATTGTTTACCCCCATCTTACAGATGGGAACTGATTTTTTGGAGTTTTTCTCTAAAATGTCTAACCTCACAGCATAACTGTTATTTCAGCTCCGCTACCTCCCCCAGCAAATATAGCTCAGCTGACAAGCTGCTGTTTTATCACCGTACTTGTAATAACGGAGGAGTTTTGCCAGCATATTGCATTCACACTCCTACTAGACATAATTGTGCTGACAAAACCGTCGTGTCGATGGCGATCCCACGAAAAGCTGCTTTGGAGCAGGGAATTGCACCCCAGTATTCCAGACTTGGCACCTTACCCAATGTATGTTTTTAAAATGAAGATAGGGGGAAGGGATTATTTCATTTGGATGTGTACCTGTCCTTCTAAAAAAAAGGCTGAGCAGTCCTTTAACGATGTTTAAACCTCACATATTGTAGATTATCGTTCCGCATACCAGGAAGATGGTATGCAAAATGGCAGGGGAGATGATACCAGTCCAGACAGACTGCGATGCCCCAGGTATTCCCATTTATTTGGGCTTGGTGACCTCCTCCTTATCACCCAGGGTCCTACTCAAAACCAAACGAGATCTATTAAGCTTCTAATTTGACATACAGCCTAAAACCCTCCAAACATTACCAAAATATGAGTGGGAAGCTACAACCCATGACAGTTACAGCATCAGCACTGCGCCAGCCCTTCTCTTGTGCCAAAACACCCTCCTTTGGGGAGAAAGAAGGTATTTTTTTCCCCAGATCGTGTCTGGAGCCGTACTACAACATGGGCTGTTGATAATCGTCTGGTTAAGACAGAAAGGAGAATAAATTGCAATGCAGGAACAGAAACAAGAAACTGAGGACAGGAATTTCTCAAGCAGATCTTTACGCTTTAAAACGGAGAGTTATTTTTTGCATTTCAGGTAGGTTTATGATCAACTTTTTATTAAGTGATCACATATGAAACGGTTCTGTATTACCCCGCAGTTATGTAAAGGTGGTGAGTGATTCACGGGAGGAAGCAGTGCTGTGTTTTTTGAAGGTGTGTGTGTATCTTGATGTTTGTTAGCAACTAGATAAATACTTTTCAGCACATGACAGGGAATAGACGGATCCCATGGTGTATTTTACCAGAAGCAAAATAAAGCCGGGCTGACTAATGGGCAAGAATCACATCTCATCTGGATGGTCTGTTCTGTTGGTTATGGGATGTTCTTGTAAGGCTTTAGGAAGAGGGATTTCAGAGAGGAAGTGAAGTCTTAGCAAGGACCCCTTTTTATGAACATCCATGCTGCGTCCTTCTCAAACCCTTACTCACCTTTTTGGGACCAGTTCTGTGAATATTACTCAGCCTGGATAAAAGTTCAGCCCAAACAAGCCCTAGAGTTGTACTAGTGCTGGCAGCAGAGAGAGACTGTGACGATAAAGCTGAGTGCGAAGTTCTCTCTAGGGAAGGCAGATAAACGTTGAATTGTTTTGATGTAAAGTATTTCTTGGAAAAAAAAAAAGAGGAGTTGGAGAGAGAATCCTTGTGTCTGCATTTTTGCTGCTCTGGATCATTTGAAACCATCAATGAGTGTCTTTCCACGGTCAGAGTCCCCACATGCAGCTTGGCTTCAGGCTGGGATAACACTGCCTAAAGATCATCACTAAATAATGCAGGAAACTGCAGCGCTAACTCCTTCCTTTAGAATATATATCCACAAGCTTTAAAGAAACAACAAAAACAGTCCTTCCCTTTTCCCTTCCCCCTCCCAAAGATACAACCGCTCGAGAGGACTTTTATGGGAATTTTATTGGCGTGTCTGATTCATGCAAGAACGTGCCCGTGCATAAGTTACAAATTTGTATTTGGAAATAGACTTTGATCAAAAACGAACATCTCTGGCATTGGCTACACCACGCAACTCCGAAAAACAACATTTGGCACGTGAGCAGGTCGGGAGCTGAAGTCAACTGTAGCTTCTCGCTCCATTACTTTGGTGTTAGGGCAGATGTTGCGTTTAATAATATCATGAGATCGGAGGGTCCGTGTTTTCTGGTGGCGCATTCATATTCATAAGATGGAAATTGCTTTTCTGGCCTGAGCGCACAAACGTTCACTTTCGGGGATGGTTGAGGTAACTTGTTTTCTGCAGAATGCCGTACGTTGTATTTCAGTAAAACGTATCTGTACTTTGCGTTGGGTTTTGTTTTTTTTTTAATTCGCAACTGTATAATGGAGTTGAACGGCGGCTAATTATAGTCACCTCCCACCATCCAAAATAAATGCTGGATTCCAGACCAGCTCGTAAACTTTTCAGATGACCCAATAGTCTCTTGATGGGTCATAGCCTACTTTTGCTCATTTTCCAGAATACTGCTCTGAATTTGGCTCTGAATATAAATATCTGGGAGTGGAATGTTAAACACAGCTCACGGACAGTAAACAACTTTGTGTATGGCAGAGGGTGTCTGACTGTCCTGTGTCCCTGAACATGTATGGGAGAAGATCATGGCCTATGGAGATCTTATTTATTCCAGTCCTCCAGTGTTCGGCATGTTACACTATATATAGCACATTAAGAATAGCTGTAAAGTGACTTTTTAGGTGGATTTCTGTTCCTAGTAAATAGGATTTCAAAACGTACACGCACAACAATGAAAATGAATATGCTATGAGTGTAATGGATGCTTTCGTTTTCCCCGAGACTTCAAGCCGCCAAAGGGATTAAAATGTCGCAGGTTCTTTCTTTGAAGAAATTGAATCCAGATGTCAGGCAGATTAGAGGCATCCAGGACCTGTGAAAACCAGGAAAACTGCCCACTGAGGAATACCCCCCTGCCTCCGGGCTCTGTTAATGCACCAGTTCAAGTCTTCTCCTCTCCAGCTGGTGGCAGAACCTAGATCTTTTGTCATTAGCTCTTGTCAGCAGCAAAAAACATCCTTCTTGCAGGGTTAGGTATAAAATAAATCAGCCCTGAACTGTCCTGGCTGATGGCTGGGGCTGCGTAACCCAGCCAGACCTGAACTACGAGCATATGAGGTCTCTGGGGAGACCTTATAACCCCTTCCAGAACCTAAAGAGGGCCTACAGCAGAGATGGGGAGGGACTCTTGATCAGGGAGGGGAGCCGTAGGATGAGGGGGAACGGTTTTAAACTGAAAGAGAGATTTTTTTATTCTAAAAAAATGTAGATTAGATATCAGGAAGAACTTCTTTGCTGTGAGGGTGGTGAGAGCCTGGCCCAGGTTGCCCAGAGAAGCTGTGGCTGCCCCATCCCTGGAGGGGTTCAAGGCCAGGTTGGAGGGGGCTTTGAGCAACCTGGTCTGGTGGGAGGTGTCCCTGCCCAGGGCAGGGGGGTTGGAACTGGATGACCTTCCAACCCAAACCATTCTATGATTCTATGATGTTGAGGGTGCTGTAATGAATCTCTTCCACTGAAGGTAGGCTGAAAATCACAATCCGGGCCGGCTGGGGTTTTACATTAACTATCTGCTCACCATTCTCACCCGTGATGTGCTTGAGTATTGCCAAGAGAAGAGACAGGATCAGGTCGTGAGCAGCGGCCACCCTGGACGCAGGTGCTGGAGGACATATTCAGCTGTTGGGGGAGCATTCCTGCATGCCATGCTTGGCAACCCCTGGCACTAGCCAGATGCCACGTGTCGCTTGAACAACTGAGTATTTTTAACTGTGAAAACTTACATCAGTCTGGAATTGCACACTGGAATTTGGATGCATGTTTTCTTAGGAATTCATCGTTTGTTAATCTAAAATTTATCTGATGATGCTTTGGGGTTGAAATAACAAAACAACGTGTCAATACCCCGGAGAGCATTTTTATTTAGTGGCAGCCCTATCCAGAATAACTTGCAGGAGCAAGGAATGTCGCAGGTATGAGACCGCCCAGGACTTCAGGCAAACAGCTCTGTGTAACAGCAGCCCTCCCTTCTCCGTGGAAATGAAAACCCCAGCTAAAAATAAGAGTAAAACAATGAGGGCTGGCTGACTCCTCTGTCACTTGAACTCTTCCCAGCTCCTTAATTTGATAGCAGGATGGGAGTCACCAAGGTATTTTGCTCCTAGAAGTGAAAATCCCCATTTGAGTATGGGGGAGGAATGTTATGAATACCCACTGGCAGGAGAGCAGGAAGAACTGGTCTGTTATCGACTGGCCGGGCTGCATTCTCCTGGTTTCCGAGCTTCCACGGAGTGGGCTGATCCCTGCCCAGTGGGCTAGAGGGGCAGGAGAAGGCACGAAGGAGTTTGGGGCCAGGGCAAAGGGATAAGGGGGCACTGGGAAGACAGAAGGAGATGTTTTTGGGTAGAAGAATATGCCCGAGTTAGAGGGAAGTTGGGATTATTGGTGGATGAGAAGCTCAACACGAGCTGGCAACGTGCGCTGGTAGCCCAGAAAGCCCCCCACATCCTGGGCTGCATCCCCAGCAGCGTGGCCAGCAGGGCGAGGGGGGGCATTCTGCCCCTCTGCTCCGCTCTGGGGAGACACCCCCACAGTGCTGCCTCCAGCTCTGGGGCCACCAACAGCAGAAGGACATGAACCCTGTTGGAGCGGGGCCAGAGGAGGCCACGGAGATGCTGGGAGGGCTGGAGCCCCTCTGCTGTGAGGACAGGCTGAGAGAGTTGGGGGGGTTCAGCCTGGAGAAGAGAAGGCTCCGGGGAGACCTTGGAGCCCCTTCCAGTCCCTAAAGGGGGGAGCTCCAGGAAAGCTGGGGAGGGACTCTTGGTGAGGGAGGGGAGCCATAGGACGAGGGGGAAGGGTTTTAAACTGAAAGAAGGGAGATTGAGATGAGATCTGGGGAAGAACTTCTTTGCTGTGAGGGTGGTGAGACCCTGGCCCAGGTTGCCCAGAGAAGCTGTGGCTGCCCCATCCCTGGAGGGGTTCAAGGCCAGGCTGGATGGGGCTTGGAGCAACCTGGTCTGGTGGGAGGTGTCCCTGCCCAGGGCAGGGGGTTGGAACTGGATGATCTTTAAGGTCCCTTCCAACCTAAACCATTCTATGATTCTATGATTATGGTGCAGGGTGTAGAGGGTACAGATCCCTAATTGTGGCTTTGTTGCTTCTGTTGCGCAAGGAAAAACTCTCCTTTCTTTTTCCATTTATTTCAGCTTTCATCAGAGGGCTCCCAAGTTCCATCCTATTTCAGGATGGTTTGCCCACTGGAGTGGTGTTTCCACTACAATGAACTTTACTAATTTTAAGGTCATATTCATGTTGCTTCTTGCATGCCGTAAGTAGGTAAATAATGTGCAGGTGTCGTTGCGTGCTCTGAGCTGGTGATTATGTTGCTGCAGAGGGGACGCCGTGGGGCTGAGGAATGGTTATTATACCTGTGCAACACCATCTTCCCCCCTGGCTGCCCTCAGGCTTCTCCAGATTTATTGCCTTTCCTGCGTTGCATGTTCGTTAGCAAGGTCCAGTTCTGGGCTCCCCAGTTCAAGAAGAACGGGGAGCTATGGGGAGAGGATAGAGCAAAGGGCTACAAAGTTGGTCAAGGAACTAGAATGTCTCTCTCATGAGGAAGGGCTGAGGGACTTGGGTCTTTTTAGTCTGGAGAAGACTGAGGGGGGATCTCATTGATGCTTATAAATACTCAAAGGGTGGGTGTCAGGAGGATGGGGTCAGGCTCTTCTCAGTGGTGCCCAGGGACAGGACAAGAGGTAACGGGCACAAACTGGAACATGAGAAGTTCCATCTAAACACGAGGAGGAACTTCTTTCCTTTGAGCGTGGCAGAGCCCTGGAAGAGGCTGCCCAGAGAGGGTGTGGAGTCTCCTTTTCTCTGGAGATATTCCAAACCCACCTGGACGCATTCCTGTCCAACCTGCTCTGGGTGACCCTGCTTTGGCAGAGGGGTTGGACAAGATGATCTCCAGAGGTCCCTTCCAGCCCCTACCATTCCATGTTTCTATGAGTACCCATTGCACAGTGCGTGGCTCCACCACCCAGGGTGGATTTTGTCTCAAAATGGGGCTTGATGATCTACCCAGATATAGAAGACCTACAGAAATCATCCCATCTGCTACAGGAGCAGCTGAGAACCGCTTGTCTTGGGTTTTTTATTACTTTAAGGCCTTACCTACCCCTTCCTTTGAACCAAGGACAGTTGTCCAGGGCACGTAACCCTTTGCACGTGCCATGCCAGGAGGCATACGGTGAACCCTCTTGCATCAGGCCAGAGCTTTAGATCTCCACGACATGACATCAGCAGGCTGCATCAGCTGGGGCTTGCCTCACCGCAAATTAATTAACCTCACAAGATGTCACGCAGAAAAGTCAGGGATCTCCTCACCGGCGAATCACGTGCTTCCCCAGGTCCCTTCCCCGAGGGCTCGGGAAAGGAGAAGGGACTATTTAACACGTCACCGAGAACACTTCGTATGGCAGGGAGCGCTTCAAGACGCAGGACGTCACGTTCTGGCCCCAACAAGAGGCGTTTAAGTGCCACCTTCATACCCGTGACTCAGCTTTACGTCTTCCCTCTCGGCTCCCGGTCATCCATCCCCTATTTTTAGTTGACTCCACTCGGCCTGTCTACGTCTGCGCTCTCGAGGTCGAGAATCTTTAGTCCAATTTTTAGACCTGAACCTTGAGACCAATTTTAACCAACCTTTGACCTTAGATTGTAGGAGAAGCGAGCATGTTTGATGTTCCTCAAAAAAAAAAAAACAACCCGATCAAGCTCAATGGAGGGTTTGCCTGCTCCTCCCCGGAGTCATCGTCCTTTTGGTCTTTAGTTGTCTTAAAAATGGTCGATTTTTAGTAATCCAATAAAGAATTACCCGTATCTGAAGGAGTCATGCTCTGTCCTTTCAAAAAGGGGTATACGGAAAGTCGCTGTATCCCCGATTTCCAAGAATCCTGCAGTGGACGATCCTAAACGTCCTGGTCTGGCATCGCAGGTTTCCTGAGGGCAACTCTCCGGGGAAGAAAAGGAAACAAAACTAAAAAAAAAAAAAAAAAAAAAAGCCAAGGAAGGGGAAAACAGGACTTTCCTCCCGCCCGTTACTTTGAAAAACGCCGTTTCAAACCCTCTCCCCCGTCCTGCAGCGGCCACGGGGGGAGCCGGGGACCCTGCGCTCCTCCCAGCCCCCCCCCCCCCCCAAATTTCTCTCCTCCAAGATAAATGAAATAAAATAAAGAAGGTTGGGTAGCATAGGTAGGCAGCAACGCAGCCGCCCTCCCTCCTATCACCAAATAACCCGGGTTTATTTTTACCAGCACAAGAGACCTTTTATTTGGGAGATTTGTAGCGGTGCCAGGAATAATATGACTTTAAAAAAAAATAAAATAAACAAAAAATACAAACCCTTTTGCATCTAGAGCCAGGCCTGCCGGGACAGGCTCCCCTCTTAGAAGAGGGGGAGAGGCTCAGCCCAGCCCCTGGCTAACAGAGTCGTGCCAACTCAACCTTTAAAGCCGAGAGCAGACTTAAAAGCACAGGTCTAGACAAGAATTTTATTTTTATTTTTTTTTGAGCAAGGAGAGCTGAGGCTGGGTAAAAAAAAACCAAAAAAAAACAAGTTGCAGCAGCAAATGATTTATATTCCAGCGGCGGCAACGAGAGGCGCCGTCAGGAGGTGTGCGTCCCACCGCCACACTTGTGAGATGGCCGTGGGCAGCAGCGGGCACCAGCAGAGAAAAAGAGGGGGGAAAAAAAACCCCAAAAAATCAAAATATACATATTTTGGGTTGTCTCTTTTTAGAGCAAATAGCGAAAGCCCTGCGCTTTTCAAAGCCCTTTCCACCGTGGGGTGCGGTGGAACAGCCCCCTCGACCCTCAGTGGGTGCCCGCATTGCACTGCCTTAAAGCAGAGCCTCTCGGACGTCCCATTTTTGGGGAAGTTTAGGAGGAAATCAGGGCCGGGAAAGTGACCAAGGAGCATCCTGGCTTTGGGGCGGGGTTGGGGCGTGGCTAGTGGCGCCAATGGGCGTGGCTTTGGTCTGAAGGGGGCGTGGCCTCCGTCGTAGCCCCGCCCCCGAGGGTGAGGTGGCGGCTCGGCGCGGTGCCGGGCGCAGAGCAGGGATGAGCGCGGGTTGAGGCGGCGGCGGCCGCGGAGGGGCGGCCATGGTGGCTCACGACGAGCTCGGTGGGCTGCTGCCCATCAAAAGGACTATCCGGGTGATCGACGCGCAGAACCAGTCCTTCAGGGAGCAGGAGGTGAGGAGGAGCGGGGTTGGAGAGAGGGGGAAAAAAAAAAAAAAGGGGGGGTGTGTTCTTTTGTTTTTTATGAGGGAAAAGTGGCGGGTTTGGCTCTCCGCACCTGAGGGGGGGGGGCGGTGAGGAGCCGGGTCCGCTGTTCGCTGGGAGCCGGCCGCGGTGTGAGGGGCAGGCAGCGATTTAAAAACAAAATTCAATAGGATAAAAGTCTTTAAAAAGAAGCCACGACTTCATAGACCCTGGAGGGGGGTCGTCCTGGAGGAGGGGGACCGGGAAGCCGAAGCCGAGCTCGGCGCCTCATCTGACACCCCCCCCCCCCTCACGGTGGGATTTGCGTTAAAAAAAAAAAACCCTCCTGTTGCTCTGTGAACTCTTTCCACTGACAGGATTTTTCCTAATTAGGGCGTTTGTTTGCTGCATAAACCCAAAAATTTAAAAAAAAAAATAAATAAATAAATCATGAGGGTCGGTTGGGGTTTTGAGGGGTGGTGGTTTTTTGATGTATTGTTATTTTTATCGCCTGTTGTTATGTAGATGAGAGTAATTGCATTCCTAGTAGATGCTCGCATGCCTCCTGCTGCGACAGAAGGCAAAAGTTCAGCAGCCAGGTAGGGACCGACTGCCCTGGGCAGGGTTTTATTTCTGAGATTAGCCGTGAGATGAGGTAAAAAAGAAAACAAAACAAAAAAAAAAAAAAAAAAAAAAAAAGGCGGCTCCAGACAGCTCTGGGGTTTGAGGGCTCCAGTCTGAGTCGCCAGCCTCTTAAAATCCTGGCTTCAAAATAGCCAAACTTGGGCAATCTCATTGTGCAAAAGGGAAACCAGATGTTGGGAGAGAGAAATAACGTGAACCAGATCTCTTAAAGGAGAATAAATCGCCTCTAATTCTTTAAAGCGTGTGTTTTTCGGTAGGGTGTAACCAGCACGTTGGGTATCTTGAAGTCAAGCGTTGGGTCTGGGCTTGAGTAATGACTCCTAAAAACCAACACTCCTCTGGGTGCCAGGTACTGAGTTGCTATCGAGAGCCACCGGAGTTATCAGGCGAGCGTGAGGCCAGATTTCTCCCTTGGGTGCGAACAGCCTGTTGAATTTGAGAAAGGGGAAGGTGGTAATCTCTGTCCTGACGTGTCAAACCAGAGGCTGGTTGTTGAGTGTGAGTGCAGACAGCCGTTTTCCGAACGGAGCTTGAGATTCAGCGAGCTCCTTGCACGTGAATCTTAAGAAAAAGAGTCAGGTGGCGATGATTTCTGGTAGGAATTATTCAAACTGGTGACTAAAATCTTTCGTGTTTGGCTTAATAGGAAAAGTTTTGCTGTGCGTGGTTTTTAGATTTGTCACCGTGTTTGTCCGCGTTGGTCTGGGACTGGCATGTAAGACATTGCACTCTAGTAAATGATCCTTGTAAAAAAAACCCACTAATTATTAGCTAGCACAGGGGGAAAGGTTATAGGCATGCGTGCTGCTGGAGGAAAGTGTTCGTTTTGCTCTTTGGAGCAGCAAGGTGCAGTCTTTTCACCATGCGAAGAGTTAACCTGCACTTTAGAAGCATTTGAAGAAATTCCACTAGCGTGAAGTCTTGCCTGCCAGCTGAGGCACCGATTTAGCTTTTGTGTGTACGTTTATGATATATTTATATTCACTTTTAATAGAGTCCCCTGGAAAAAAAAAAAAAAAAAACAAACCCTGAATGGAAGCAGAAGTGCTGTTGAGCTCGCTGAGGTTTTAATTATCTGTCGATGCCGTAATGCTTAACGCCACTAGCTTGTTACAGAAACTTTACAGACATCATTCTAATCTGGGCTTCTGTAAGTAATACAGCGTGGAGACAGGCTAATCATTGTTTGCAAGGACAGAACTAAAAAAAAAAAAAAAAACCCAGAAATCATACTGAGCCAAAGTTATCCGTAGCATGAACTGCGCTGAATTCTCAGCTTACACCACGGCTGGGTTTGACTGTAAGTGGAGTACATGACCCCAAGCTGAAATGTAGATCTTAGAGAAGGTGAAGTTTCTGAGGAGAGGGATTTTTCTTTTTTCCCCCCTCTTCCCTGCCTTGGATCAAACGATATAGTTGGAAGGAGAAGAAGAAACAGATGCGGTTTTTTGGCAGTGGAGCCACTCATGTCTGAGAGCACTCACAGGACAGAAAGTGGGATTTGTTTCTCTTTAAGAGAGGGGAAATGGCCTTTAGCTAAGCTGAATTTATAGCACACAGAAGTTTTTTTTTTCTGTTGGCCAGACACCCCAGGGGAGCACTCCGCATGTACGGAAAACACTCCGGTCACGCCGATCCGTGCGAAATTCCTCCCTCCTCAGAGCAGAGGAGGCTTCCCCGGGAGCCGTGCTCCCTCCTCTTCTAGAGAGCAGAGCTTTTTACCTTCCAGCCTGTCTTTGCACATCTCGGTACATACCAACTGTTCTGAAAAGCGGTGATTTATAATCCCAGGGAGCCCCTTTCTACCGCCTGTCCCCAACAGAGAGGCAGGAATGTCCTTCTGCCAGACCTTGTGCATATGCATGTGTCGCTTCAGCCCGGCACAGATGTTCTGGGAAGGCATCCACACATGTTCGCCGGCGCAGATAGTGTGGCCTTGTGTCTCATATCTGGAAGGGCTGCGGAGCTGATCCTTGAACAGCGAGCTGTGAAAGACTGTGCAAGCGTCCTAAAGCACTGAGGCTCCTTGCTATTAATTTTCACTGTCACGTTTTTCTTTTCCATGCTATTTATATTGCTGGCCTTGACGGAGCTGTGTGTGGCTTATGTCTGTATATTTTCTGCTTACATACCTGCAGTTTCTTAAACTTCTCTTGGCTTGCGTCCCTTTATTCTAGTACACCGATAGGTGGTTTTCTAGAAGTAAATTACCTATCCTTTTCCTCCAATCAGAAACATCTGTAATTAATTAAAGGTTCCTTGTCATCTTTTGAGCCTGGCCTAACTTTCCAGCCTTCTGCAGAATCCTTTTCCTGACTGAGTCCGTCCTGAGCGCAGTGGCTCGTGGTTGGCAAAGGAAAGGAGTGACTGTGGTGTTCCCAGCGTTGTACCTAAATCCAGCTGAGGGTCGGGGTCCCAGGGTCGAGGACACTCTCTTACAGCTTTTCCCTATTTCTATAGGACCCTCATAGTTCTGAGATTACCCAAACGTTTCAAGCACAGCTTTGAACATGCTTTGTGCTGTGCCAAGAGGTCTTTCTGCTCTGCATCAGTCATAAATTATTTCTTTTCATGTTTTTTACCCCCCACCCCTCCACCCCACAACTTTGAAGGCTTAATTCAGTGTGAGCTAACCTCCCCTGTTGCTTAACACCGCGTGTAGGCAGACAGACGGGCCACTCCTCGGGTCATGTTGCTGAAATCAGATCTTACATACGTAGCTTTTATGCTTCCTCAGTCTCATGACTGGAATCCAGCTCTGTGTGTTCCTATTCCCTTTTTTTGTTTTGTTTTCAGCATTTGTCACTTCTGTCGCTACACAGAAGCGAAGGGTTTGGGCCACTTTATCTTGCAATCTCAGGCTGGAAATAGAGACAGAGGAGAGCTTGGCCAAAGTAGTCTTCACCTTTTGAAACATAAGAGGAGGGACTCAACCGTAATTAACAAAAAACGCCTAATAAAGCTTTGTTAAAGTTTCTACTGAGCTGAACTCAAAAAAGGGTCTGCTTCCATCAGCTCATCTGAACTTCACGCTAAGAAACTTCCTTGTGATGATGAGTCACATCCAACCCTTTGCCAGATGTTTAAGAGCACCAGGGCACCTTATCTAGCCTTTCTCCTAGCCTTAAGCTCCAAGACCGTCTCTTCTTGGCGTCCCATTGTGCTCACTTTTCCTGTAAGGTCCGTACAACATAATATTTTTTTTTTTTTAAGTAAAATATGTGGGATTGCCAGCGTGATTTTAAAAACCGATCTGAGCTTAAGCAGCAGGAGGTTTCCATGGGGCGTTTCCTCTTTCTTGGCAGCGTTTCGGTCAGGACAGAATTGAAAATGCTCTGAGCTCCCGGCAGGGATTAGTGGTGTAGAAAAGCAGAAGCTCTATCTTTCAAATCTAAACAACGTTTAAGAAAAATTATGATGACTTGCAGGGGGTGGGGGGGAGCAGAAGGGAGAGGAAGCTTTGTAAATTGAAAGTTTTAAACTTTATCTCCTTCATGTGTGCGTGTCCCTCGCAGGAATGTTCAGCATGTGGTCGTTTGCTATTTGTTAGAATAGCTGCTGAGGCTGTCCTGGGCTCTGACTGCTACTTTTCTCTCCAAAAGAAAATTAAAATGGAAAAACACATTCTTTCTACAAAGGAAAACATGATAAAACAGAGATTCAGATCACAGCTCCATCTTTAGATGACAGTCGCTTGCCTCGCAGAGGAGAACGCTTCAGTCTATTTATGTTCAAACCATAACAGTCCCTCTTGGAGGCCTATTTTGAATTCTGACTGATGTGTATGTTATCTTGCCTCTTTTACACTGGGCAAACTCTCTGCAGTTTAATTGCAGCCTTAAAGTTCAGACAAATATTTACAGCCCCTGCTTTCCTTTTAAGATGAATGGCTACTTCAAAACACTCTCTTTGCTGTGTTTCTCACTCCTTAAGTGGGTTGGTGCTTTTTAAACCTGCCTGGGCGGCTTGAGAAACGGAGTGGGAGTCGCAGCCAGTACAATTTGTTCTCTGCTTTATTTACAGGAGCCAAGCAATAAACGGGTTCGGCCTTTAGCACGGGTCACATCCCTGGCGAACTTGATCTCTCCTGTAAGAAATGGTGCAGTTCGGCGCTTTGGGCAGACAATACAGGTAAAAAGCAGAGCCTTCCAGTCCTAAAAGTCCAGAGACACGGGGAAGGTACTGGCTGTGTTGGGGTAAAACAGGCGCTGCGATTTCAAGGCATCTCTTGAAAAATCTCCTATGTGATTCGTGCAAGGATAAAAAGCTTGTTTGGGACTTGGGGATGAAGAAGAGTTCAGAGGTAGCTTGCTAGATAACCAGGTGACTGAGGGTTTAAGCAGTTAAAAAAAAAATAATAATAAAAAAAAAACCTGATTCATAGGGAGAATTAGTTGATAAACTGTTCCAGTACTTGAGATAATGTGTATCGGAGCATGTGCTTAAATGTGAACTGACTGTTCAGCGATCTTTCAATAGTATTAGAGAGGTGTTGTCTAAGGAACACTATACCCCATGCATGCAGATAAGAGTGCTTCTGCCTCTGGGTTTTAATAACATTGCAAATCACAAGAGCAAAGTTCAAGTGGCTCCTGATTAGCCCCGTTACAGGTAGAATTATGATCCTAGTTTATTTACTTCCTCATACCTTGGAAATAAACCCAAGTTTTACCTTCCCATCCTCCTCCCAAGCGCTGCTGCTGGATCCGTGCAGGGAGAGGCGCATGGAAAAGCTTGCCAGTCTCTGGGCTTTCTCGGCAGCTTGATTAAAGTGTTCCTTTATCTGAGGAAAAGTGTCTGGGTGTGTTTTCCTGCCCTATGCAACAGAGGAGGATGAAGGATTGGGAGGGGTATGGATAATACTGTAATACTTCTCTGCTTCAGAAATGTTGGCTCTACATATTTTTGTTTAATTTTATTTTTGTTTTTAAATCCCTACAGTCATTTGCCCTTCGCAGTGACAGCAAGTCTCCAGGCTGTGGCCAGAAGTCATGTAGCAGATCTGCTGCTCCTACTCCTCCTAAAAGAAGAAACAGCGTACTTTGGTCTGAGATGTTAGATGTCAACATGAAAGAGTCCCTCAGCACCAAAGAAATTAAACGCCAGGAGGTAAGCTGCCCGTTAAACAGCAGGGCTGAAAAACGCAGCCCAGGCCTTCGCTTGGGCTGTTTTCTTGGCGGGGAAAGGGGTAACGAGTATCTGTATCTCTCTGTGCACCTTTATTTCAAAACCGCTAGATTTATTTCTGCATTAGGCATGGGAAAAGGTAGGCTTCTCTCTCTTGAGTCACTAGGGAGTTCGTCTCCCCAGTTTGACCCTTCGGAGATGCCAAACTCTTTCCCTGGGGGTGCTCAGCATTTCTGAAATCCGAGACCCGGCTGTGCTGGTTGCTTTGCAGCAGACCCAAAGTCGGGTTCCTTGTAAAGCCAGCTGTCTTTCTCTTAAAGCTCTGAACAATTGGTTGAAAGCCAAATGGCAAGGCCTTGGCTTGCCTTTTTCCTGTAGTTCTTAGACAAATCTTTTACTGACAACACAGAAGCTGACTAAAGACGCCTGGGATTTGACCTCTGTGGTTTTCTGGGTTTTGTTTTTTTCGTACTTGCCTGTGTAAAAGCAGTGATTTAAAAGGCGCTAATATTTAATTTGGCTTGTGCACGAGCGTCAGAGCTTTTCACACAGTTGTAAGTCATGTTGCTTTCTTGGAGCTGGGAAAGCCGGCAGATTTACTTGAGGTTGTCATGCCCAGGTGGCATACAGTGATTCAGACAGCAAAGCCATTCAAGCTGCGGAGACAGGATGTACATTATGTGAGCTGAAAGGCTCTTTCAGGCGAAGACTGGGGTTAAAAATGACTTTCGATGCTTTATCCCCTTCCTCACAGGCAATATATGAGATGTCCAGGGGAGAGCAGGACCTAATCGAAGACCTGAAGCTGGCCAGAAAGGTGAGTGGATTTTTTTTTCCTGCAATCATTAATCATTTTACAGCTAATAGTGACGCTTATTTGCACCTGCAATCAACACACATCAGCTTTTTGAGGCCCAGAATCCACAGCTGGCCTGGAAAGCTGAGGTCAGCAGCCCATTAGGACTGGTTTCGTTGTAACAAATCCAGCCAAAAAAGGTTTGTGCTTTACAGTCCTACAGAGCTAGTTGGGGAATCCATCTCCCAGAGGGAGACGGGGATCAGGAAGGAAAATCCCTTCCATTTGAAGGGATTGATACCTTTATACCAAAGAGAATCTTTTAGCATTCGAAGTCGGTGTTACTATTTGTGTTGGCTTCACTTCATATCTGTCCTGCACATGATACGTCCCCTCATATTCAAATTGTCAGCCTTGAATATATTTTAATACTGACGTTCTTTGGCAGGCTTATCATGATCCCATGCTGAAGCTCTCTATCATGTCTGAGGAGGAACTCACCCACATATTTGGGGACTTGGATTCTTACATTCCTCTGCATGAAGGTAAGAGCAACTGGAGCGTTTTCACATAATGTGCTGACGAGAGGAACTCTCTCGTTCTAACAGTTTACTGGGGCATTGTTGCAATTTCTATTTTTGTGTTTCGATTCCAGACTTGTTGGCAAGTTTAGGAGAAGCAACAAAACCAGATGGAACAGTGGAGCAGATTGGGCCCATTCTTGTCAAGTGGGTGAGTACAGAACTTAGCGATAGCGGACTAACAATGCACTTAAAGACCGTTTAAAGCTAGAAGCCGAAAAGCTGTGGGCTTTTGTGGCCTTGAGCGAAAGATTGAAACGGAAATCCTGGCTAGGCTGAAAACAATGGGACTCTGTCAGCCGTAATGGGCCACGATTTCACCCTGGAGACTTACACTAGTGTGACTGCAATTATTTGCTGATTTATGTTTGAAATGTCTATATCTTCTGGACTCTTTGTCACTGATGTGATTTCAATAGCGTTATCGCTGTTAATCCCAAACATCTGAACTTCAAAGGCGTTGCATGCAGGATGCCCTTGTTCTCCTCACAAAAGACTGGCTACATATACAAGACAGTCTGTTAGTTCTCTTTTATTGGGCAAAATATGGCACTGAGAGAAGTAGAACCCCCCCCCCCCCCCCGAGTTTGACACATTAATGCAATTTGCTTTTCCTACAGGGAATTTGACTCCTGAATATTGTTCTGTTCCTCTTGCAGTTACCAAGACTCCATGCCTACAAAGGTTACTGTAGCAATCAGCTGGCAGCCAAAGCCCTTCTGGATCAGAAGAAGCAGGACCGGAGAGTGCAGGACTTCCTTCAGCGCTGCCTTGAGTCTCCTTTCAGCCGCAAGCTTGACCTTTGGAGCTTCTTGGACATTCCTCGAAGCCGGCTGGTCAAATACCCGCTGCTCCTAAAAGAGATCCTGAGGCACACTCCCAAAGACCATCCTGATATCCAGATCCTGGAAGAAGCCGTAAGTAATCGTGATTTTGTGATCGTTTTTCTGACATAAGCATAGGATGAGGGGTAACAGTTTTAAACCGAACGAGCGGAGGTTGAAGTTAGATATTAGGAAGAACTTCTTTGCTGTGAGGGTGGTGAGACACTGGCCTGGGTTGCCCAGAGAAGCTGTGGCTGCCCCACCCCTGGAGGTGTTCAAGGCCAGGCTGAGCAGGACTTGGAGCAACTTGGCCTGGTGGGAGGTGTCCCTGCCCAGGGCAGGGGGGTTGGAACTGGATGATCTTTAAGGTTCTTTCTAACCCAAACCATTCTATGGTTCTATGTGATTCTGGAGCTCCAGAAAGCTTTCTTAAACCCTCAGCAATTTCATGGGGTGGTTTTCTCAGTGGACAAAAATCTGTAACCCCTTGTGAAAGCAAGTGAGGGATCAGTCCACATGGATTCCATCATCTGGAGTTCTTAAGTAGCACTTAAAGGGAAGATATACAAGCAGAGGTCACTATTTAATCATTTGTCAATGTTTTGGTTTATAGATATCTATAATCCAAGGAGTCCTCTCTGACATCAACCTGAAGAAGGGGGAGTCAGAGTGCCAGTACTACATTGACAAGCTGGAGTACCTGGATGAGAAGCAGAAGGACCCGAGGATTGAAGGCAGCAAAGCTTTACTGTGCCACGGGGAGCTGAAGAATAAAAATGGACATGTAAGTCCCTCCTGTTCATGGCAATTAACTCTCAGCTTTCCCTGAGAGGTAGTTAAAACCGTTTGTTTGTCGTAGCAGGGCCAGGAACCCTTCCATCCTTAGGGTTACTTGAGACAATTAGCTAAATTTAAAAAGCGGAAAAGAAAGCACCTGATGGCACTCTGCATTTTCAGGGTGTAAGGGAAAGTTTCCTGCTGACAGCTTTACAATTGGCCTTCAGAAGCTGGAAAATAATTAGCGCAGAATTACCATAGAAAGTGTGCTCTGTGCCCGAGCACTCCATCAAAAGGGATTTCCTGCCGGCTGTTTACTTTCAGGTGCCTTGGTTCCCCATTCTGAGCCCTGGCCCGCAGCTCTTTCAAACAAAAGTGTTCCTGCAAAAGCCTGTTTGGCTTTGAGCTGAGCTGCCAGAAGTTTATCTCCCGCTGCAGCGATGCTGAAAGACCCTGCTGTACCCAAGGTTTTGCTGCCCTTTTTTTGGGCTTGCAGGAGTAATTCCATTTTAAACATCAAATCTTTTTCCATTTCCTTTATTTTTTCTGATTGGTTGAGGGCATTTTTTGTTTAGTTCGGCCATTACACTTCTGTATACACAAAGCATTTTGTATTGTCAGAAAGGGTGTTGCTTCTAATTGTCCTATTCTTGCCACCTGTAAGTCATAATTCACTTTTTAAGGCTCATTAAAGCAATAAAACCCGTTGATGTAATTGTGGCCTGTGCCACCGCTGCCAGGGCCCGACGTTGCTGTAACAGGAAACCCTCAGAAAGTTAGTGAGCGAAACTTCAGATAACGTGGCCTTGAAAATCCTGGGGAATATGTAACCACTTTGAATACGCAGCGAGTATTTGTTCATATTCAAATGTGTTTTTTCCCTTTTAGAAACTCTATGTCTTCCTCTTCCAAGACATCCTGGTTTTGACCCGGCCGGTCACTCGCAATGAGCGTCAGGCCTACCAAGTGTACAGACAGCCCATCCCCGTCCAGGAGCTGCTCCTCGAAGACCTGCAGGACGGCGACGTGAAAATGGGAGGCTCCTTCCGAGGAGCTTTTGGCAATTCTGACAAAGGTAGAGACCAAACCAGCCCATCTGTGCGGCAATCTGTTGGGGAGGAGAGATTCATAGAATGGTTTGGGTTGGAAAGTACCTTAAAGGTCATCGAGGACACCTCCCACTAGACCTGGTCGCTCAAAGCCCTGTCCAGCCTGGCCTTGAACACCTCCAGGGACTGGGCAGCCACAGCTTCTCTGGGTGATTACACCCGGATTACACCTGGGCATAGATCCCCATGGACTGAGGTTCCGTAAGGAGAGCAGACACGTGATGTGTGTTAACTTCCACCTTTAGACTGTCACTGCTGGGCTTTGCAGTTTTGTATTTGGTGATCGTAAACTTAGAGAATCATAGAATAGAATCATAGAATTGTCTGGGTTGGGGAAGGAAGAATTGTCTGGAAGGGACCTTTCAGATCTAGTCCAACCATCAACCTAACACAGACAAAAACCACCACTAACCCATGTCCCTCAGCACCACGTCTGCCCGGCTTTGAAATCCCTCCACGGATGGTGACTCCACCACTGCCCTGGGCAGCCTCTTCCAAGGCTTAATAACTCTTTCGGTGTAAAAATTTTTCCTGATATCCATCCTAAACCTCCCCTGGTGCAACTTGAGGCCGTTTCCTCTTGTCCCATTGCCTGTGACTTGGGAGAAGAGACCAACCCCCCACCTCTCCCTCTTCTGATAGATGAACTTTGCAGCTGATGCTGATGAGAAAAAAAAAAAAAATCGATTTGCACCTGTCTGTGCTGAGTTGTGGGGTTTGGGATGGGGTTTTTTTGGTGGGGTTTTGAGAGCTTTTTCGGGCCAGGTCGCTTGTTTGGCAATAGAATCTCTAAATGTTGAGCTAGGAACTGATTTGCTTTTTTTCCTATGTTTATCTCCAGCTAAAAATATCTTCCGAGTTCGTTTCCAAGACCCTTCCCCGGGCCAATCCCACACGCTTCAGGCCAACGACATCTTCCACAAGCAGCAATGGGTTAATTGCATCCGAATGGCCATCGCTCCCTTCCAGCGAACTGCTGCTGCTGCCGCTGCTGCCACAGAGCTGAAGGAGCTGCCGGAGCTGAGCGAGGAGGCGGAGGAGAACAACCCCTCCGTGCCCAACGTCCAAGCCCAAAAGCGGCAATCGGCCGCGTCCGGCGTCACCGAGATGGAGTTAGACGAGAGCATGTCCGAGTGCGGCTCCACCTTGGACTTGGAGGAAGCCAAAGGGGCGAAAACGCACCGAACGTCGTCCGGGCACAGAAAATCCAGGGAGAAGCAGTTAAGTGGCAAGCGGAAAGAAACGCTGGTGTAAAAAAAAAAAAACAAAAAAAGGGAGCCCAGACTGTTTATTTATAAATAACGTGTACATTTTTTCTTCTTATGTGAGCATGATTGGGTTCACTCTACTGAACAGAATATTTTTTTTGTTTTTTTGTTGTTTTTTTTTACGTTGTAATGGCAGCTACTGGTATACAGTTAACACTGTTGAACTGGAGTCTGTTTTTACAAACATGGTCGCTTTCAACCTGTTTTTAACGCTGTCGGTGAGTGATTCAGAAGCCCTCGTGCTTTTGAGCGCTGGGGACAGGTTTGAGGAGCACACTTTGGTTTCTGAAAGGTTTCCACGCGTGGTTTTTGAGGTTGGAAACCACTAAAGCTAAAGCGGATGTTTGGCCCCTCACCGTGAGCCTGGTGGCACCTCCCTTGGCAAAGAGTTTGGATCAACATGGTGAGACTCGAAACCTGAATTCACCTTTTCTTCTTCACTTGTACAGCACAGTGTGTTGTTACCAGAATCCAAACTTTTCATGGTAAAAAAAAAAAGAGGAAAAAAAAAAAAAGAGGAGAAAAAGAGGAAAAAACAGACCCCAGGTTCAACAGGTTCTCAATTTACCTACTGGAATCTTTCATCTTAGTGTCTTCTTTGTACATTCCTCATTTTCACTCTTGTAACCTGCCAGGTATTTAATGTTGGTTTTTTTTTTCATTAGTTGTTTCAACTTTGGGGGTTTTGTTTTGGTTGGTTGTTGGTTTTTTTTTTTTTGGTTTTCTGTGTTTTCTTTTTTTTTTTTTTTTTTACTTTTGTATTTCATTGTTGTCGTCATTCAGACTTGGCATTTCCTTTCAAGTACTTGATCCTTCGGAGGGGTGTGCGTGTACGGGCTGTTTTTTCTCACGTGTCACTCCACGGTTGTGCGGAGCGCGCGACCCAGGGAGGGGGACGCTCGACGGGAGCCGCGTGGAAACGCTCCGCACTACTGTCAGAGAACCGCGTTTTTGGGGGGACAGTTAGGCAAGTTTTGGTTTAGGAAAGTTTTTTAGGCACGTGATAAAGGGTTCGGGGAGGGCAGAGGAGCAGCAGGTAGAGGGGAGTAGCAGGGAGTGAAGGTAGATTAATTTTTATTTCTTGTTCGTGTTGCCTTTTGGAAATGAAACGCTTTCCACGGGGAGGCAGGACTGGGGGCAACCAGGGGGTTATTGCATGTGGTAGAAAGGTAGAGAGGAGAAAGCGTTTGAAGCTGAGGAGGCGGAGGGAGGGAGGAGACAGAGGTTGTATATACTCGTAGCGGCGACGCTGCCGTGTTCTAGAGGTCCAAAGAGGTGTGTGAGAGATGCCAGCTCGGTCACTGCGCCACAGAGCGGTGACAGCTTTGAGCAGGTTGTTCCTGTGGTGGGACTGGTGGCGATGGGACGAGGACAGCTGTCCCACCGCATCCCATCCTGGAACCGTTCCCTGCTCCAGGAGCCGTAACTCGCGTGTGAAGGGGTTATTGCCTGTCACGTTGTGTGGCCAGTAACGGTGGAAACAGGGGAAAAAAAGAGGGTGTACATAGACTCAAACGTGTGGTTCTCTGTAAATGTCTTGTACAGTTCCGAGTGCCAAATAAAACGAAATTCCTGACATCCTCGTCCGTGTCGCTGCCTGGGAGGGACACGCTGGTGCCACAGGTGCTGCCTGAGGTGAGCCTGTACCTGCCCTTCTCCGAGCCCACGCGGCTTGGGAGGGAGGACGGAGGAAGCTGTGGCTTTATTCAAAACCCTGTTTTTGTGTCCCGGTTCCTCCTTGCGCCGCTGCAGCCGGGCAGGACACAAGCCAGGGGTTTATAGCCCTGTGGCACCCGCCAGCGGCCACCACCCTCCATCTGCGACGGGGCGGTCGCTGTAAAATGGGGTGCAGCCGCGTGAGTCACCCCGACGCTTGCATCACTCTCCTCCCGTTCCGGGAGAAAAGGGAGGGCTCCTTGTCCTCCCTGAAACCTCCTTCCTACAGAGGAGAAACCACCCCGTGGAACCAAAATACTCCTCATTTAGCAAATATTTAGAAATCATCTCCTTGATGAAGCTTCAGAAGGAACCTTGAGTGAAAGGAGGACCCTCTGCAGGGGTGGCTTCCCCCAGGCACTGAGGAGTTACCATCAGCGTGATGAAAGCGCCGGGTCTCTGCGGCCCTCCCCGAGAAACTGCAGCCTGACCATGTAGGGGGGTGTCTGGGCACGGCGTCCCCAGCTCTGAGCCAGCTCCCTCAGGTTGGGCCCGCTCCCCGCTTTGCAGGGATGGGCTTTACAGCTGATTTTTGAGCTGGGAAGCTGAGTTTTGATCCAGAGGAGGCTCATTCCTTGCCAAGCAGGGAAAAACTTTGGGGGGGGGGGGGTGGGGGGGTGGGAAGCTCTTTTTGACATGAGGAGAAAAAAAAGGCATTAATGAGCTGTGGGGGCAGAGAGTGAGGAGATCCTGCTGAGAGCCTGATTCTCCTCCCACGCGTCAGGCCGGAGCTGAATCTTGAGATGAGTCTCCTCATCCCGTAGCCAACAGTCGGCAAGTTAGCCAAGAACTTAATTTCCCTTTAAAAGTAAATCCCCCCGCCTCCCCGACTCCCGCCTCCCCGACTCCCGGTGGCTCCCATCCCCGTGCCGTCCCTTGGGGAGGAATGTGCAGACTAAACAAGCCGGGCTTTCCTGGTTTCCTCCCGTGCTGAGCTCCGGCGGGTCCTGGCCATCCTTCTCCTCGCCCACCCTGAGCCAAGACCCCCCCCGAGAACCACCCCACACAGTGGGGTGAAACACCCAAGGGGGGGGACATGGGCCAGCGTGTGTCCCTGAGCCCCTACATCCTTGGTGATCCTGAATGTAGTGATGTCCCCGTCATGGCCAGTGAAAGGAAAGGTTTCCGTGCCCAGGAACTAGAGAAGTCTGACTTTGGGAGGTGCCCTGCAGCCACCCCCCCTCACTTTTTTAAGCCTCCATTAAAGTCATGCCTAAAATTAAACATAAGTCCCCAAATTTTACACCCAATCCCTCACCGTCCCCCGGAGACGCCCCCCGCAGCCACTATGGGGTTGTGCCCAAGCTCAGCCTCTCCAAAATCCCGTTTTCCTCATTAAACCCCGACGTAATTTAATGACGGATTTGCGGAGGTTCCTCCCCGTCCCCAGGGACGCCCGTGGGACCGGGTGGCCTCGGTGCGTCTGGGCTCACGCTGGGGCACGGGCCCCCACGGAGGTTTCCCCGCCGAAGCGGTTTCCCTTTCCGCCTCCGACTTTATTTTTCCATGGATTTCGTCACACACACACATGCACCCCGCCGCCTCGTCTGCAAACCCAGACGTCGCCGCACACATCTGTGCACATCTGGTCTCGCGTGAGGAGCCGCGCAGGAGCGGCGTAACCCAACCGTGTGCCTTTAAACCATCTGGGATGGGTTTTTTTTTTCGCCGTTACCTGGATCAAGACGTCTCAAAGCCGGACACTGAGGTTGAGTGGGACAAGGGCACCTGGAAAACTATAGAATCATGGAATGGTTCGGGTTGGAAGGGACCTTAAAGATCATCCAGTTCCAACCCCCTGCCCTGGGCAGGGACACCTCCCACCAGAGCAGGTTGCTCAAAGCCCCCTCCAGCCTGGCCTTGAACCCCTCCAGGGATGGGGCAGCCACAGCTTCTCTGGGCAACCTGGGCCAGGCTCTCACCACCCTCACACCAAAGAAGTTCTCCCCGAGATCTCATCTCAATCTCCCCTCTTTCAGTGTCAAACCCTTCCCCCTCCTCCTGTGGCTCCCCTCCCTCATCCAGAGTCCCTCCCCAGCTTTCCTGGAGCCCCCCCCTTTAGGGACTGGAAGGGGCTCCAAGGTCTCCCCGGAGCCTTCTCTTCTCCAGGCTGAACCCCCCCAACTCTCTCAGCCTGTCCTCCCAGCAGAGGGGCTCCAGCCCTCCCAGCATCTCCGTGGCCTCCCCTGATCCCGCTCCACCATGTGAAGCTTTAACATTGGCCTCTTGCACCCTCCTTCAGCAGAGTATTGACCCCTCCAGCTCCGGTTGGAGAAATCCCCGGGGAAATCAGCTGCCAAAAACCCATCAGCCGGTGGCTACGTGCTCCTGCCTCCTACGGTGGTGGCCTCACCGCTGTCCTGTCCTACCCTACAGCCCATCTCGCGTGCCGTAAATAGGACTCCGCCATAAACCGCAGGATTTTATGGGCCAGCAGGCAGTTTTATGAGGTTAATTATCCTGCCATGCTAACGAGGGTGAAGTTAAGCACAGTCAAAATCAAGGGTTGGCTTGACCTTTTCCTAAAGGCTGCTGGAAACGTGGGAGGCAGTGGGTGCTGGTGAAGGGGAAGTGATGGGTGCTGGAGAGGTGATGGGTGCTGGTGATGGGGAGGTAATGAGGAGGTGATGGGTACTGGCAATAGGTGCTGGTCATGGGGAGGTGGTGGGTGCTGGTGATGGCAGGTCATGGGTGCTGGCAATGGGTGCTGGTGATGAGAAGGTCATGGGTGCTGATGATGGGTGCTGGTCATGGGAAGGTAATGGGTAGGTGATGGGCACTGGTGATGGGAAGGTCATGGGTGCTGGTTACTGGGAGTTGATAGGTGCTCCTGATGGGGAGATCATGGGTGATGGGAAAGCGATGGGAACGTGATGGGTGCTGGTGATGAGGAGGTCATGGGTGCTGGTCATGGGAAGGTAATGGGTATGTGATGGGCACTGGTGACGAGGAGGTCATGGGTGCTGGTCACGGGGAGGTGACAGGTGCTCGTGATGGGGAGATCAGGGGTGCTGGTGGTGGGGAGGTGATGGGAAAGTGATGGGGACATGATGGCTGCTGACACTGGGTGCTGGTGATGGAAGGTGATGGGTGCTGGTCATGGGGAGATAATGAGGAGGTGATGGGTGCTGGTGATGGGAAAGTCATGGGTGGTGATGATGAGTGCTGGTGATGTGGAGGTGATGGGTGCTGGCAATGGGGATGCGATGGGGAAACAAACCCCCCAGAAGCTTCCAGCTTCGCTCAGCACCAAGGGACGCCCAGGATGGAGCAACCCCTTCCTCCTTAGTAAAGTGACCCGGGGTCCCCCCAACCAACCCACCTTCATTTTGGAGCCCAAACAACTCTCCCCGTAGCTTGAACAAGCACCTTAATCTTCCCGGGCTTTGAAAACACCCGTTTATGTCTTGATGTTTGCTTCTCCCAGCTGGGTTGGAGCCAGCTCTCCCTCCTCTTGGCTCCTCGCTTGGCTCCCCCGAGGCTTCTTCACAGCAATTTTGATTCATTCTTATTAAATCTGGAGCAGAACAGCAAGTGCGGGCAATTAGACAGACAATTAGGGAGCAGCTCCTTGCATAGGAGGAGTTGCCAGGACCTCCCCTCCCCGAAACGTACTCGCGGGACGAGTAGTGCCCTGCTTCTCGCCAGACAGGTTCCCGGCACGGCTGGGCCAAGTCCTCCCGGCAACTGCAGTGATTTAAATGCCTAGAGTTTTTTCCAGATGAGGTTTTCCTCAAGATGTTGATCCCCTCCCAGTCTTTGTCCCACCTGGAGGCCCCATTTCCCATTCATTCCTCAATTGTCCCATGGGTTGGCTTCCATTTCGTGGCCTTCCTGTAAATCCCACGGCTCTAATTCCTCACCGGGTTAAACTGGGGCAAACTGGCACCGTTTTCTTGTAGCCAAGAAAGTCAAGCTATCTTTTGCTTGCACCTGATCATGTGGTCCACTAGGTCCTTGGCCCAGCTGGTGACGGTGACCTGGCTGCTATTGGCACATAGGAAAGAGGGATGGATGGTTGGACGGAGAGGTAGATGGATGGATGGATGGATGGACGGACAGACGGACGGACGGGCAGATGCATGGATGGATGGTTGGTGGGATGGATGGATGGATGGATAGTTGACTGGATGGATGGTTGGGCAACTGGATGTATAGGTGAATGGACAGATGGATGGATGGATGATAATGTGGTCGGGTTGATGGATGCACACATGGATGGGTGGGTGGCGGGGTGGTTGGTTGGATGGATCATAATATGGTTAGGTGGATGGATAAATGGACATACAGATGGATGGGTGGGTGGCTGAGTGGATGGTTGTTGGGATGGAGGGATGATAACATGGTTAGGTGGATAGATGGACATATGCATGGATGGTTGGGTGGATGCGTGGATGGATGGCTAGTGGGAGGGATGGATGGATGGAGGGATGGATGGGTAGATACATGCATGAATGGACGAACAGACAAATGGAGGGAGGGAGGGAGGGAGGGAGGGGTGGGTGGACGGACAGATTTACAGTGGGATGGATGGGTGAATGGATGGGTAGATAAATGCATGAGTGGATGAACAAATAAATGGATGGATGGACAGACAGACAGACGGTAGGATGGGCAGATGGACAGAACAAGAGCCCTCCTTGTCATTTGCTTCTCAACCCTGCTGTCCTCCCTGCTGTAGGAGATGAGTAAAAACAAAAGCAGGCCATTACAACATGGTTAACCCTCACTTAGCCCCAGGGTCAACCCCTGACTAACCGGGGCAGGACTCATGACACCTCTCACCTGATGCACCACCACGTCAGCTGCCCCGGGGCGGGGGGCACGGGGCCATTCTCGGGGAGCCCGGAAGAGGCATCACGGCTGATTCAGGTCTCCATCAGCTCCGGGCAGCCAGGATCTGCCTGGACCTGCACAAGGGAACCTTCCCTCAGCAGGTTTGACACGCTACCAGCGTCACCGGGGTGGCCCGGGGGCTGGAGAGACTTGGGGGGGAGGGTCCCCTCTCACCCCCCCCCATGCAGGGCTGGAGGGCTTTGCACAGCACCAAACCCCACCAAAATTGCCTTAAAATAGGCAAAAAGAGTGTGTGTGACCCTCCTTCCACCAGTGCCCTGCCTCTCCCTGAAACCATTGCTTTTTCGCAAGCCACAGCGCAAATCCCTTAATTAAAGGGTTCGTTAGGAGCCGGCCCCACGAAATGCCACCGGCAGAGCAAGCAGGACAGCAGCTGGGGTGGCCCAAGGGGGCTGGTGGTCACTTTTCCCCAGCACCCCGAAACCTCCCTGCCCACTCCACCAGGGTCCAGTTGAACCCGTGGCTCGATCTCTCCCACATGCCCCAGCTCCTGCCTCCTCCTCTGCTTCCTTCTCCTCCTCCTCCTTCTCCTCCTCCTCTGGGGAGAGGCACGTTGGAGGGAGGAGGCCCCATCTGCGCCTCCCCGCCGGCGCCGCGACGTGCCGGGGCAGAGCATCGGTGCGAGAGGGGAGCGCCATGGCCGAGCGGCTGTCGGAGGAGAAGATCGCCGAATTCAAGGAGGCTTTTTCCCTTTTCGACCGGGATGGAGACGGTTGCATCACCACCAAGGAGCTGGGCACCGTCATGCGCTCCTTGGGGCAAAACCCCACCGAAGCGGAGCTGCAGGACATGGTGGGGGAGGTGGACGCCGACGGCAGCGGCACCATCGATTTCCCCGAGTTCCTCTCGCTGATGGCGAGGAAGATGAGGGACACGGACAGTGAGGAGGAGATCCGCGAGGCTTTCCGTGTCTTTGATAAGGACGGCAACGGCTACATCAGCGCGGCGGAGCTGCGGCACGTCATGACCAACCTGGGCGAGAAGCTGACGGACGAGGAGGTGGACGAGATGATCAAGGAGGCCGACTGCAACAACGACGGGCAGGTCAACTACGAGGAGTTCGTGAGGATGATGACGGAGAAGTGAGCCTCCCCAGCACAATACCCACCTCCAACCCCCATCTCGCAGGTAACTCACTGGGATGCGGCTTTGCGCCCAACCCCACGTGCACGGAAAGTCCCAGACCACGGGGTCCACCTCTCCCATTGAAACGGCCACCCCAAATCTTGCATCTCCCCCGGTTCCTACCACCTCCTGCCCTGCAATTATTGCTGGTGTTTGGAAAAATCAATGTTCATGGTGCTTTTTTTGTTATTTTTTCCTTAATTTCTTCATAGGAAACTGAGATTGTGGTGGTCCCCCAGCCCCTCCATCCCCTACCGCCTTCTCTCCACCACCCTGGGCTGGAAAAATCCTCTTTTATCCCATCTGGAGCATCATGAGCCAGTGTCTGCGTTGGATGCGGGCGTCCCACCTGGCAGGATGGGGCTTGGGTTGCAGATGGACATGGCAGGGGGGGGGAGGGAGGGGGGGGATTGGGTGTCACTCCCCGTTGCCCTCCACGAGATGCACCTCTCGTGTCCATAGAGGTGCCGGTGGCCACCGCACGTCCCCCGGCACTGCACCGAGTCCAATAAAGAAATGTCGTCCTCCCCCAACGGCTGCCAGTGCTTCCTTCAGCTTCTCCTTGGGGTCCCTGCTAAAAAACAACCCCCTCATATCACCGACATCGGCGTATCCCAGCCAGGGTCAAGCCCTACATCACCCCCATCCTCTTTCCCCCCATCCTTCTTCCCCACAAGCTGGAAAAATGCCCCTCATGGGTGCTGGGCACCCTCCACCACCGGGTTGTGGCGGTCCTCACCCCAAATCCCCATCGCTTTTGGGGTCTGCCAGGGTGTTGGGGGCCCTTTTCTCCTCCCCAAGTGAAGAGGAGGTGGATTTTAGCCCTAATCCTCCTCCCACAGATAAGTAGAGCGGAATTCATCTTTCCTGGCCGTAATCCACCCCGTCATGTTCCCCGTGACTCAGTTTCCCCACAAAGAGGGTGAAACCCAATTGCAGCAGCCCTCCCGCCCCGGTGATTCCCTTCATGGAGGGGGTTGAAGAAAAATTAATTATAATGTGTCTTATTAATGCTCAGTCACTAATGAGCAAACAGGGAGGTGGCATGAGCAGGGCATGGCTGTTTCTCAGGGGACACCATGTCTCTGGGGATGTTCAGGCCACCACGAGGAATTCACCCCCTCCATTTCCCCCCCCAGGGCTGGGATCTTTGGCAATCCCGGTTGTTTTCCCGACTCTGGGAAAACCAGGCAGGTGGCTGCATGCCGGCTGGCAGGGCTGAGCTCACCCACGCTCCCTCCACCCCAGGCAATGGCCCTCATCACCCAGCACCGTTTGGGCCCCCCCAGTTCAAGAAGGACAGGGAACTGCTGGAGAGAGTCCAGTGGAGGCTACGAAGATGATCAAGGGACTGGAGCATCTCTCTGCTGAGGAAAGGCTGAGAGCCCTGGGGCTGTTCGGCCTGGAGAAGACTGAGAGGGGATCTCATCAATGCTGAGCAATATCTAAAGGGCGGGTGGCAAGAGGATGGGGCCAGACTCTTCTCAGTGGTGCCCGGTGACAGGACAAGGGGCAACGGGCACAAGCTGGAACACAAGACGTTCCATCTAAACATGAGGAGGAACTTTTTGCTGTGAGGGTGGCAGAGCCCTGGCAGAGGCTGCCCGGAGAGGTGGTGGAGTCTCCTTCTCTGGAGACATTCAAACCCCCCTGGACACATTCCTGTGGGACCTGCTCTGGGTGACCCTGCTCTGGCAGGGAGGTTGGACTAGATGATCTCCAGAGGTCCCTTCCAACCCCTGCCATTCTGTGATTCACCACGTGCTGCCCTCTTGCTCGCACGCCCAACCCTTCCCTGCAGCCCTGCAGGGGACACGAGCAGGACAAAACCAGGCCAAAAAAAAGAAAAATTCCTCAAATCTAGCAAGACCCAGAGAAGCCAAGGGGTCACACCAGGCTATCGTACCCAAGCTGCTAAAATTAGACCTTCCCGAAAACACAATTATTTATTAATGCCCCGTTTCGGCGCAAAAGCCATACCCTGTATTTTTAGGCTTGACCTTTTCTCCTTCTATTCTGGGCTTGTTTTAATTACCGGAGTATTTTTTTCACGCCACTTAATCCTGAGCTGGTTTTTCTTAACGACAGTCTTTAAGCGGGAGGCTGGAGCCCAGCCAGAAACACCGGCCCCCGCGGCCCCAGCAGCAGCGGCACCGGCCCGGAGAAGAAAGCTTATTTGTGGGTTTGCCCATTTCTCCCTCAATTTGATGCTCGGGAGCACGGAGGGGAGGTTTCCACCGGCGTCACTCGGGATGGACAGACGGAGGGACGGGAGGGGCTTGTTTGGCTTCAGTATTGCCCAAGGAGGGGATTTTCCTTCCCAAATCCAGGTTTTGAGGCCCAAATTGCCCCACCGGAGGTAAAGGATCTGTCCTGGAGCTGCCTCCCCCCGCGTGGAGCAGATCCATGGCTCATGGGGCGGTTTGAATCGGGCGTTGATTAATGATTAAATTAACTGAGCGGGTATGGGCGATGCACACGCTGCCTGGGAGCTGGGGTGGCCCCTGCAGGGTGGAAAGGGGAGACCGCGGGGTGCCAAGGAAGAGGTTGGAACTTGAGGATCTTTAAGGTCCCTTCCAATCCGAACCGTTCTATGACTCTATGATAAGAGAGATCAGGCATTTTCACCCCAAAACCTGGTCAGATGGTCCCTTGCACCTGGGGATGAAGATCGCCTGGGTGTCCTGGGGTAAGGGTCTGGGATGGGTCTGGGGGCTCATCTAGGCTAGGACCTGGGAGATCCCTTGGGATAAGACCTGAGGGTCATCTAAGATGGGACCTGAAGGAGTTGTCATTTGGGATGGGACATGGGGAATGCATGGAGCTCGGGGGATTATCTCAGATGAAGTCTAGAAGTTCCCTTGGGAAAAGACCTGGAAGATCATCTAAAATGAGACCTGGAAGAGGGAGAAGTGTCCCCTGGGATGACACACTGAGGACCACTTAGGATCACTTGGAGGTGATCGCTTGGAAGATCACTTGCAGTTGGACATGGGGGATCATCTAGACTGGGGTCTTGGAGATGATCTAAGGTGAGACCTGAGGAGGGGAGCCACGTGGGATGGCAGATGAGGGACCGCTTAGGTTGGACCATGGGGGATCACCTGAGGTAGGACCCAGGGAATAGTCTGGGATGGGACCTGGGGTTCATCTAGAATGGGACATGGGGATCATCTAGAATGGGACATGAAGTTTCCTGCAGGATGTGGCCTGGAGGATCCCTTGGGATGGGACTTGGGGGAGATCTTCTGGATCCAGACTGCAGCACCTGATCCCGTCTCCGCTGCCGGCAAACAACCTTCTACCACCTTTCGGTATATTATCCTCCAGCCTTTCCAACAAAAACCCACCGAGGGCTCCAGCATCGGCACCACCCAAAACCAAGGGCCCAGCCATAATCCTCCCATCGCTCCCCTCTCCCTGTTCATGGTTCTGCTTCACCTGGACGCTTTTTTTCCCTGAAATTATACTTTTTTTAGGAGAAAAGCAGCTCACAAACCCCCCCCCCCCCAGTTTGGAGAGCCAGAGCTGCTTCTGCTCCAGTGCTGCTGAATCTGTCACAAATTCTCCCCATTCCCTTTTATTTTAGCAAAACAAGTTATTTTAGTAACATTTCAACAACTGGCCTTTAAAAACATATCGAGTAAATGTTGAGGAAACCATACCGAGTCCCCTCCAAAAGGAACTAAGGAGCTTTCCTGAGCTCTCCCGAAGGATGTTGAAAAGAAAGGCAGGATTTATTTATTTTTTTTTTCCCCATTTTCCACCTTTTTTTCCCCTTCCCCTCCCGCAGACCCTGGGGCCGCGGCTCCCTCCCTCCTCCCCAGCAATAACTCTGCTCTTAAGCAAACATGACGTATTGCCTGGGAAATGTCGCTGCCTGCGGGAAGGTGGGGAGGTGGGGGGGGGGAGGCCTCGACGCCCCTTTGCCGTAAAAAAAAAAAAAAAAAGTGGGGAAAAAAGGGATTTTTGAAGTGGGATTGATCCGGGTTGGTGGGGTGAGGGGTTAGGGGATGCCACCCAGGAGAGCTCGGTTGGGTTCAGCAAGCCAGGGTCTGCGCAGGGGAATAAATAACTACACTAAACCCCGAAAAGCTTTTGCAAATACCTCTTTCCAGCGTTTAGTCTGGCAGAAAACTGCTTCGTTTCTCAGGGGTGTTTTACAACCTGTTTTAAAGCGGTTTTTCCTCGCCGGTTTTCCACTTTGAGGTCCTTTGTGAAAGGAGAAAGCACTGCGGGGGGGGGGGGGAGGGAATTAAAAAAAAAAAAACCAAAAAATAAACAACCACAAATTGTCCCACAACATGACACGGGGCATAGGGCAGGAGGGGCAATGGTACCCAAGGATGGCCAAAATGATGCTGAATGGAGCGATTTGGTGCCAGATCCAGGGCTGAGCCTGAGGTTGCGCCAGAGGGGACATTGCTTTGGGGCAAAGTGCCTGATTTTTGGGACCAGAGCAGTTGGTTTTACCTCTCTTTTTTTGGCATTAGCTCCTCTGTCCCACGTGGGGCTCTGGGTGCCACCACAACGCAGACGCCCAGCAGCATCCAAGGGGTTGAGCTGCTTTGCATGACGTGAGTTTCCTTGGACTCAGCTCAGCCAAAATCATGTTACCTTCTCATCTGCTTTTGGCGGGGCATCCAGTGAGAAGGTCTGGGGGGACCACACTGGGCTTCCCCCAGTGGGGAAAGGTTCTGGCCCCAAAACTCCACACTGAATCCTGCCAGATCTGCACCAAAACTGCCTCTGCTTCCCAACGGAGCAGGGCCAAGGGGGGGACAAGGAGAGGGGACAAGTGGGACAGAGAGATGGGAATGAGTAGAAGAAGGAGAGGGGGCAAATGGTACCAGGAGACCAACAGGACCAGGAGAGGGAAACACATGAGACCAGGAGTTGGGGACAAGTGTGACCAAGAGACAGGACCAGTGGGACCAGGAGTTGTGGACAAGAAGAACTAGGAGAGGGGAATAATGGGACCAAAAGATGCAACGAATGGGACCAGGAGATGGGGACAATTGGAACCAGGAGAGGGGACCAGTGGAACCCAGGGACAAGGACAAGTGGGACCAAGAGATGGAGCTGGACCAGAAGAAGGGACCAGTGGGACCAGGAGACAAGTCTTTGGGCTGGGGTTAAGTGGGAGCAGGAGACAACTGGGACAAGAAGGGGGGACCAGAACAACCCCTGGGGACGAGTGTGACCAGGAAAGGGGACTACGACAGGGGTCCTCACCCTCTGCAAATGCCAGGTAGGTTGTTGGGGCATGACATGAGCCCTGTGCCCAGCTGCAAGGAGGGGGGGGATACCTCCCTGGTACCTCCATCTCACTTCCCCGGCATTCCCAAGGCTCAACGTAAAGTCCCAAGGGATTTTTGCGAAGACTTGAAGACGCTTGGGGCTCCTCATGAGGACGCCGGGAGCCCCCCCAGCTGCCATGACATTTCACAAGGCTCCTCTCTTCCCTTTTCCACGGCCGAGGGGTTTCCCAAGTTCAAGTTACCAAAATAAGCCCCCGGTCTCAGCCCCTGGGGGATGGGGTTTGAGGGTGAAAATCAACCAGCCGATGGCCACCAGGCGCCCAGTGATGGCTGGGTTTCCAGCACCAAAGGATGGGCAGATGTGGCTCCAGCCCGGCCGGCTGAGGGGGGGCATTAAATCAGATGAGGTCTTTGCAAGCGCCGGGAAGGTTTTCCGGACATCTCAGGGGACCCTGAGCCCCCCAGGAGCTGGATGAAGACCTGCAGCAGCCATAGGGTGGCCAAGGTGGTCACCATCAACCTTCAAGAGACGGTTGGCACCGTGGGATTTGGCTCTCTCAACCACCACTACCACCACCACCCCCCCCCCAAAAAAAAAAAAAGAAGTCAGGCATCCCCGCAGGGGTTAACTGCAGCCGCCGCAATCGGAGCTGCTTCATTTTCCATCCCTGCAGCGCCAGGAGCCGGAGCCATCGGGGGGGGGGGGGGGGGGGGGGGGGATTTTAACGGGAAATTAATAGCGCCATGACCTCAGCTGCCACGCACGCGGGCCTGCTCGCCGGCGTGCCGGCAACCCCACGTAACCACAGCCCCCCCACCCCCACCCCCCCACCCCCCCCGGGATCCCAGCCCGAGGAGATTTTGGGGGCCTTTTCCCTTTTTTCTCCCCGCCCCCCCCCCGGGACAGGCAGGAGGACGGGGCTGTAGCTCTATAAATTAAGATAAACCAATAAAAAAGCCACCCGTGGCCATCTCCGCAGGTTTGGAGCCCAGCACCTTCCCTTCTTTATAACTTAAAAAAAAAAAAAAAAAAAAAACAAGAAAAAAAAGAAAACAAAACCCCAAAACCACCTTAATTTCCCGCTTTAATCCACACTAGCCCCAAATCAGCCTTTGCAAGAAGAGATTCCCCCCCCAAAAAAAAAAACCACGAGCCCAGGCAAAGCCAAAATGAAGAAATAAATGCTTCGCCGTCCCTCCGTTCCCATTTTGTTCCCATTTTTTTGCCTTATTCTTTTTGCCTTATTTTCATATATTCATGATATTCAAAATATATTCATATTATATTCATATATATATATTTTCATATATTCATATATTCAAAATATATTCATATTTTGCCTTATTCTCATCCCATCCCGGGAGGCGCAACCCGCCCCAGACCCCCCCCATATCCCCCCGTTTGCACAACTTCCCTTCGATTACTGGTTTTCTCCTTAAAAACGCGCCCCCCCCCCCCCCCCCGAGCCCAGATGAGGGGGGGGATTTTCTTACTGACAGAGCTGGGGAACCCAAAAAAATGCTTTTTTGCCATGCGGAATATTGAAGCCCGGAGGCAGGAGCTGAATCGGCCGGGGGGGGGGTAATTTGTTGTCGCTATTTATTTTTACGCAGGATAAAGGATAAATTTAAAAAAAAAAAACCCTCCAAATACAGATGAAACGGGACCCGCGTTTGCAGATTTCAAATTTTTGCTGGAATAAAAGAGCATCTCGGCTCGGGGCGGGGGCCGGGGGGGGAGGGAACCTGTCGCCCACCCACGGAAAACAGCCCGGGCTTGTTTCAGGGAGGAGATTTTTTTCAAAGCTTTTCCAGGATTTGACTTTCTCCTGTGAAAACGTGGCTGGTGCTGCCCCGTATAAATATTATTTCCCGCTCCCCGGAGGAGGTTTTGCTGCTCTTACTTGGGGGGGGAAGCAGCACCGCCCAGCGGCACCGCGGGGGGAAGAGGCTCCCCGCAACCCCAGCTGCAACAAAACCTGTGGATTTTGAAGCTTTTCACGTTCCCATCACAAATCGGTCCCGATTCCTCCCCCGAAAACCGCCTCCCCAAAACCCCACAGGCACCTTTTCTCCAACCCCACCGGCTCCTCCGGTCCACAAGAAGGACCTGGCCGGTGGGAGAGCATCTCTTAGGGAAGAGAGGGACCATCCCTTTGTCCCCAAACAGCGTCACCTTCCTCCCGGTTCCTTTGGGATGTTGTTTCCAGCCTCTGTTTTCTTCCAGGACTCGGGATTTCCCCCCAACCCCTTCTCAAGGTGCCCGGGGGAAAAAGGCTTCCCCTGCCCAAGCCCTTCGCCCCAGGTTTCAGCTGGATGCAGGAAGTATCCCTGGGAAACAAGGACTAAAACTTTGGGTGGGGGGCAAGGAGGGAGGCTTATTTTTCATCATTTCAGTGTCCTCTAAAAATCTCAGCTGGTGGGTCCCTAAAAACCTGTGACTGCTATAAAAAAACAGCCGATTTCTTACAGAATCATGGAATGCTTTGGGTGGGAAGGGACCTCAAAGATCATCTAGTCCAACCCCCTGCCCTGGGCAGGGACACCTCCCACCACACCAGGTTGCTCAAAGCCCCCTCCAACCTGGCCTTGAACCCCTCCAGGGATGGGGCAGCCACAGCTTCTCTGGGCAACCTGGGACAGGCTCTCACCACCCTCACACCAAAGAAGTTCTTCCCCACATCTCAGCTCAATCTCCCCTCTTTCAGTGTCAAACCCTTCCCCGTCCTCCTGTGGCTCCTCTCCGTCATCCAGAGTCCCTCCCCAGCTTTCCTGGAGACCCCCCCTTTAGGGACTGGAAGGGGCTCGAAGGTCTCCCCGGAGCCTTCTCTTCTCCAGGCTGAACCCCCCCAACTCTCTCAGCCTGTCCTCACAGCAGAGGGGCTCCAGCCCTCCCAGCATCTCCATGGCCTCCTCTGGCCCCGCTCCAACAGGTCCATGTCCTTCCTGTGCTGAGGCCCCAGAGCTGGAGGCAGCACTGGGGGGTGTCTCCCCAGAACAGAGCAGAGGGGCAGAATCCCCCCCCCTCGCCCTGCTGGCCACGCTGCTGGGGATGCAGCCCTGGGGGGCTTTCTGGGCTGCCAGCGCACGTTGTCAGCTCATGTCCAATATTCCATCCACCAACACCCCCAGGTACTTCTCCACAGGGTTCTTCTCAATCATCTCTACTGATACTGGGGATTGGCCCAGGTGCAGGACCTTGCACTCGGCCTTGTTGAACTTCATGAGGTCTGCACAGGCCCACTTCTCCAGCCCTTCCAGGTCCCTCTGGATGGCATCCCGTCCCTCTAGCAAATCACTCAGCTCGGTGTCATCTCTAAACTTGCTGAGGGTGCACCCAATCCCACTGTCTACGTCATTGACAGAACGAGAGGGAATGGCTTCAAGCTCCAGCAGGGTAGGTTTAGACTGAACATTAGGAAAGAATTTTTCACAGAAAGAGTGGTCGGGCATTGGAACAGGCTGCCCAGGGAGGTGGTTGAGTCACCATCCCTGGATGTGTTTAAGAGCCGTTTAGATGTGGTGTTGGGGGATGCGGTGTAGGGGAGAACTTTGTAGAGTAGGGTAGATGGTTGGACTCAATGATCCCAAGGGTCTCTTCCAACCTGGATGATTCTATGATGAAGATATTTAATATTATTGGTCCCAGCATAGGCCCTTGAGGGACACCACTCATGACTGGTTTCCACTTGGACATTGAGCCATTGACTATAAATCTTTGGACGTGGCCAACCAGGACTGGTTCGTCCTCAGGAGGGTAATCCCAGCTGGTTGCACCAGTCCATAAAGCCACGGTCCTGCTCACAGCGTCACTGCAATTAGGGATGAGGCTGACGAGGCGAGGGGAGCTGGCAGGGCTTCCACGCAGACCCCACACCCCAACTGCAGCCATCTACAGAAAGACACAGTCAAGCACCGATAAAACCTTTCAGAGCGAATTTTAATCATGAATACCACTCCAGCCCCTTCCCGCTCGCCCGAATCTTACCGTCACGGTGTGCTAGAAACCATTAAAAACCAAAAAATCGGGTATAAATACAAATAGCATCTTTGTAGCGTGCTGTGCTCTTTCCAAAGAGAGGTCAACGCTTTCTGAGCCCGGTGTCCCGGCGCCTAAACCCAGAAAAACATCAGGGTATCAGAGCTACAGGGCACCTACCGAAGCACAAGCTGCATCTACATCGTTGGGTGAAAAAGTGAGTTGTTTTGGGGTGTTTTGGGGTTTTTTTTGCAGGACACGTGAGGTTTTTGTCCCCTCATGGGCATGCAGGGAGGAGAGCCTGGGGTTAACTAACAGCACAGGCAAACCTGAAGGTGCCACGTAGAAGTAGTCAAGGTTTCCAGAGGTCCTAAGAAATGAGTAAGGTTTTTTTTTCCTCCCTTCTGCTTCGCTACCTTGCTATGGATTTAGGTGCTGGCTTGAAAATAACGACCTCGGCCTTAAAAACACCAATTCCAGGACAACCGGTGCTCCAGCAGCCCCCAGGCCAGGGAGCAGGATGTTCACCAGCCTCCAAGCTGCCCAAGGCTGGACCTCAAGCAAACGCAAGTCAGCAGAGATCCCCCCCGACTCAGTTTACATCTATCTGCTCCCCTTCTAGCGCACGGGACGGGTCATCTTCTTGCAAGTGCCTGCAAGATCAGACCTTCCCCTGAAGAAAGGAGGGAAGTGATGAACAGGGTGTGTGAAGGCTCAGGTAAATACTCAAGGTCTCCAGGGGTTTGGAGGTGTTCTCTTTTTTTAAATCAAGAGGTAGAACAGATGCTTCGTGCTCACGCTTGCCCTAAACGTGATGCAACCACTGCATTACTCATCTTCAGGTGCCACCTCCCAGAGGACACCGAGGTCTTTGTTTGCTGCTCTTAAGGTTAGGGCAGCTCTTGGGGTTTGCTCTCTTGTACAAAAGTCCCCACAAGATATTAAAAAATAAAATAAAAAACCTAACCCTGTTCGTGCTCGATGTCTTCCCTTCTGTGGTGCTGCTTTACGCCGAGACTCGGAAGAGTTGCAACCAACGGCACAAATCCTTCCTTCATGGAGGGAGGGGAAGGGTGGCTCCTCTCCGCCTCGTCCAGGGAAAGTAACGGCTGCTGGAGTTACAAGGAGTTAATTCTTCAGCGCCCTGAGGCTTTCTTCTGAGGCACTGGCTTCGGTCACACCTTGTTTTTTCTGGACAAATTTCACATAGTTGGAGAAAAGCTGCTACGATCAAGCTTCCCGCTTGCAAGCTTTTTAAAAAGCCTGGCCAGCAGCAATCGGGAGCACCCAGGAGCAAGGCTGACCGGCCAAAAGATGATTTTCATGGATCATAGAATCATAGAACGGTTTGGGTTGGAAGGGACCTTAAAGATCATCCAGTTCCACCCCCTGCCCTGGGCAGGGACACCTCCCACCAGACCAGGTTGCTCAAAGCCCCATCCAACCTGGCCTTGAACACCTCCAGGGATGGGGCAGCCACAGCTTCTCTGGGCAACCTGGGCCAGGCTCTCACCACCCTCACAGCAAAGAAGTTCTTCCCCACATCTCAGCTCCATCTCCCCTCTTTCAGTGTCAAATCCTTCCCCCTCCTCCTATGGCTTCCCTCCCTGATAAAGAGTCCCTTCCCAGCTTTCCTGGAGCCCCTTTAGGGACTGGAAGGGGCACTAAGGTCTCCCTGGAGCCTTCTCTTCTCCAGGCTGAACCCCCCCAACTCTCTCAGCCTGTCCTCACAGCAGAGAGGCTCCAGCTCTCTGATCATCTTTGTGGTTTCCTCTGGCCCCGTTGCAAGAGGTCCATGCCCTTCCTGTGCTGAGGATGAAAAAGCAAAGCCCTGTTCTCACCTGGGCTTTTCCAGCAGTGGGGTTATTCCAGACGGCTCCCCTGGCTGCTGGAGCCGTAGAAAAGCTGGTGGTGTGGGAAGGAGAAACCCACACGGGAGGGGAGGTGGCCCAAGATCTGGGTTTGCAGAGGGGGGAGCCCAGGAAGGGGACAAGTGAAAGAAGGACTGGCCCGGTGGGTTTGGGTTTGTTTGCATTGGATTCATGCCCTGATTTGACATTCGGATTAGAGGGCGAAGGAAGTCAAATTATATGCCAGAACCTGACATAAAAATAAAGCAGAGGGTGTGACCCAAGCGGAGTCAGCCGAGGAGTTTCACTTAATAACATCCGTGATTCAGACAACCTCTTTCATTCCCAACGATCCCCGGAGTCTTTACAAACCCACGGGTCCTTCCATGACCTTCCAAACCCACGCCACTGAAACACCAAAGGCACCCAGTTCCTATAAACTAAGCGTGAAATGGGTGCTTGGGATCTCCAAGGGTTTTTTCACTCATAACAGAGAAGTCAACCCTACGTGGCAAGAGGTTGCCCCCAGATGAGACGCATAAAACTTCCAGAAGGTCCTCTTGAGACCTTCTTTCTTAGACACGTAAGAAACAAACCATAACCAGTGCAAAAATAACCGGAGGAGGAATCTCCTGGGGGCAGCCACAACTGCCTTTCCCAACCCATACCTGCCACGCCATGGTGCAGTGGGAGGTGGGGACGGCTTCATGGAACACAGAAGAACACGTCCATGGTCTCTGGGACATCTTGAGGGCCATCCTGCGTCGTCCACTTCTGTGGCCCACGTCGAGCAGGGCGGCGCAGCGCGATGGGTGCTGGGGATGGCTCTCCAAAGACCTGCCATGGCCTCTTGTGTTAGCAAGTGGAGCTACCTCAGCAATCCATGGGCCAGGAGAGACCATAACCCAAATTTAAACAGCAGTGTAGCCCCCTGCCACCCTGTTAGGGCAAGGTTATCTCCAAAGCTTCTAATTTTCATCTTAATTTGAGACGGCTGCAGTGATTCTTAGCTCTTCAGACTGTATCCGTGGCAAGGATGAAGCTGCTACTCGTGCAGTAACTGCTAATTGCTGCGAAAAGTGCACTCTGAGACACTAAGGGAAGCCAAAACATCTCATCAGTTTAATTTGGCACCTACTTGGCCTTTACTCCAAGCTGTAAAACGCAAAAGCTCAGAAACATAGAATCACAGAATGGTTAGAGTTGGAAGGGACCTTAAAGATCATGCCATGGGCAGGGACACCTCCTACTAGACCAGGTTACTCAAAGCCCCATCCAGCCTGGTCTTGAATACTTCCAGGGATAGGGCATCCAGAAGACATTTCACAACCAGCTGAGAAATCCCTGCAGGATCAAAGGAACAGAGGGCTAGATGGGTAGGATAAAAGACTAAAAAGAACCTCAATCTCAATTTTCATATGCAGTTTGGAAGCCCAGAAACGCACCAAGTAAACACCCATCTGGTCATCAACAGCCATGGCGTGATGTGTTGCACATCAGGGAACGACTCAGGTGGTGTGTTCCAGCTCGATGGCTCCCAGAAGACTTTCCTGGAACACCTTTCCCTCCAGACACGGCTGTAACAAGTGGATGTCTTAAAAGAACTGCTACTGAAGGAGTCTGGTTATCGCCACCAAATAAGAAGGGCTTAACTATCTCAATAAGTCCCTCCTGGATGATTGCATCGATCAGCAGGACCTCTTAAAACAGATTAAAAAAAAAAAAACCCACCAAACTTTAGAACCTACCAGAGAGGTGACTAAAAAATAAACATGACATAAATAGGAACTTGTAATTTTATTCTCGGTTGTTTGAGGAGTCTTTTGTTTTCACATTGGAAACCTGGACTTTACCATTTCATTATTTCACCAGCTGAGGCGACGTTAAAAAGGCAACCTAACGAGGGGTTTGAATGTGAACCAAGAGGGAAGGTTTTCACCTCAAATTCCCAAAAGGTGCACTTTCCTAATACGTATTTTTATCTGTAAGGACATGCATGTCGGGCAGAGAAAGGTTCTCTTGAAAGATAAAACACAAAACCTTTATCCCATCAATGCCAGGGATGAATCCCACAATAAACATCTCCAGGGCTTCCCTGAGCTTCTTGGCAATTTCATATTTCTGATACTTTAAACACACTCAAAACCATCAGAATTATAAACAGACAATTCCCCAAAGAGCAGGATCTCAATTTTTTTTCTGTCCTGTTTTATATGAGAAAAAACAACAACAACAACAACAACAACAAAGGGGATGGGGGGAATAAACCCAATGAAAAAGTAAAACAACAAAGTGATTTGCTGGTCACCGTTAAAGTGCATTCAGTTCCACCTCAGCTCTTGAACCCTGTGCTTAGGCTATTTTCCCCCCCGGCTCGGGGGGGGGCATGAGAACCTTGCAGGCAGCAGGCAAGCGACCGCTCGCCCTCCAGCCTTTGTTCACAGCATGAAGGATGTCGAGAGCCCTGAGTTTGCTCGATGCCACGGTCGTCAGTGGATTTTGTAGCACTTGCTGCCACTCAGAGGAGAAATTTGCTCTCATCGCGGCGCTAAGACTTGCCGCGGGGGCACCGGGGAGCTCTTAGGACCACGTATCCTGTAGGTTACTGCCTTCAGACGAGACGTAATGTCTCATCTGGAAGGTAGACGACAATTTTGGCTCCGCTCACGCAAATGTCACCCCGAAGGTTTAAATCACCCAAGGACAAAAGCTGCAGTCGCGCCTGCTGAAGCCAAAGGATTTGAGCGCAACACTCAAGCAGCACACGGGGCTGGCTCCAGCTGCCAACCTCTGGAGAGGATCCAGCACTGAGAGAGAGAGAAATTAAAAGGGGGGAAAACTCAAAATCTCAAAACCCAAGGCAAGAGATCAGCCTTCCTACTGCCTTTCACGCGTGGGTACACTTCACGGAGACCTAGGGCACCACTACACAAGGGAAATGTACTTCAGGCACCACCGGGCAGCAGCTCTGCCACTTATTGCACAGAAAACCAAGAGAGTGGCCCCAGTGGCTCAGAACAAGTGGGAAAATATTCTTTGGGACCAGCCACCTGGAGGGAAGGAGCCTTGGGCGAGCAGAGAGACCTGCTTCCTGCTTGGGCTTGAAAATTAGACACGGTGATACCCTAGAGGAACGCTACAGCATGAGCTGGCTCGCCTTCAGCGAAGAAGGAGCATGGGCAAAGTCAACCCTGACCTGGCAGCAATTTGTCCTCACTGCTGGCGTCGAGCCAAAGCCCGTTGATGTTCACAGAAAGTCAGTAAGTGGTTGTGGTGCCTCTAATTAGTCCCGAGCTTGCTGGGGACTTAATTTGCCTCCAGCTTAGAGCGCGTAGGTCTCTCAAACCTTGTCCCTTGGCATTAGGTAGTCATCACTTGAGTTATTAACACAGAGCACTCTCACTGCAGGAGCAGAGAGATCTGTATCCATGGGTATCACCTCTAAATCCCTTTGCAGCCAGCAGAGACAGGTGCTCCCGATGGACACTGCATCATCCCAGAGTGGGCATCTAAACCAGGACAGATGAATCATGCTCCAGAATTACCTATTTCTCTTCGCTGACTGCAAAGGGAGCCTGGGTAGATCATAGGGAGATGCCTTCGGGCTGGAGACAGGTAAAATTAGGCAAGATTAATCCTGCTACAGCCTCAAACACAGTAACAGTCTAACGGATCACCCCAGGAGAGGTTACAACTTCAACCCAGTGCTACACGTTGCCTGAGCCTGTCTTTGCCCGTGGAGAAGAGGAAGTGCTGCCTCATAAATACTATTTACACCAGTTTGCTTAAATTAAAATTAGTTTCTTGGGGGGAGGTAGAAGAGAAAGAGACAAGATACTTCATACTGCGGGAGCTAAAGATATCGTCCTTTCCGGTCACCTTCGCCCCTGTCAGTTGTAGGACAGGTACTGGATTAATCGTGGAGGAATATCGAGCTTGGCAATCTTCTCCAGCGCTCGTTGCCCGGCGGCTTTCCTCACTGTAACTCGGCAGAGCTGCGACAAACTCAGAGGCGTCTCTAAAAGGAGAAAAGAGGATGCAAAGTTAGGGCTGCAGCTCCGCGGGCGGCTGATCTTCCCATAGAGCAGAGACCTCCCAGGAAGGTGACACCTGGCATCGCCCCCACCATGATCTGGCTCTGCTTACAAGCGCTTGACCTCCCAGGCCCAAGGAAGGCACTGCAGAGCCACCGGCACACTCTCTCGAGGCTCATCCCGATGCTAATCCCACCAGAAGTAGTGAGCACAGCTGCAGCGCGCTTCTCCCAGCTCCCTTCCTCACCTGCATCCCCCAAAGCTCAACGGAGCCCACTGGATCACCTGCTCTGATGATGATGCTCTCATCACAGAATCAGAGAATGGTAGGGGTTGGAAGGGACCTCTGGGGATCATCTTGTCCAACCTCCCTGCCAGAGCAGGGTCACCCAGAGCAGGTCCCACAGGAACGTGTCCAGGGGGGTTTGAATGTCTCCAAGAATGTGCCCATCACCTCTCTGGGCAGCCTCTTCCAGGGCTCTGCCACCCTCACAGGAAAGAAGTTCCTCCTCATGTTGAGAAGGAATTTCCTGTGTTCCAGCTTGTGCCTGTTGCCCCTTGTCCTGTCACTGGGCACCAGTGACAAGAGTTTGACCCCATCCTCTTGACACCTGCCCTTTAGAATCATAGAATCATAGAATGGTTAGAGTTGGAAGGGACCTTAAAGATCATTGAGTTCCAACCCCCCTGCCATGGGCAGGGACACCTCCACTAGAGCAAGTTGCTCAAAGCCCCATCCAGCCTGGCCTTAAACACTTCCAGGGATGGGGCAGCCACAACTTCCCTGGGCAACCTGTTCCAGTGCTTCACCACCCTCACGGTAAAGAATTTCCTCCTAATATCTAATCTAAATCTCCCCTCTTCCAATTTAAAACCATTACCCCTTGTCCTGTCACTACACTTCCTGACAAAGAGTCCCTCTCCGGCTCTCCTGTAGGCTCCCTTCAGATATTGGAAGCCTGCTATGAGGTCTCCCCGGAGTCTTCTCTTCTCCAGGCTGAACAACCCCAGCTCTCTCAGCCTGTCTTCATAGGGGAGGTGCTCCATCCCTCTGATCATCTTTGTGGCCCTCTGCTGGACCCGTTCCAACAGGTCCATGTCCTTCCTGTGTTGAGGACTCCAAAGCTGGACACAGTATTCCAGGTGGGGTCTCAGGAGTGCAGAGTAGAGGGGTAGAATCACCTCCTGTGACCTGCTGCCCACACTTCTCTTGATGCAGCCCAGGATGGGGTTGGCTTTCTGGGCTGCCAGCGCATGTTGCTGGCTCATGTTGAGCTTCTCATGCACCAACACCCCCAAGTCCTTCTCCTCAGGGCTGCTCTCCAGCCATTCTCCACCCAACCTGTATTTGTGCCTGGGATTGCCATGTCCCAGGTGCAGGACCCTGCACTTGGCCTGGTTGAACTTCATGCAGTTTGCACGAGCCCATCTCTCCAGCCTGTCCAGGTCCCTCTGGATGGCATCCCTTCCCTCCAGCGTGTCGACCGCGCCACCGAGCTTGGTGTCGTCAGCAAACTTGCTGAGGGTGCACTCTATCCCACTGTCCATGTCTCCGACAAAGATGTTGAACAGCACTGGTCCCAGTACCGACCCCTGAGGAACTCCACTTGTCACTGGCCGCCAATTGGACATTGAACCATTGACCACAACCCTTTGAGTGCGGCCATTCAGCCAGTTCCTTATCCACCGAGTGGTCCATCCATCAAACCCATGACTTTCCAATTTTGAGTCCAGGATGTCGTGCGGGACAGTGTCAAACACTTTCCATAAGTCCAGGTAGATGATGTCTGTCGCTCTGCCCTTGTTCACCAAGCCTGTGGCAGTATCGTAAAAGGCCACCAAATTTGTCAGGCACAATTTGCCCTTGGTGAAGCCATGCTGGCTGTCTCCAATCACCTCTTTATTTTCCATGTGCCTTAGCAGAGATTCCAGGAGGATCTGCTCCATGATCTTGCCAGGCACAGAGGTGAGGCTGACTGGCCTATAGTTCCCTGGGTCTTCCTTTTTTCCTTTTTTGAATATTGGGGTTATGTTCCCCTTTTTCCAGTCAGCGGGAACTTCACCAGATTGCCACGATTTCTCAAATATGATGGAAAGCAGCTTAGCAACTTCGTCCCCAGCTCCCTCAGGACCTGTGGGTGGATTTCATCAGGTCCCATGGACTTATGCACCTTCAGGTTCCTTAAGAGGTCTCGAACCTGATCTTCTCCTACTGTGGGCAGTTCTTCATTCGCAGAGCCCTTGCTTTTGCCTTCCATGACTTGGGCAGTGTGGTTAGAGCCCTCGCCGGTGAAGACTGAGGCAAAAAAGTTGTTCAGTAGCTCAGCCTTATCCATATCCTGGGAGGCCAGGTCTCCCGTTTCCTTCCGGAGAGGGCCCACAACTTCCCTAGGCTTGCCTTTGTCCCTGACATATCTGTAGAAGTTTTTCTTATTGTTTTTGATGTCCCTGGCTAGATTTAGTTCTGCCTGGGCTTTCGCTTGCCTGATCTGGTTCCTGGCCACTTGGACAGTTTCTTTATATTCTGCCCATAATGATGATGACCTAAGCCTCAAAAACACTGTATGTAGGAACAAAACCTACTTCAACACTTCTCTACACCTCTCTTTCTTCATCTAAGGACTCTGTTAACCCTTCTCACTCAGCACTCTGCTGAGAGCTCCAAGAAAATTCCCGAAGCTCCTTCCAGAGAGCCCCAGGTCTGCATCCTCGATGCTGGGTGTCAATGCTCACGCATGGATGTAGAGTGACAATCGGGCACATTGCTCTGGAAGCAGTCATTCTGTAAAAAAGCTGCTACCCCTATCCCAAAGCCTGGGCAATCATCAGCCTCCAAGATCTGCATCTGTCCTGAATGCTCACCACACAAAGGATTGAAAAGCCCAAAAACATTTCATTCTTCTATAAGGAAGAAATTTTTCTTTCTATAAGAAAGAATTCTTTTATGGTGAGGGTGGTGAGACCTTGGCCCAGGTTGCCCAGAGAAGCTGTGGCTGCCCCATCCCTGAAGGTGTTCAAGGTCAGGTTGGACGGGGCTTTGAGCAACCTGGTCTGGTGGGAGGTGTCCCTGCCCATGGCAGCGGGGTTGGAACTGGATGATCTTTAAAGGTTCCTTCCAATTCAAACCATTCCATGGTTCTATGATTCTATGATGTTTAGGATCATCCAGTGCAGCAGCAGTTTGCAAACGCTGGGAAGGGTCTGTGAACTACTCCTCTGAGGTCCCTAAGGGTAACCAAGACAAAGATTGATTTAAAGCCATCCTCAAACCTCAGGCAAATGTCTCTTCCAAATGAAGCCAGCGCAGCTGAAGTTGAATGTGTTCCCTGCCCCAAATAAAATGACTGGGGTGATTTCCTTGACCTGACTTAATGCATCAAAGCATAAACGCTGATGCTGACACACGAGAGGGACCTAAATTCTGTAAGGGCATGATTTGGACCATCTTACTACAGTCACTCAACCACCATTAAGCAGAGCCAGCCTACAGCCAGCTGCCATATATTTGCCACCAAGAACTCTACACCTTCACGGGAAGATGATCAGGGGGACTGAAAATTGTGATCTGGTGCACTGGAGCTGGCAGTTACTGAATTCCTGGGGCAGGGGATCATATAGAATCATAGAATCGTCCAGGTTGGAAGAGACCCTTGGGATCATCGAGTCCAACCATCTACCCTACTCTACAAAGTTCTCCCCTACACCATATCCCCCAACACCACATCTAAACGGCTCTTAAACACATCCAGGGATGGTGACTCAACCCCCTCCCTGGGCAGCCTGTTCCAATGCCCGACCACTCTTTCTGTGAAAAATTCTTTCCTAATGTTCAGTCTAAACCTACCCTGTTGGAGCTTGAAGCCATTCCCTCTCGTTCTGTCATTAATTACCTGTGCGAAGAGACCAGCACCAACCTCTATACAGTGTCCTTTCAAGTAGTTGTAGAGAGTGATGAGGTCTCCCTTCAGCCTCCTCTTCCTCAAACTAAACAGTCCCAGCTCCTTCACCCACTCTTCATACGATTTATTTTCCACTCATATCTCACTTACTTTCGTAGTACTCAAAGCACTTCGCGGTGGGACTGCTGCTCCAGGTGTAATCCGATGGCTTCTTTCCTCGGTTGTCCCTCGCGTAAATGTTTCCTCCAAATTCAATCAGCATTTCCACCAGGTCTACGTTTTTCACTTTTGCTGCGTGATGGAGGGCCGTCTCGTGAAGTTTAGCAGCGTTCACATTTGCCCCTGAGGCCAGAAAATAAAACAAACCCGTTCATGAAAGCCTTACTTGACCCAAACGTAAGGAGTGGTTTGACTGGAGAAAAAAAACAACACACTTAAAACATGCACGAGCAGCTAGAACACGATCCAAACAAAACAGCACAAACAGGAAACCAAACTGCTGAACAAGTTCTCGGTGCCGGCAACGCATGAGTTTTCTTCTCTGGCTTTTCCTCACAGAGAAAGGATTTGAGCCCGTGTTACTGGGTAAATAAGCTGCTGAGTGTGAAGTACAGAATTGCTTCCTGAACCTGTGCTCTCCAAAGAGCCATTCCCAGTGATCTCAATGGAGTGCTCCCACTCGAGGCAAACAGTGGCATCTTTGTTAACTGTTTTGACAGAAATAACCCAGACCCACGGGTTGTTGCAGCTCACCAGCAGATGTTACTGGGCGATCAAGTCTTAGTTACAGATATTTTTGCTAAGAAAGTTCGGCTTTTATGAGCTGACAGCAAAAGGTCCTTCCAATCCCCCCACAAATGTTTGTATTCCATCAACTGGCTTGTTCAGCAGAGCTGAGATGAACCTCACTGAACTCAAACAACTGGCTTTTAGATATGTGTGGCCCCACTGAGCTGCCCTTGTAATTAACAGGGAGAAACAGGCATCCCTGGGGAAGCAATTAATGAGTGCCCAAGACAGGGACCGGGAGCGGCTGGAAACAAATTAGCTTAGATGTGTAATTTTTAGACAACTAACGTTCAACAAAACAAATCGTAGAATCATAGAATGGTTAGAGTTGGAAAGGACCTTAAAGATCATCGAGTTTCAACCCCCCTGCCATGGGCAAGGACACCTCCCACTAGACAAGGATGCTCAAATCCCCATCCCTGGGCCAAATCTCCTCCTGGTAAGCACAGGCAAAGAGAAGAAGTCCAACTCCAAATTCCACCCCAAAGTCAGCAGCAAGAAAACTGGGATGTGAAACCTGGAGCACAGAACATTGATGTTGAACATCCAGCAAACTCATCTGGGCATAACACTGACCAGACCTCCCTGAGACATGAAGTGACTTCATCTCTGGTTTTCTGGACAACGTCAAACCCTAACATCTCTCCCTAACACCTACCCAAAACCATACAACTGCGCTACCAAAGCTGAAGGCATGCACACCAGTTGACACCGCTTCGGGGAAGATGTCGAAACTTTGCTCTAGGGGGCTGAAGAGAGTTGTGCATTTTATTAAAATAAGAGGACGGGAATGTCACTGGGGACATCACAAACTGGATATCGACAGGCATACGCTGAAAAAATGCTGAAACACTAAGCTTTGCTCAGGTAAAGGCAAAATATTTCATCTTTGTCATTTATATTCAGGCTGAGAGAGTGGGGTGATTCGGCCTGGAGAAGGCTCCAGGGAGACGTTATTGGAGACTTAGAATCATAGAATCATGGAATGGTTCGGGTTGGAAGGGACCTTAAAGATCACCCAGTTCCAACCCCCTGCCCTGGGCAGGGACACCTCCCACCACACCAGGTTGCTCAAAGCCCCATCCAACCTGGCCTTGAACACCTCCAGGGATGGGGCAGCCACAGCTTCTCTGGGCAACCTGGGCCAGGCTCTCACCACCCTCACACCAAAGAAGTTCTTCCCCACATCTCAGCTCAATCTCCCCTCTTTCAGTGTCAAACCCTTCCCCCTCCTCCTAGGGCTCCCCTCCCTGATCAAGAGCCCCTCCCCAGCTTTCCTGGAGACCCTTGAGGGACTGGAAGGGGCTCTAAGGTCTCCCCGAAGCCTTCTCTTCTCCAGGCTGAACCCCCCCAACTCTCTCAGCCTGTCCTCACAGCAAAGGGGCTCCAGCTCTCTGATCATCTTCGTGGTCTCCCCTGGCCCCGCTCCAAGAGGTCCATGTCCTTCCTGTGCTGGAAGTACCTAAAGGGGCTCCAGGAAAGCTGGGGAGGGACTCTTGATCAGGGAGTGTAGGATAGGACAAGGGGGAACAGTTTTAAACTGAACGAGGAGAGATTTAGATTGGATATTAGGAAGAAATGTTTTACGCTGAGGATGATGAGACACTGGCCCAGGTTGCCCACAGAGGTAGGAGATGTCCCATCTCTGGAAACATTCATGGTCAGGTTGGACGGGACTCTGAGCAACCTGATCGAGTTGAAGATGTCCCTGCTCATGGCAGGGGTGTTGGACCAGATGACCTTTAAAGGTCCCTTCCAACCCAAACCATTCTATGACTCTTTGACTACGCTGTGAATTAATAAGTTCTTTGACAAGAACACCACTGTCAGAGCACCGAGGGAAACGTTGCGCACAGACACCACCATCTCCCGCCCACCCAGAAGCAAACCCTGTGGCTGTCGTACCTGCCTTGAGCAGCAACTTCGCACAGTCCAGATGCTCCCTGGCACAGGCCACGTGTAGGGGCGTCCCGAAATGACAGTCGTGAGCCTCCAAGTTGGCGCCGACGTCGATGAGGAGTTGCACGCACTCCGAGCTACCTTTAGAAAGGGAAGATCCGAGTCAAAAGTAAGAATCCAGTTCAAATGGGAGCATACGGCCTGCTGAGATCAGCTTGACGCCCAAACAGCCTGTTTAGCATTTGGGGTGATGGCTGGAAAATAGAAATGCTTGTGAGCCAACACAAATACACCGAAACCGAGACCAGGACGCAAGAAATAGAGTCACATCTGCACGGCACTGAGCTAGAGCTGATGGGTCTCGCAGGGAGTCAGGTCAAACAAACCTGAATTCAAGGGTTTGCACTAAATCGCCTGCTCTTGGTGGAGCTGGTTGCGTTGCTGATCCTGCCCTGGGTGGATTCATTAGATCACCTTCAAGACTACTCCACCTTGACTTTTTCCAATGCTAACGGCACGACTTAACGGGAAGCGGGCAGTCATCACCAAGCCTCAGGAAAAAGGCTTAACGAGGAAAAGCTAAGTAAGAGCTCACAATATTTAAGTAACAGTATTTAAGTAACTACCTGTTTGGCAAAAATGCTGCCTCCCACAGCCTTCGTAGTCGAAGGGAAACTCTGTCCAGGACAGCATATAACAAAAACAAGTGAAGGGGAGGAGAGAGGAAGTATTACATCTTACAAAGAGGAAACTGAGGCACAAAACCATTAAGAGATTTGGTCACAATCATCTAAGAGGGACACTGCTGCCTTCACATTCAGGCTTTCTCACTATTGCGTCCATTCAAGTGGAAGTTCAGGGGAGGAATTACACTTAAATACCCCTCTGCCGCTCCCCACGTCTCTGCTGCTGTCACAGCCACCCCTGACGCTTGCTCCTGCTCTCCATAACCCAGATCCAAACATCCAGAAGATGCTTGAGAAGAGGACAGAGGGAGCAGTAAGCAGCTGCCATGCACCAGCTGGGACATCATTTTGGCCCCTGCAGTTTTCTCTTATGCCCTAGACAGACCCTCCAGCTGGAAAAGGCCGTGAAAGGGACAAGGAGCAGAGCTGGCAGCAACGCTGCCCAACAGTCCCTGGCACTTTCTTCCCACCTGACAGCCTTCTCCAGCAGCTTTGAACAACCAGGAGGGGTGTGGGACAGGACTTCCTGGTTGAGATGGTCTTGCGTCTTAATCAGAGCAATTTATCTCATCTCAATTTATCCCATCCTCTTGGATCAGAGGGAAAAAATGCAAACGCCCCTCTGCTCACAAGAGCAAAGCTACTGGTTTGGCACAAGGTTTTCTGATAGAGCATCAAGAAGCTGGCATTTTACCTGCCGAACATCTTATCCCATGTTCTGCAACCCGGGATAAAAGCACCCAACACTAGGGACGGCTTTATTCACCCGATAACACAGGGCTTTGCATTCTGCGTTCAACGGGAGATGTGCCCACGTAGGACTGAAATGTTTGCAAGCTGTAATGGTGTGATGAGGAACAACAACTTATGGTCAATTTAAGGTGCTTGGCAGCTCCTTTTATTGGTGTTTTTTTTTCCCCAGTCTGCACATAACCGTGCAAAGATAAGACCACAGAGGCTTACCGTTCATGCAGGCTTCGTGGAGAGGGGACGCGGTGTAAAGGGGAGGGTTCACCTTGGCGCCGTGGGACAGCAGGACTTTGACACACTCTATGCTACCTGAGGCACAGGCGTCGCAGAGCGGAGTGCTGCCATCGATATTCCTGGCATCCACCTTCAGGGCAGAAAAAACCCGTTAGGTACCCGCAGGCTGCTGTGTGGCAGTACCTTCTTGCCTATGTTTTTACTTCTTTTAACCCTAAAAATATTCTGGACTCAGGAAAGAGTTGGTTGCTACTGCCACCAACGTGGCTTGTGCCATTCCCATCACTCTCATGGCACAGATATACATTAATGTCACAAGTTTACAAGTTCCAGTACCTAAAGGGGGCCTATAGGAGAGATGGGGAGGGACTCTTGATGAGGGAGGGGAGCCGTAGGAGGAGGGGGAAGGGTTTGACGCTGGAAGAGGGGAGATTGAGATGAGATGTGGGGAAGAACTTCTTTGCTGTGAGGGTGGTGAGAGCCTGGCCCAGGTTGCCCAGAGAAGCTGTGGCTGCCCCATCCCTGGAGAGGTTCAAGGCCAGGTTGGAGGGGGCTTGGAGCAACCTGGTCTGGTGGGAGGTGTCCCTGCCCGTGGCAGGGGTCTGGAACAAGATGAGCTTTAAGGTCCCTTCCAACCCAAACCATTCTGTGATTCTATGATTCTTTGATAAGTTTATGCTGTTATTTCCATCGTTATATTTTTCTACCACTTTCCTGCTGGAGTTTACAAGCATTGCGGCCGAGTAACACAACGGAACTCCTCTCTGCTTTACTGCAAAGCCCAGTTTCACCAGAATGCTCAGCCAATCTGGCTGACTTTGCCCTGAGAAGGGCCACGGAGCCCACACATGCTCCACTTCACCGGCTTTGCTCTGGGAACGGCTGCCAGAGGTCACAAGCCCTTGAAGACAGTCGTCGCCAGCTCTATCCAAAGACTCTGTTTAGCCGATTTTTGTTTCCATAATAAAATTAAAGAAATACAAGAAGAAACAAACAAATAAATCCCCACTGGAAGCTACATGTCCCCTGCTCCCCTTCTGACCCCTTGACTCAACCCAGCCAATTTTAGATATTTGAATCATATAAATTAGATTTCTAGTCCCTCCGGGCTCTGTTGAAAGCCAGTGAGGAGAGAGGGGGAGAGACAGAGAAAAAAGTACTTCCAGGCAGTTTTTTACGTCCTCGTCAAGCTCAAACACCCTCTGAAGAGGCCTGTCGTCCTCTGCTGACTGTCAAGAAAGCTCAGGGTGATGAAGAAGAGCCTAGAGCTAGCTGGGGAGAATCCAGATCCCAGAAATAACTCCAGACATCAAGAAGATGCGCCCAGCTGGATCAGACCCGAAAAACATACCTGGGCCCCTGCAGCCAGCAGGAGCTTGACACACTGCGTTTGTCCTCGCAGGCTGGCCTCGTGCAAAGGGGTGATAGAGTCGTAGGTGACCGCGTTGACGCAGGCTCCGCTCTCTATCAGCTGCTGCAGCTGCAGGATCTCTCCCCGCCTGGCTGCTTCATGAACCGGTGTTCGATCGGCCCAGAAGCCTAGAGAGGAAAGAATAAACAAATAAGTAAATTAATAAAATCACACACGGGGAGTAAACGAGTGTCTGTGCTGGAGAAAAGCAGTCAGGGAACGCGGGCTGGCAGCTAGAAGAGGGAACTGGGAATGAGAAGCTTATTCCTCACCGTGCCCCCCACTCACCATGAGATTTTAAAGTGGGTGCTTTGTGTTTGTGGGGTCCCCATTGGCCGCTGCCCTCACAGGGACTGTTCATAATGTTCATTTATGGTTTCTGAAATACCTTGCTGTAGCTGGTCAAAAATTTATCCACGTACAAACCCCAGCAGCATTCATTAGGTCCAGATTCATCCCAGTGAGCTCTTAACCATTTAGTATCAGGAGCACTGTCCCTCCTGGCTCCATCTAAAAATCACTGGAAATGGGACAACTCCAGAGAGCAACTCAGCCCACCTAAAAACTATCTTCCCAAAAAGCCGACAGAACTTCACAGAATGAAACACAGAATCACAGAATGATACGGGGTTGGAAGGGACCTCTGGAGATCATCTACTCCAGCCCCCCTGCCAAAGCAGGTCCACCTAGAGCAGGTTGCACAGGAACGCGTCCAGGCAGGTTTTGAATGTCTCCAGAGATGGAGACTCCACCAAACTTCAACAACTAAGTTTCTAGCTTCAATGCCTTCGCTCAGCATCTACACTTACATGGGGCAAGTCTGGGCTTAGTTTCCCAGTACCAACCGACAGCATCATCTCCTCTCAGGTGCATTTTGCTTTCCAGAAAGCAACGAGTAAAGAACAGCCCCACGCATTTTCACACAACCTTCAGCAAGAAAAATGCATCCTCTCTGTAAAAACACAGGCCTCGGTACCCTGCGAATGCAGGGTTTGTAGGAGCAGTATCTGTCTGCAAACAGATCAATACGAAAAGCCATCAGCAAAATAGATGTCGCAGCTATAATTCCTCCCCTTTGAATACATTTCGGTAAGATCCCCTCCTGAAGGAAGGAACTCACCTCTCTGGGGTGGGAGAAAAAGGGTGATTTGCCTTACTTTTTAAAAAAGTAAACACCTTGTCATGTACTGCAGTTGGACTGACCATCCCTCTCTCCGTGAAGGACTACGAAGATGATGAAGGGATTAGAACATCTCTCTGATGAGGAAGGGCTGAGGGACTTGGGTCTTTTTAGTCTGGAGAAGAGAAGACTGAGGGGGGATCTGATCAACACCTATAGACACTTAAAGGGTGGGTGTCAGAAGGATGGGGCCAGTCTTTTTCCAGTGGTGCCCAGGGACAGGACAAGAGGTAAGAGGCACAAACTTGAACATAAGAAGTTCCACCTAAACATGAGGAGGAACATCTTCCCTTTGAGAGTGGCAGAGCCCTGGAAGAGGCTGCCCAGAGAGGTGGTGGAGTCTCCATCTCTGGAGACGTTCAAAACCCGCCTGGACACGTTCCCGTGCAACCTGCTCTGGGTGACCCTGCTCTGGCAGGGGGTTGGACTAGATGATCTCCAGAGATCCCTTCCAACCTCGTATCATTCTGTGATCCTGTGAGTCTGTGATCCCTAAACACAGCGTTTAATTACCAGCGTAAAACAGTAAATGCCCACACAATCCGGTGGTTATGAAGGATGGAGCAGACCCGAAGAATAACACAATGCTGAGGTGTACAGTGGACTGAAACCACCTCCTGAAAAGAAATTGTGAGTACTGGCATTTTCACAGCACACAGTATGTGCAGGCTTTTTTATTTGCTTGTTAGATCCTCATTCCCTTTGCCAATACCCCTGGGCAGGACGTTATTCCTTCACTGGAGCTTCTCATGGTATATGTCAGGAGAGGCAAGAAGCCCAAAGGCGGATGAAGCCCTCAGATTGCCACCTGGTGGGCAGGCAGGGTTTGGGCTCTCTGGGGTGTTACATGGCCCCCACCCACCATCTGCCTCCAAGGAGGGAGCCATCCCCTCTCCTCCAGCTCCCCAACACCTCCTCTTCAGATCACGCACACGCGTTAGTTCATGGAGGAACGATGATAATTCCCCGTGCCCAGAAGCAGAGGGTCTCCTAAGAGCATCCTCACCTTCCTCTTATCCCTTCCCTTGGGAAAGGCCACTCACCCCCTAAACCGTCCTGCCAAGCTCAAACCATCCTGCCCACCTCCCAAACCACTGTGTCCACCCCCAAAACCACCCTGCCCACCCCCAAACCACCCTGCCCACCTCTAAACCATCCTGCCCACCCCAAAACCATCATGCCCATCCCCAAAACCATCATGCCCACCTCTAAACCACCCTGCCGGCCCCCAAACTATCCTGCCCATCCACAAAGCATCCTGCCTGCCCCCAAAACCATCCTGCCCACCTCCAAAGCATCCTGCCCACCTCTAAACCATCCTCCCCACCCCAAAGCCATCCTACCCACCCCCCAAACCACTCTGTCAACCTCTAAACCATCCTGCCCCCCCCAAAACCATCCTGCCCATCCCCAAACCATCCTGCCATGCCCCAAAACCATCCTGTGCATCCCCAAACTAGGCTGCCCACCCCCAAAACCACCCTGCCCATCCCCAAAACCATCGTGCCCACCTCAAAACCATCATGCCCATCCCCAAAACCATCGTGCCCACCTCTAAACCATCCTCCCCACCCCAAAGCCATCCTGCCCATCCCCCAAACCACCCTATCAACCTCTAAACCATCCTGCCCACCCCAAAACCATTGTGCCCACCTTTAAACCACCCTGCCAGCCCCCAAATTATTCTGCCCATACACAAAGCATCCTGCCCGCTCCCAAGGCCATCCTGCCCACCTCTAAACCATCCTCTCCACCCCAAAGTCATCCCACCCACCCCAAAGCCATCCTACCCACCCCCCAAAGCCATCCTGCCCATCCCCAAACCATCCTGCCATGCCCCAAAACCATCCTGTGCCTCCCCAAACTAGGCTGCCCACCCCCAAAACCACCCTGCCTGTGCCCAAATGAACCTGCCCACCTCTAAACCATCCTGCCCACCCCAAAAACATCGTGCCCATCCCCAAAACCATTGTGCCCACCCCTAAACCACCCTGCCGGCCCCCAAACTATGCTGCCCATCCCCAAAGCATCCTGCCCCCCCCCCCCCAAAACCATCCTGCCCACCCCCAAACCATCCTGCCCCCCCCCAAAAACCATCCTGCCCATCCCCAAAGCATCCTGCCCCCCCGAAAACCATCCTGTGCACCCCCAAAGCATCGTTCCCCCCCCGAAAACCATCCTGCCCATCCCCAAAGCACCCTGACCCCCCCGAAAACCATCCTGTGCACCCCCAAAGCATCCTGCCCCCCCGAAAACCATCCTGCCCATCCCCAAAGCATCCTGCCCACCCCCCAAACACCCTGCGCATCCCCAAAACACGACGCTCACCCCAGCCCCCGCCTCCTCCCGCAGCGGATCCACCCTCCCCCTCCACGCAGAGCCACCCCCCCCACCACCACCACCACCACCCCCCCACGGCCCCGCTGCCCCCCCACGCACTGATCTCGCCCCGCAGGGAGCCGCTGCTGACGGGGCTCTCCATGACCCGGGCCCGCCGGCTCCGGCAGCGTTGGGGAGGCCGCCGGCTCCGGCCTCCGCCGCTCCGCTCCACCCCCGGGCTACCGGCCGCGGCCGCGGAGGCCGCCGGGAGTTGTAGTTCCCGGGCGGCGCGGGTGAGGCGGGGAACGAGGGGGGGCGCTGGGGGGGCGGGAGGAAGGGGGGTACTGGGGGCACTGGTGCGTGTAGGGAGGAGGGAGTGGGTGGGTGGGTGGAGTGGAAGGGGTGCGGGTATAGAATCATGGAATCATAGAGTTGTCCAGGTTGGAAGGGACCTTTCAGGTCATCGAGTCCAACCATCAACCCAACACTGACAAAACCCACCACTAACCCATGTCTCTAAGCATTACATCCACCCATCTTTTAAATACCAGGGATGGTGACTCCATCCCTGGGCAGCCTCTTCCAAGGCTTGATAAACCCTTTCCGTGTAAACATTTTTCCTAATCTCCATCCTAAACCTCCCCTGGTGCAACTTGAGGCCGTTTCCTCTTGTCCCGTCGCCTGTTCCTTGGGAGAAGAGACCGACCCCCCCCGGCTACACCCTCCTTTCAGGGAGTTGTAGAGAGCGAGAAGGTCTCCCCTCAGCCTCCTTTTCTCCAGGCTGAACACCCCCAGCTCCCTCAGAAGTTTTCCAGACCCTTCTCCTTGTTCTCCAGACCCCTCACCAGCTCCGTTGCCCTTCTCTGGACCCGCTCCAGCCCCTCGATGTCTTTCTTGTAGTGAGGGACCCAGAACTGGACACAGCGCTCGAGGTGGGGTCTCACCAGTGCCCAGTCCAGGGGGACGATCACTGCCCCAGTCCTGCTGTCGATGGCTGCTCTGCAAAATATATACGTAGTTAAGACAGCGAAAAAGTTATTTGCCACAGGTTACAAAAATAAATCAGTGCAAGGCTGAAACTACAGCCTGAGTCGCTTGATTCACCCAGGAGAGCACAACCCTTCTCTACTCCTTCTCTACTGTCTACCCCAGCTCTCTCCTCTCTCAGGGTAGAAGCTAGCGTGAGATGCATTCCTGAAAAATCTTTATTTTAAAGCTTCCAAAATAACCACGTGCACATGGAGGCAGCAGCAGAATCTGCAGAAAACAGCCACGTACCAGGCTTGGTCACGCTGATGAAACCATCAGCAGCATTGCCGGTGTCTCAGGTGGCCAGTCCCCATCACATCAGCTCCGCCTGCCACAGGGACATGGCTCCAAGCACGTCCCTTTCCCAGGGCTCAGGAGCCCTATGCAGTGCCCGCAGCTCATCAACTAATTGCTGATCCGTCACCCGGGGCCACGGAATGGGAGAGAAGCCACAGCAACCAAACCGCAGGAGACAGGAGGCAAACGTGAGAACGTCACGCTCAGAATATAGAATCATAGAATCATAGAATGGTTAGAGTTGGAAGGGACCTTAAAGATCATCCAGTTCCAACCCCCCTGCCATGGGCAGGGACACCTCCCACCAGAGCAGGTTGCTCCAAGCCCCATCCAACCTGGCCTTGAACACCTCCAGGGATGGGGCAGCCACAACTTCCCTGGGCAACCTGTTCCAGTGCCTCACCACCCTCACAGGAAAGAATTTCTTCCTAATATCTAATCTAAATCCCCCCTCTTCCAGTTTAAAACCGTTCCCCCCTGTCCCCTCCCTGATCAAGAATCCCTCCCCTTCTCTCCTGGAGCCCCTTCAGATATTGGAAGGCTGCTATGAGGTCTCCCCGGAGCCTTCTCTTCTCCAGGCTGAACCCCCCCAACTCTTTCAGCCTGTCCTCACAGCAGAGGGGCTCCAGCCCTCCCAGCATCTCCGTAGCCTCCTCTGGAATCGCTCCAACAGGTCCAACACCTGCCTGATGGAGGAGATGAAGCATCACTGAATGGGCTGATGTGGCTCACGGCAGGAGAGACTTTGTTCTTTGAGCCCAGGCAGCACCTCTTCAGCCTCACCTGGCTCTTCTGCAGGGAGAATGCACGATTCCACGCAGATTAGAGGTTGGAAACAGCACAGTGAAAGAAGTGGTTGCGGAGGAGGATCCTGGATACAATCTACATTTCCATCTATGAGAAAATAATCCACTGTAAATATCACTTGGCTGAACAGGACCGTGTGCCTGCAGCTGCAGATAGTCTGAAATACGAGTGGTACGACCAACTTTCGCCTCACCCAAGCCGATACCAGCTCAATTGCAAATTCTCCCTCCGTTTAATTACTACGGGACTGATTACCTCAAGAGAAGAAAAAGTCACTCTGTTAGAAGATCTGCATGGTCTTGAACACAAAGTCTCATTTTCCCATGATCAAACAGTAACGTTTTGGTTATAGAGAGAGCTTGTACCTCCCAGGTCCATTCTTGTGCCTGGTAAGGACTCATAATTAACGTTTAGACTCTATCTTCAGAGACCGTTGGGTTTGCATTGCAAAAATATAGGGTAAGCAGCACAGCTATTAATTTTTAATAACTACCTCACTAATTTAAAAAAGAAAAAGGGGGGGGGGGGGGGAAGGAGGGGAAGGAGAAATGGCAAAAAGACTTGAAAACAAATCACTTGTTCCCCCCTGAAAATGCTCATCTGCACTTTGTCACATTCTTGTCATCTTTGACTCATTTCCTGAGCTGACCTTGTAACTGCCCGTGTGGTGTGTGGTTTTACACCATTGTGAAAACACCACAAAACAAGCTGGGTTTTGTCAGAGGCTTTTGTAAGGTGTTGGTTTTTTGTTTTAACAGCTTTGGGTCTGATTTCCCGATGCCACTAGAACTTATTTAAATGTTTGTCATCACAACTCCAACAAAAAGTTGGTTTCTTAGGAAGCTGCAAGATGCCAAAGCAGCCAAAAAAACCCACCACCGAACACAAGAATAAATCAAATTCGAGGGAGGTCATCCTGCTCCTCTACTCTGCCCACGTGAGGCCACATCTGGAGCACTGGGTCCAGTTCTGGGCTCCCCAGTTCAAGAAGGACAGGGAACTGCTGGAGAGGGTACAGCAGAGGACCACAAAGATGATGAGGGGCCTGGAGCATCTCTCTTATGAGGAAAGGCTGAGGGACTTGGGTCTTTTTAGTCCAGAGAAGAGAAGACTGAGGGGGGATCTGATCAACACCTCTAAATACTTCAAGGGTGGGTGTCAGGAGGATGGGGCCGGTCTTTGTTCAGTGGTGCCCAGTGACAGGACAAGAGGAAACGGCACAAACTTGAACATAGGAAGTTCCATCTAAACATGGACACAACACAGGAAATTCCTTCTCAACATGAGGAGGAACTTCTTTCCTGTGAGGGTGGCAGAGCCCTGGAAGAGGCTGCCCAGAGAGGTGGTGGAATCTCCATCTCTGGAGATGTTCAAACCCGACCTGGATATGTTCCTGTGGGACCTGCTCTGGGTGGACCTGCTTTGGCAGGGGGGTTGGACTAGATGATGTCCAGAGGTCCCTTCCAACCCTATATCATTCTGTGGTTCTTTGTTTCTGTGAAGGATGTGGCAAGAGAGATTTATGGAGGATGACATACACCTTGTGACAGTGTTGTAGAATAAAGTAGACCTTTGGGTCAGGAAGTTCCTGACTTTGCATTTCATGCTCTTCCTTGCTATTTGGTTTGATGCTCCTTTACAGAAAAGGGAGTAGATCAGACATGAGTGGGGACGACCCTCTTTCTGTCCACCCAGATTAAACCAGAAAGGCTCAATGTTTGTGGAGGCAGCAGCCATTTTTGAGTTACCTGCCTGCTCCCACCCCTTCTCAGGTGCCCAGAAGTCTTTACATAAACTTTTCATTCTCTGATCATGACACCTTTAAAACGAGCTTTGCGGTTTTTTTCTGGGCATACCAGCAGGAATAACCAAATATAATGGGCTGCTAAAGAGGTCAAGCAAGCCCCCACAAGTTCTCTTTCCCCTCTGTCTTTTTCAGTAAGGTCCTGAGCCAACACTTGCCAAGCCAAATGGCTCTGAACTTAATATTTTACCACCGCATATCAGAAGTTCCTCAAACAACAGATTCTGGGGCCAATGTGACCCTCCAGATTGGTTTGGTGATGCTGCATCTAAGGAGGCTTCTGGTTCAGGCTCGTTTCTGGTCAAAACCAGGGAATTTCTTGGCGCAGACTTGTACAAAAAGACCAGTCAGGGACAGTCCTGCTCTGCTTCATTCCTGAAAGCAGTGCCTGGGAAGGGAAACTTCATCTTGACATAAAACCATGCCAGGATCCCGCTGTGACAGAAGCCCATCTTGCCTCCTCTCCCTGCTGAACCCACTTGCCTGTGGTTCCTCTCGGTTTCTACAGTTGCTCCTCTCCCCTCTGGACATGTCTGTCCAAAGACTCCGCAGCAGAAGAACACCAGAGTTTTCAGCACCCTCCCAAAAGTTACCCATATTTCCGTGTGCTTGCATTTCACTTTTTAGACCTGCTTTGATCTGTCCCCAAAAGCCATGACAATGAAAGAACAGTCACGCTGGGCATCAGCCAGCCACGGGCTTCGTGATTTGGCTTTGAGGTCTACACAAATGCAAATATTTATTCAAAATTACCTTGATCCGCTGGTGATCTCTTCCCATCTGGACTCCCTCCGTAGCTGCTAAGGTGACAGTTCGTCCTTTAGATGTTCTCATGAGCAGGAGAGGGAGAGGGTCCTCCAGCAGACCACTGATTTTCTAGAAAATCAGAGAAAGGAGTCTGTGAAACCACTACCTCACTGTCAAATTGGGCTGAAACCGGCTAATGGTTTTAAAAGTTAATGGAAGGGCCAGCCAGCCAGCCAGAAATTGTACAATCACAAGCCTCATTCCCTTAGGAAACCAAGCGAAAACCAAACCACACCACATACTATAAGGAAATAGGAGAAACTCAGTGTTTCCACGTATTTCTGTGTCATCTGCTGTCCCCGTGATTCACGCACGGCAGGAAAAGGGGAGGGAGCCCGCAGGTCCTATGCCATCCGGCGTTTGTAGGCTGTGTTTGTACACTTCAGGCAGCAGCTGGGACTCCTGACGCTGCCCCACACAGTCAATAAAGATCTCAAACCTAATTATTTGCTCTAACGCTGCGTGGTGTCTTTCAGCAGGACACCGTCATTTTCAGGAGCTGCTGCTTCCACCTCCCAGTTGATTCATTTCATTGTGACTATTATCTTTTTCAGAATGACTGACAGCATCCGCAGGCATCATTCATATTTATTATTTTTTTTTCTGAATAAAAGAGGAAATAGATATCCAAATGACTGCTTCTTTATTTTAGACCTGCAAGTATGCCAGAACTTTATGAGTCACTCTTTCGAAGAAGCCAAAATAGAGTATTGCCAGGAACTAGGTCCCCACCACATTTAGATCGTGGGCTCACCCTCCTGCACAGACCTCGTGTGCCACCACCCAAAAAGGCACCAAACAGAACATAGAAACTCCAGTTCGAAATGGTCTGACATCCAGAGGACGTTAACCCTCCCCAGCAAAACGATGTCAAAATTCCCTCAAATTCCATGGGTTTGTAATAGATGAAAAGGGAATAGATCATTGAGAAAAGAGGTCTCATCAGGAATCCTACGTTTCCTCCTCAGAAATAATTCCTAATACTAAAATACTCGTGTTTCACTGCGGCAGCAGCTGAACGGTCACACTCGAGGTGGAAACCCGGGTGCTCTGGCTGTGGATCTGCTCCTCCTCACAGATGCCACAGAAGCTCAGAGCCCTTCTCCTGTCTCCTAGGACAAGGCACACGGTTACACGGGGCTGTTCACCTTCCACCCTCGCAGGGCAACCAAGGACAACATATAATGTTTGATTTATTCATCAACAACCTGGATGAGGGGACAGTGTACCCTCAGCAAGTTTGTTGATGACGCAAAACCGGGAGGGGTGGCTGACACACCAGAAGGCTGTGCTGCCATCCAATGAGACCTGGAGAGTTGGACAGAAAGGAACCTAATGAAGTTCAACAAGGGCAAGTGTAGGGTGCTACACCTGGGGAGGAACAACCCCCTGCACCAGTACAGGTTGGGGGCTGACCTGCTGGAGAACACCTCTGCAGAGAGGGACTTGGGAGTCCTAGTGGACAAGTTGACCATAAGCCAGCAATGTGCCCTTGTGGCCAAGAAGGCCAATGGTCTCCTGGGGTGCATCAGGAAGAGTGTGACCAGTAGGTCGAGGGAGGTCATTCTCTCTCTCTGCTCTGCCCAGGTGAGGCCACATCTGGAGCACTGTGTCCAGTTCTGGGCTCCCCAGTTCAAGAAGGACAAGGAATTACTGGGAGACAGTCCAGCAGAAGCTACAAAGATGATTGAGGGACTGGAGCATCTCTCTGATGAGGAAAGGCTGAGGAACTTGGGGCTGTTTAGTCTGAAGAAGAGAAGACTGAGAGGGGATCTCATCAATGCTGATCAATATCTAAAGGGTGGGTGGCAAGAGGATGGGGTCAAACCTTCCTCAGTGGTGCCCAGTGACAGGACAAGGGGTAATGGACACAACACAGGAAATTCCTTCGCAACATGAGGAGGAACTTCTTTCCTGTGAGGGTGGCAGAGCCCTGGGACAGGCTGCTCAGAGAGGTGGTGGAGTCTCCTTCTCTGGAGACTTTCAAACCCCACCTGGACACATTCCTATGTAACCTGCTCTGGGCAGACCTGCTCTGGCAGGGGGTTGGACTAGATGACCTCCAGAGGTCCCTTCCAACCCCTACCATTCTGTGATTCTGTGACACTGAACCTGCAAAGATATTTCCGTCTCGCCTCACCCAAGTTCTACGGCATGGGAACACGGAATGCCTTTATTCTTACTCCTAGGCTAGTTGTGTTTAAGACCAGCAACACCAGCAAGAACTCCAGTCTTTGATATGTCAGCAGGAGCTAGAAAAATCAGGCAAATCGGAGAGACACTGCTACGCGGTCAGAGCACAAGACCGCTATCGACGCTGCCCTTACTGACTGTAGGACACCAGAACAATCACTTACTCTTCCCCGTGGCTTTGGTTTTTCACTGGGTAGTAGCACTTTGCACTCTCTGCTGCTGCGGTAGCAAATTCTTAGAATGGGTGGAATATCTGTAACGGCATGTTACTGACCTGCAGCGTTGCTTTGAGTAATAAGTGACTTATAAGTGAGCTGTCACACCGTCAACTCATCGTTCTTTCTCCTTTTTTCCTTTGTTTGCCAGTCTTTCCTGCTGAGGCTATGGCTACCCCAGCACGTGAAAATACACCTGACCACATCAGCAGAGCTAAAGCAGGGCCTGGGCGCTGGGGAGCTGAGCACAGAGAGACCCAAAGGGGCTGGGCAAACACCAGCAAGGATCGGGAAGCGGCCTCTCCGTAAATTTATTTTCTCAGCTGGGTGACCGCATAGCGTGTCACAGGATCACAGAATGATATGGGGTTGGAAGGGACCTCTGGAGATCATCTAGTACAACCCCCCTGCCAAAGCAGGTCGCACAGGAACGTGGCCAGGAAGGTTTGAATGTCTCCACAGATGGAAACTCCACCACCTCTCTGGGCAGCCTGTTCCAGGGCTCTGCCACCCTCACAGGAAAGAAGTTCCTCCTCATGTTTAGATGGAACTTCCTATGTTCAAGTTTGTGCATGTTTCCTCTTGCCCTGTCACTGGGCACCACTGAAAAAAGACTGGCCCCATCCTCCTGACACCTGCCTTTAAGTATTTATGGTGTTGATCAGATCCCCCCTCAGTCTTCTCTTCTCCAGACTAAACAGACCCATGTGCCACAATGTGTCCATATGCTGTGTCCATGATGCGCATCGCTGCATGGACACAGCACCTCAGATCTTATTGCCAAAAGTACCTGAAGTTGCAGGTGGGCTCCCCTCCAAGCACCCACCAGACTCATTGCCCGGCACAGTTGAACGGGGATTCATCTAACACAACCACTGACCCATAACCTGGCACCCTGTGTTCACACAACCCCTTGCACAAGAGGTTGGGCAAGCCCAGATCACCCTGTTCCCTGCTCCAACGTCTATTGCAACACTGACTATTTCATAGAATCATAGAATTGTTCAGGTTGGAAGGGACCTTTCCGATCATCGAGTCCAACCATCAACCTAACCCTGACAAAAACAATCACTAGACCATGTTCTTCAGCACCACATCTACCCTTCTTTTAAATACGTCCAGGGATGGTGGCTCCACCACTTCCCTGGGCAGCCTGTTCCATATTTGCTGCATTTGCGATGCCTCTGAGAGGCTACTGAGCCTGGTGAACTCTAAAAATGATCATCCACTCCTACTGCTCCATGAAGGGTCCAACCATACTGCGACAAGGCAACTCAGAACCATCAAGACTATATGTCCCTTGGAGCAACGTTAAAAGGATCTGGAGCACAAGTGGTGTTCTCTTCTATCATTCCAGTCAGAGGAAGTGGTTTAGGAAGGAGGAGACAAATTATGGTGAGGGATGAGGGAGATGGCATGAGGTGAGGGTGAGGGATGAGGGAGATGGCGTGAGGTGAGGGTGAGGGATGAGGGAGATGGCGTCGAGGGAAGGGTGAGGGATGAGGGAGATGGCGTGAGGTGAGGGTGAGGGATGAGGGAGATGGCGTGAGGTGAAGGATGAGGGAGATGGCGTGAGGTGAGGGATGAGGGATGAGGGAGATGGCGTGAGGTGAGGGTGAGGGATGAGGGAGATGGCGTGAGGTGAGGGTGAGGGATGAGGGAGATGGCGTGAGGTGAGGGATGAGGGAGATGGCGTGAGGTGAGGGATGAGGGAGATGGCGTGAGGTGAGGGATGAGGGAGATGGCATGAGGTGAGGGATGAGGGAGATGGCGTGAGGTGAGGGTGAGGGATGAGGGAGATGGCGTGAGGTGAGGGTGAGGGAGATGGCGTGAGGTGAGGGTGAGGGATGAGGGAGATGGCGTCGAGGGGAGGGTGAGGGATGAGGGAGATGGCGTCGAGGGGAGGGTGAGGGATGAGGGAGATGGCGTGAGGTGAGGGTGTGGGATGAGGGAGATGGTGTCGAGGGGAGGGTGAGGGATGAGGGAGATGGCGTGAGGTGAGGGATGAGGGAGATGGCGTGAGGTGAGGGTGAGGGATGAGGGAGATGGCGTGAGGTGAGGGTGAGGGATGAGGGAGATGGCGCCGAGGGGAGGGTGAGGGATGAGGGAGATGGCGTCGAGGGGAGGGTGAGGGAGATGGCGTCGAGGTGAGGGTGTGGGATGAGGGAGATGGTGTCGAGGGGAGGGTGAGGGAGATGGCGTGAGGTGAGGGTGAGGGATGAGGGAGATGGCGTCGAGGGGAGGGTGAGGGATGAGGGAGATGGCGCCGAGGGGAGGGTGAGGGAGATGGCGTGAGGTGAGGGTGTGGGATGAGGGAGATGGCGCCGAGGGGAGGGTGAGGGATGAGGGAGATTGCGTGAGGGGAGACGGCGCCGGGGGGAGGGTAGGGCAGGCAGGGCCGGCGGCGGCGCGGCGGTGACCCGCGGGAAGAGGAAAGCGGCGGGAAGAGGAAAGCGGCGGGCGCGGCCGAGCTCTCTTTCCGGTTCAGTTTTCACTTTCTGTTTTTTTGCCCCCAGCCACTACCGCCGCCCGGCCCCCGGCCCTGCCTCCCCGCCCGCCTCCGTCCCTCCGCGGCCCCCTTTTTCACTTCCTGGGGCCGGCGGATGGCGGCGGCCCGCAGTTCGCCCGTTCCGCGTCTCCTGAGCCCGCCGGCCCGCCCGGCCCGGTAGCGCCGCGCCCTCCCGGGGCCCCACCGGGAGCGGAGCCGCGCCGAGGGCCGGGCCGGGCCGGGCGGCATGCGGGCGGCGTGAGGGCCGGCCGCGCCGGGGAACGGCGAGGAAGGAGGTTCGGCCATGGGGGAGCGGCGGGACGAAGAGACCGGCGGACCGGGCACGGGTGAGCGGGGCCGGGGGGTGGGGAGAGGAGGAAGAGCGGGCGGGGACCGAGCCACGGGGAGGGCGGCCGGCTCCATCCCACCTTCCGTCTAGGGAGGAGAGGCCAAAGCCGGCTTTGCCCCCAAAGCCGGGACTGCCGGCCCGGTGGGGACCCTCTCCTCGGCGGGTGAGAGGGAGCAGCCCCCGGGCCAGGGCTGGAGGCACCTGCCTTGAGGCTTGCGACACCTAGAAAGCTCCTCTTTTTTTTTTTTTTTTTTTTTATTATTAATTTTGACTGGCTCGCTGGTGACACGTTGGCTTTTCCAAGCTCCTCTTTGCGCCAGTAGCTGACCCTGTGCCGGGAAAGCTGCGGTCCTTTTCCGTTTAGCGGATGCACGCACACCTTCGGTCTGTCCTTGGGGAGCCGGTGCTGGTCAATGGAGGTGCCCTTCGGGAGGAGGATATGGAAATACAAACAGATCAGCTGCACGCTGTTCCCCTCCTGGGTCTGGCATAGGGAGCTGAAGGCTGGAGGAAGGCATCTTTGCCTCCCCCCTTGGAGCAACCGCACTGTCCTGCGGGGCTGGAAATCCGCCTTAGAGAAGGGGGAAAAAAAAAAAAGTGTTTTTTCTCTGGTCCCATGCAGTTCCGCTGTGAGGTTGTCCTCAAATTGTTCTACAGAGGCTTGGATAGGAGCAGGGCTTGCTGAGCTGTAGGTCTGCACTCCTTAAGGGGGGGATAATATGGAATAGATGAAGCAAGCAGGAGCGTGGAAATAGTTGTAAACCATGTTCCTTACTCCATGGGAACATAGTTGGTTTTTTTTTTGTTTTTTTTTTTTTTAAATGTGGAAGAAAGCCTGCCTGGCCCAGAATAAATCAGTAGCCCAGTGATTTGGTGCTCGTCATGGATGCAGGAGGCGCTGGGTGAAGCTCTGCTTTGTGGGGGATTCAAGTCAGAACATCAACCTCATGGTTTTACCCCAAGCATTTAGTCAAAGTGGGTTTCTCTTAGTGCTGCTTGATAGATCTCGTTAAGGTGCTTATAAGAGACTGGTAAAGAAAAGGGAAACGGTCATGGGGCTGTACTGGCACTAGCTGACCTGTGGTTGAGTCTGGAAGTTACCGGTGTGCACTTGAACGAACTTGTTAGATATAATGTGTTGTCAGGAAAATGTCTGATTTCACAGAAATTGCTGTTCTCCAACTGAAAAGTCATTTTGTTGGAGAATTCCCTACTGTAAGTAAGAAGTGTAATTACTCGCCTGGGACCAGAAACTATATTACCCAGCTCTGAAACTTGGTTTTATGTACTAGTTTGGTCTATTTTTAGTGTTACTCTTAAACCCAGCATTTTTGGTGGTAACAGAATGTTCCCCATTCCCAGATACTCACCTCTAGTACCCTCTAACATCCGCATCCCGCCCGACTTCAAGCTGTGTTGGTGTAACTCTTTGTGAAGCCGTGCGGCAATCCAGATTGCTGAAGCTATCTGGATTAAAAATAGCCTCTTTTACTTTATTTTCTGCTGCAGTTTGCTGATTTTCGTCATTACACAACCCCAGCTGTGCTAGGAGGGGAAGAGAAGGAACATCCGGGCAAAGGCTTGCGTAGGTCACTGTAACCACCCACTGAAATGCGTATGGGATTACAGCTTTGGTGAAATGGGCTGGGTTTATTACATGAAATATATGTGTTGGTCACTCTGGCACCTGCCAAAGTGACCAACTGATTATTCTTGGTTAGAATCGCTTTGAGACAAGAAAGCGAAAGTTTTATTATTTTGGGTAAATGCTGTTTTTGCACAGTTTGGCTTTTTTTCAGGGGGAGGGTGGGTTGATGATGAAATAACTATCTGCTAGTTCTGATAGGGTGTTTGGAGTCAGTGTGCGTGGGGATTTTAGTACTTGGCTTTGGTTCTGTTTTTATTTCAAACTCTAAGTGTGTCTTGGTAATTTCCGCAGTCAAAAGGGTCCGTAGAGAGCTTGCGGTTAGAGCTGTATTGCCCTATCAAGCAGAACAAGCAGACCAGGGGAAAGAAAGTCAACGCTGAAAGGAGAGCATCTGTAGTAAGAGCAAAAGTAACGCAACGGAACAAGCCTAAGGAAGGATATATCCCACTCTGGGAGGTTTTCAGGCTTGCTCAAAGGCAAAAGAAGTAAGTAACCAGCAGTCTGGAGGAACGCAGGATTTCAGGCAGGGGAACTGGATGCCCGCTTTCTCCAGCTGCAAAGTTGAGGCTTTTTTGTTTCCCAAATGGGGGAGCTCTGCCTTGGGGAGGTTGTTTGTAACATGTGAAACGTTACTGTTGTTCTCAAGAGGCTGCCTGTGTGTCAGGAGACCCCAGCCATTGCTGCAGCAAGTGCACATGGGCTTTAGATCCAGGACATCCCCAACATTGATTTTCAGGGTCTTGGGAGGCAGCAAACGAACTCCAGCTCACATGGCAGCAGGCTGATGTTTCTTGGGAGGGCTGGATGTTTCTCTGTGCGTGCTGTGTGGTTGGCTGGGTTTAATGTGTGAGTTTCAACGTGGCTTCTGTGGGCTGCATGCAAAGGATCCATGAAATGTAACCTAGGGAAGGCAAACCTGTCATCGGCGGGGTTTTTAGTTTGCTGTGCACGAGTCTACAGCTCTCCCACAATGTCAAAGCACGTCGAGTATGACAGTCTTAGGCCATGGGGCTACTGCACTGGCGTGGAACATCACCTGGCTGGCTGGTTTTGCAAAGAAAGGGTTTTCTTTATTTGTCAAAAGTGCTAAAATGCCTGCGCTGGTGCTAGATTTGGGAAAAGTCAATGCAGACACCTGCAGCTGAGTGAATCCACAATACGTGGCAACCCTGTGTAAGATGATAGAAGAGGGGAGCTGTGGCAGGACGGGGCTTTGAGGAGCATCTGCTGAGATGAAAGGCAGCAACAACTGCCTGTGCAATGAATAAACCTGTAATAGCCATGTCCTCGATTACATGAGCAGCTGAAAGTAACAGGAGGGAGGTTATAAAATCAATGAAATGTTACCTGGAAGGTTTCTCTGGTGTAGAACTCCTACTCTGAGTAGACTTTCACCAACATCAGAGTGGGGCAGCTGTGGCTTTGCCCAGCCAAGGATGGAGATTCCTACCTCTCTGTGACCTGGCCTAAGGCTGCATCACTCTCCAGGGGAAAAATTTCATCCTCCTGTCCAGTCTGAACCTCCCAAGGTGCACCTTGAGGTGTTCCCCCTTATTTTTACCATCTGGTGGTGCCAGAAGAGAGGCTCCATCCTCTCTGTGACTCTCCATCAGGGAGTTGGTGGCTGCAGTTGGATCTCCCCAGCTTTTCTCCCCGAGACTAAACAAGTCCAGCTCCCTTGCTCTCTACGTAATTATGGTCTTTTTGGGGCTGCCTTCTCTGGGTAGGAATTTGGGGCACGGTTTGAAACAACCAGGTTTGCTGAATTGCCTAAAAAAAACACAGGGGTTTTTTTTACATAGTGTAAGAACATAACCTTCCCTACCTGTGAGGAAACTAATAATATTTTCTTCCCGAGCAGCCAGCTGCATTCAGATACCGTTGTGAGATTAAATCTGGGTTGGCAGAGCTCAAGCGGAGCTGCCTGTGTAAAGGTTGCCTGTCCTCCATGCAGAGTGGTAGCTCTCCTGAGAGGGTGCCAGGGGTTCCCTGCATCGCCTGAACTCCTTAAAGTGATCTAAATAAATACTGTCAGTCTGTGATACCGAGATGAAAAGCATTACAGAAGCTCCTGCAGCCTTTTACCCAGAGGTATTTTAAAATACAATCCAGCACCTGGGTTTTTCAGCTTAGCAGCGACCACCTTGTCTCACTATGGAAGAGTGTTTTAAATCCGTCAAACCAGGAGATTGCAAAAGATACCATCTCGTCCCAAGCAGGGACATAACTCCCAGGTTTAAGGGCAAGGATGTTAATTTAGGAGAGAGGAGCTGCATCACCCTGCTTACTTTTTTTCAGCTAATTGCAAAGGTTTGAGAGCTGTGCCATCCAAAAATTCACCCCTGCCCATCTATTTGAATGCTCGGTTCTTCTGGGGGAAAATAGCTCCACGGTTACGAGAGATCTTGAAGCTCCATGCGAGCTGACTGCTCTCTTTCTGAGAGTACAAGGAAACACCTGCTGCAGAGAGGTGGTTTGTAATGATCTGTTACCGTGATTTACTTGCAGGAAGCCTTTAGCAGTTGCAGGATAATTGACTCAAAGAAGTTCCCGGTCTTGCCCAGAAAAGCACGGCATGGAGTAAGAGATGCTTCCTACCACAGTCACGCTAATGTGGCACTGTGTATCCATCATCTGGTGTCACCCTGGCTCCACGCATGTGGGAGTAGGGCTAAAACCTTGTGCCGATTTCATGGGCTGTCCAGACTGAGACCGAATGTCCATCTCATTGTCCAGAGAAGCTGTGGATGCCCCATCACTGGAGGTGTCAAGAGCAGGCTGGATGGGACTTTGAGCAACCTGGTCTAATGGGAGGTGTCCCTTCCCAAGGCAGGGGGGTTGGAACTGGATGATCTTTAAGGTCCCTTCCAACCCAAACCATTCTATGATCTTGGCTGGTATCCTGACTCCAGGAGTGGCCACTTAGAGAAAAGCACATGAACAGGACAAAGGTACAGCACTCTTTCTCTGAAAACTCATGCCAACTGTGCAGGTTTGTGGCTCGGGGACTTCCTGAGGAAGAGCTGGAATCTTTGTATTCAGTAGAGTATTTTCCCCACGTAGTTATCCAGTTGATCTTTGAACCCACCTGCAGGAACCCATGGTGAGACCTTCAGAAAACCCTGCTTGTTATTAGAGCCCTTCCTGGCTCTGCCAGACAGCCTGTGGTACACACTGTGCCACCTTTTCCATCCCTGGTGGGAGGCCTTTTCCCTTTTCGTTTGCCAACAGACTCACTCCTCATCTCTGCAAATGGGTGTCTCCATCAGCCCAGTTTAAGCCAGAGGTCTGGTTTTGGCTGGACCATGAGCACAACAAGCCCGTCCTGGTGACCCATCCCGACATTTGCCTCTGGTACATGTAATATCCCGGCTGTCTTGGCTCTGTTGTACGTGGTTTAGATCAGACCCGTTACTGCACGGCGGGTTCAGCCAAGCTGTGCTGATTAGCAGCCTGACAAATTACAAGGTCAGAATAGTTGTCTGTGTCTCCGAGTGGAAAAAATGGGAAGGGAAAAAGTGAGAAAAAGAAAGAAAAAGATGCTGGGAAACAGCAAAGCTGTAAAAGTTGACGATAATTTCAGGAAAAATCAGGAACAAGGCGCTTTTCTGGTGTAGGAGAGTGTATTTTGAGATCAAAAGGCTTTGAAGAACCCACGCAAAAACACAAGAGAACCCCCCAAGAGACTTGAATGTGCCAAGGCAAATAATTTTCTGCTTCGGTGCCATGCTAACCGTGGCCTGGACTGGTCCCCGTGGGCATAGGACACCTGCGCCGTGGTGGGGACATCTCTGCCGCGCTACGTGGAGTGGTTTCTGGGTTATCAGTTTGCAAATATACCTAATATCAGCTATCCATGTGAGTGGTCTGTGCTACACCTCCTTGCCTTGATTACTCCTGGAGAGTAAATGTAACTGTAGTTTACATCACGTCATTAGCTGGAAATAATTTACAACACTCAGAAGCATCCACCAGAGTCAACATCTTGTTACTTTGCAGGCACGACACCTGCCTGCTCCTGGACCTTTGTGGGAGACAGTGATTTTTGGCTTTGTTTGGCTTGGCCTGAGGAGAAGGACTTGTGAGTGTTGATGGATGAGAAGCTCAACGTGACTGGGCAACATGTGCTGGTAGCCCAGAAAGCCCCCTGCATCCCAGGCTGCATCCCCAGCAGCGTGGCCAGCAGGGTGAGGGGGGGATTCTGCCCCTCTGCTCCGCTCTGGGGAGACACACACACACACCCCCCAGTGTTGCCTCCAGCTCTGAGGCCTCAGCACAGGAGAGACATGGACCTGTTGGAGCGGGACCAGAGGAGGCCATGGAGATGCTGGGAGGGCTGGAGCCCCTCTGCTGTGAGGACAGGCTGAGAGAGTTGGGGGGGTTCAGCCTGGAGAAGAGAAGGCTCCGGGGAGACCTTCGAGCCCCTTCCAGTCCCTAAAGTGGGGGGCTCCAGGAAAGCTGGGGAGGGACTCTTTATCAGGGAGTGTAGTGATAGGACAAGGTGTAATGGTTTTAAACTGAAATAGGGGAAATTCAGATGAGATCTCAGGAAGAAATGTTTTACACTGAGGGTGGTGAGACCCCGTCCCAGGTTTCCCAGAGAAGCTGTGGCTGCCCCATCCCTGGAGATGCTCAAGACCAGGTTGGAGGGGGCTTTGAGCAACCTGGTCTGGTGGGAGGTGTCCCTGCCCAGGGCAGGGGATTGGAACTGGATGATCTTTAAGGTCCCTTCCAACCCAAACTATTCTATGATTCAATGAATTTAGCTCAGTGTTTGGTTTAAACCAAAAGAGGAAAGGACTTCTGTGCTTCAGCAGTAATGAGCCAAGACTCATTATACAAGTTGGGACGTGCAGGTTTAACGGTCATGGTCACGACTTGTGTGGGTGACCCAACTCGCATGTGGGTAAAGATCATGAGCGTGGGGTTCTCAGGGATTCTGCAGCACACAAGGACACCGAGGTCTGGGTTTTGAGAATTTCTTTACTACTGTTAGCAAAAACAAATATATACATATATAAATATATACAAGTCACTACACTAGGAAAGCAAGTATATATATTACAAGAGTAAAGCAAATTAATGTATATGAGAAGTTATTACAGAACTCCAGCTAGCGGAACCAGTATATACTTAAAGAGTCTTTACCTCTGTGTGCAGCTATAAATATATTATGTGAGATGTCACCAGTGTGACACTCACCAAACCGCTCCCAGGAGTGGGACCAGTCGGTGACAGAAAAGTCTCACTTCAAAGGTGATCCGTGTCACCGAGTCCAGAGTCAGCCAGGTGTCCCTGGTGAAGGTCTGGTCTGTCTGGGAGACCTCATACATGGAAGTTCTTGCAGAGAAGCTCATTTTGGGAAGGTATTACACCTTTTTTGATGTAGATAAGTAAGTGGATGTAGGACATCAGTTCCCAGAATAGTTGTTGCTGACTTCTGCTTCCCTGGAAGATCAGTTCGTTATCTCCGTTTCTTTGTCCTCCTGACTGCTTCCCATCAAGTGGAAGGTCAGTTCGTTATCTCAGTTTCTTTGTCCTCCCAATTGCTCCCCATCAAGGAGGTTTTGACTGAGCTTGTCAGGGATGTCTCGGGCCTGCTGGCTAAAGAGACATCCTTCTTTCTCAGTATGTTCACCAGGTCACCTTCGTGGCTGTTCCATCAGCAGGCTGTAGCTAGAAGAATCGTAGAATCATCCATGCAATAGTTTGGGGTGGAAGATTCCTTTAAAGCCCATCTAGTCCAACCTTCCCTGCCATGAGCAGGGACATCTTCAAATGCACCAGGTTGCTCAGAGCCCCGTCCAACCTGACCTGGAATGTTTCCAGGGATGGGGCATCTTCCACCTCTCTGGACAACATGGGCCGGTGTCTCACCACCCTCAGCGTAAAATATTTCTTCCTAATACCTAGTTTGAATCTCCCCTCTTTTAGTTTAAAGCCATTATGCCTTGTCCTGTTGCTACAGGCCCTGCTAAAAAGTTTGTCCCCATCTCTCCTATAGGCCCCCTTTAGGGACTGGAAGGGGCTCTAAGGCCACAATAAGGTCTCCCCGGAGCCTTCTCTTCTCCAGGCTGAACCCCCCCAACTCTCTCAGCCTGTCCTCGCAGCAGAGGGGCTCCAGCCCTCCCAGCATCTCCGGGGCCTCCTCTGGCCCCGCTCCAACAGCTCCATGTCTCTCCTGTGCTGAGGCCCCAGAGCTGGACGTGGTACAAGAAGTTTGCAGGTGAACAGCTGGTCAAGGATGTAGTACTGTAGATTTTACAACGCAGAGTTAAAAGGGAGAGGTCATATAATTGCTGTAATAATTACTGCGTGCTAGAAATTATTAGAAAGCAAAACGAAAGAGTGAGAGAAGCAAAATCAGGATGGGAGATTGTAAAAAGAAGAGAGAAAGTGGACTTCAGCAGAGCCAAAGAAGTTGGGAGGATGATCTTAAGGAGTCTCAGCTGGTAGAACGTGAACTTGTTGACAGTACAAAGTGGCACGTGGTGGTGCCAGAACTGACACTGCCAGTGACGCCTGTTGTTACAGCTCGTACTAACGATGGGACCAAGCCAGGAAAATGGAAGAAATCCTGGTTGAAGATGGAGAAGGGCTGTGGGACGGGATCGTGCAGGAGCAGCTGTGCTCAGGACAGGTCAGAAGCCATGTGGCTGTGTTCAGTGTGCCTTGACCATGCTGGATTGCAGACTTTTGGAGATTTGGCAGCATTCAGGTGTCTGCAGCAAGTGCTACTAAAATTTGAAGGTAAAAAATCATTAAACAAACAAGAAAACCGGGAAGAAAAGTGAACCCTTTTCTCTGTTCAAGTCTTAAGTGGTTCGAGAGCCGTAGGTTTTCCTCCTGGGCTGACTTTAGAAGTCTCTGTATGGTGAAGCTGTCCAGAGGTCACATGAAAACGGATGAGCCAAAAGAGGATCCTGTTTTGGGGAATTATGTGTCTCTTGGCCTCAGCTGTCCCTCCTGACGAGCACCCGGCACCTACAGGAGCCTGGAATTGGGAAGGGGAGGAAAGATGTGCAGCTCCCAGGAGGCGAATGGGCCATGCGTCTCTGCTGGTGGGGCATGTCCACGCGGGCTGCCTTTAGCCAATGCTTTGCAGAGGACAGAACAGGGCACGTCGAGACATTTGCTGGCGCCATGGGGGAGGAAAGGTCAAAGGAGCTGGCTTTTGGTCTAGAAAGGGAGGAGGGAGTGGGTTAGCAGCCTTCCAAGGAATGCGAGGCTCTTGGAGCGTGACTTCTGCACAGCCACAGCACGAGGGAGAGATCAGCCTTACTTGCAGCGTTGGCAACTGGTATTAAAAGCTGCAAAGGTGACCGGTTTTTCTCCCTTGCTATCCACGTGGGAAATCTCCAGGACGGACTGTGAATCCCCTCCTCAAGGATTTCAGGGCAGAGATAACACCCGCTGGTGGGTTCAGCTGGGCCCTGCTGGTGCAGAGGGGCGCTGGGTTCCTCCAGCTCTCATCCAGCCCATGAGGGTGGCAGAGCCCTGGAAGAGGCTGCCCAGAGAGGGTGTGGAGTCTCCTTCTCTGGAGATATTCCAAACCCACCTGGACATGCTCCTGTCCAGCCTGCTCTGGGTGACCCTGCTCTGGCAGGGGGGTTGGACAAGATGATCTCCAGAGGTCCCTTCCAACCCTTACCATCCTCTGATTCTCTGATGTGTCTCTGCTGTCCCACCGACCCCGTGCAGGAAGTCGGTCCCATTCTCTGAGGATGCTGCATGGTGGTAGTGGCACGTCCAAGCTGCTCAGAGGGGAACGGCCACTTTCACTTTTACTTCTGGTTTAGGCACTTTCACTTTCGCCTCCTCACAGCCTTGCACAGAGACTGGCAAGGGCCTTTTGCTCCCGCAAATGAAACCTGGATGTGTCAGAGTTTTTCCTATGTATTTGCGTGAGTGCGGACTCTTCCTTCGGGTGGGAACAGATCTGAAGGAGCCTCTTCAATCTGAAAGGGGAGATGTGGGTCACGGCAAGCTGCTGGACTCCGTGCCGTGCTCTACGATTGTTTCATCTCATGTATTTATGTATTACTACGGCAACTTTTTTTTTTCTTTTTCTCCCCCTTTTGGACTTTCATTTTTGCACTGCAGCTGAACTTGGGAGGAACAAATTTTTCAGTTATCATCTGTAAAATTGCTGTTTATGTTGCATTTTCAAGAGCTTCACAGGCTTTTTATTTGTGGTTTTTTTTGTTTTGTTTTTTTAAAAAGCCTTTAGCTTTTACCCCTGAAAGATACTGATTATCCAGTGCTTTTGCTGATTTAACACCCCACACCCTCAATAGTGTTCTGCACCCGTTGGGGTTTTTAACCCCGTAATCTCTCTTTGCCAGCTCGGTGTCTCACATGCTCAGCGTGGAAACACCCCCCTGGCTCCCAGCTCACACATTTAGACGCAGCCTTTCTCGTGCTCCGAGACCCCAAACTTGTCGACGACGCAGGGTTGCGAGGCGCTATCGGTAGGAAGAGCGGAATATTGCACCTTGAAAAGTTGAGGTGGTTTGGAGCAGTAGCTGTGAAATTAAGTAGTGGTGAAATTAAATAGCTGTGAAAATAAAAGCAGTCCTGTGCTTTCGGGGTATGAAAAGCAGTCGAGGGAGCTGGGCTTGTTTAGGAAGTGAAGAAGATGCCGAGGACAGGGCTGTCTCTCCTCCGAGGATGACTCCGGACGCAAATGTTGTGGTGCTCCAGCAAGAAGCAAAAAAAGGATGTTATGTTCAGTCCGAGCCTTTGAGCAGAGCTGTGAGCTGGGATGCAATTCCCTGATTTCCATGGGGAATCTGAACTCCCGGGCTGCTGCTTTGAGATCCTCGGGATGCAAGAGAAAGAAAGCAAAATGAAAGACAAGTGAGGGGGAAAAAAGTGAGCAAACTTAACATCCCTTCCTACCCTCAGTAGGGTCAAAGAGAGAAAACGATAATACTGACATAGAGCTGGAAAATCCCTTTATTTTTAATTTTTCTGTCCATGAGAGACAAGTTGCATTCACCTGCTCTTTCACCGCTTCTGGTGATCACAGAGGCATCACCTGGAAGTGGAAGGTTTAGAAAATAAATACAAGAGGGCACAAAAGACCCCAGAGCAAGATTTAAGGGAGGCAAAAGACTTTCCTTTCTGTGCTCCCAATTTCCATTCCCACCTGTCCTGGGTTGAGTGATACAGGACTAACTTTTCTTCTGATGCTGGGGAAAACTGCACTTTTAGAAGACTCTAGTGTCTGAGTTCATTAAAATATTTACTTTAGAGCCAGCCAGGCTCTGTGGGATTCAAGGTTGGTGCTTCCGAGCCTTGCCAGGTGCAGGGATGAAGAGGAGCAAGGCCCGGGCGTTTGACCCAGGCTGGCCAACAGGATTATTTCATACCATGAACGTCACACTCAGTATAAATTAGAAAAGTTTGCGGCGTAGTTCTCTCCGTGTTGATGGTCCAGAGAACTCCTTGCCCTAGTGCCGGACCCCTGAGTCCTTCCTTTCCTCCCAAAGCTGTCCCACATTTGCTGTCCACTGCTGGGAGCGCACGGCTTCCTACTGATAGAAGTGGCTGACTATAATTCTTGTATATCTTATATCAGTATTGGGATTAATATTGGTTCTTTAGTGTTATTGTTAATTATTTAGTCTTACTCTATTAAATCTATTTATGTTTCAACCCTTGTGTTTCTTTGTGTTCCCCAATTCCCCTTTCCAGGTGGGGAGGGGTCATTGGGCGATAGAAGAATTGTCTAAACAACAATATATTGTTATGGGTTTTCTCAAACCAGTCCTCTTCAATATATTCACCAATGTCCGGGAAGGAAGGAATGATGAAGGAATGGAATGCACCCTCAGCAAGTTTGCCGATGATAATAAAACTGGGAGGGGTGACTGACACACCAGAAGGCTTTGCTGCCATATAGCGAGACCTGGACGGGCTGGAGAGTTGGGCAGAGAGGAACCTCATGAAATTCAACAAGGGCAAGTGTAGGGTGCTGCACCTGGGGAAGAATAACCCCCTGCACCAGGACAGGTTGGGGGCTGACCTGCTGGAGAGCAGCTCTGAGGGAAAAGACCTGGGAGTCCTGGTGGACAACAGGATGACCATGCCCTTGTGGCCAAGAAGGCCAATGGCATCCTGGGGTGCATCAGGAAGAGTGTGGCCTGCAGGTGGAGGGAGGTCATCCTCCCCCTCTGCTCTGCCCTGGGGAGGCCACAGCTGGAGCACTGGGTCCAGTTCTGGGCTCCCCAGTTCAAGAAGGACAGGGAACTGCTGGAGAGGGTACAACAGAGGGCTACAAAGATGATAAGGGGCTTGGAGCATTTCTCTTATGAGGAAAGGCTGAGGGACTTGGGTCTTTTTAGTCCGGAGAAGAAAAGGCTGAGAGGGGTTCTCATCAATGCTTATCAATACTCAAAGGGTGGGTGTCAAGAGGATGGGGCCGGTCTTTTTTCAGTGGTGCCCAGTGACAGGACAAGAGGAAAGGGGCACAAACTTGTATATTAGAAGTTCCATCTCAACATGAGGAGGAACTTCTTTCCTGTGAGAGTGGCAGAGCCCTGGAACAGGCTGCCCAGAGAGGTGGTGGAGTCTCCTTCTCTGGAGACATTCAAAACCTGCCTGGACACGTTCCTGTGGGACCTGCTCTGGGTGGACCTGCTTTGGCAGAGGGGTCAGACTAGATGACCTCCAGAGGTCCCTTCCAACCCCATAGCATTCTGTGATTCTGTGAAACCACAACACCACCATACATGCTTTTCTTAGAACCATTTTTAGATTCCCCCCACTCATAAGTTGAAATGAGAACTTACATATTTGTCCTCAAAAATTTTGGTGAGGTTTTTCTTAAGGAGCGACCAGTGCGCAAAACCTGCTCTTCGCGTGGAGTTCAGCGGTTCTACATTTCTTTGCTTATGGGTGACTGCTTTATTTTCTAAAGTTTATGGATCGGGAGAAATAAACCTTTTCAATATGTCTGTGTTGCAAACTCAGCTTGGGATTTGAAATCTCGTAGCTCATGAATCAAGGTAAATGAATCACTGAATAAAGGTAAAGGTTTTTAAATGTGCAGCAGAGACTGAGCCCAGTGTTTCCTGTGTTTCTAAGCGGCTGCTTTATTTAATATTTGGACTTTTAACGGCTGCAAGAGCACAAGTACTGAAGGGCTTTCCTTTGTGTCCGTGTCGGTATTTAATCTGTCAACTGCTTTGGGACCTCTTCGTGGTGGGATGCTGCTGGGAAGTGTTTTACCGAGATGTTTTCCTTCGGAGATGTCGAAAGAATTTGGGTTTCAAGAAAGCTCTGCCCATTGAGGCTTTGAAGGGAGGTTTGCTCTCGTGGTTTTGAAAGCCACATTCATCCAAGACCTGAAGATCTTTATAGTAAAGGAGATAACCCTGAGAATCTGAGCACGCACCGAGATTTTTTTTCCCTGCGTCCAAACGTCAACCCTCACACCCTAAAAGAGCGAGGAATTAATCTAAGTAACTTTTTAGCACAAGAGAAAACTCTGACCCTCTCAGAAAGGGTAAAGTTAATTTACCACCAGGCTTTGCTTCTAGTAGTTGCTAACTACTTCTTTTAAGGGGAAAACTTTAAGGGTTTAGGAGGGAGCTTGGAATTCCTCCTGCCGAAGGGTGATTTAACTTGCAGACAAAGACTTGGGGGTTGCATGGCTGGAGGGGCTCCCAGTGGGAGCCACCGAGCTCCATGGAGATCCGGGCTTGATAAATGAGGCCTGGGTGTGGTGAGTCACGTTCAGCTGCCACTGGGGATGCCAGGAGTTAATTTTTGCACGTGCTTTTTCCTTTCTTCCTCCAGGTTTTCATCCGGAGTCGGAAGAGTCAAGTTCCCTTTTGCAGACAGCGGTTTCGGTGCTGCGGAGCTCCTACTTGGACTCTACATCTCAGGATGGTTTTCAGTACAGCCAAGCGATTCTGGTGGAAAATGATGTTTTTCTAAGTGAGGTGAGGCCGGTGGGGGAGCCGGGTGTTGCTGGCAGCTCGGGAAGGGGTGGCGTTTCTTTAGGAGCTGCAGAGGGCTGTGAATGCTGGTTTATGGGCAAGTCTGTCTTTCTTCTGCAGCACGTGGCTGATCTTCCTGCCTCTTAGAGCCCCATTTGCAGTTCGTGACTGAAGGGAGCCTTTTCTTTGCTTTCTTGCCCTTCTTCCTTCCCAATCTGATCAGGGACAAAAGGTCCTTTCAGCCAATGTTGCCAAATGTTCCACAGCAGTTCCTGGGACAGGCTGAAGTCGTGGTTTGATAACTAGCAGGAGAGCTTTAATGTTATTATTCCAGGTTGTATTTCTTTTGTCTGCCCTCACAGCTGTGCAGGCCCCAGTTTTAACCCCGTTTCCCTTTCTCCAGCTGACTGGGGCATGTACAAACCCACTTTTAAAATGGCTTCGTCCCTACAGTCCCACTGTCATTGGCATGGAAGACAGGCTGTCTCCTCTGGGGACTGGAGATGACCAGTCTGCTTGCTGTCACGAATTAAATAGGGCTTAGACGTTTTGGCTGCCTAAATCTGGGATAGTCACTGTGGAGCTGGATAAAAAAAATCTGGGAAAGCAGATATCAAGTCATTTGTTGATTTGCCTGAGAGTTCTAAAGCCAAAGTAAGCAAAATCAGTGATGAGATTGTTGTTTTCTTGTCTTCTAACTCTGTTTAAAAAATCTCATCCTTCTACAGCTTCTTTTATTAAAGCCCCAAAGCATCATGGACTCAGACCCAGTTCTGTTTGTTTCCACGATGTTCTCCCTGTCTGGGCTGAGAACATGCTCTGCTTTAATTATCAGACAAAAGAAATTGGAATAATGTGTTATTTGGCTGTAGCCAACCTCTGAGCTGTGGTCGCATGATAACACCTGCCCTCTAGTCGGATAGTCTGGGCTTCCCTGGTCAGTGGAGAGAGAAAAAGAGAGGTGCCTCCAAGCGTTTCCCCTTTGTAGGCACCTTCTCCATGTCTTCTGATGGTCATAGCTGGCTACTAAATATGACGCTTCACAAGCCCATGTGCTGCTCGGTGAAACAAGCTCCCCAGTAGCTGGCGGTGTGTGGGAAGAGGGGCAAGGTGGAATAATAAGGCTGGACTTCCCTGGGATGAGCACAGTGTGATGCTGTGGAGCTGGATATGCCTGCTGTCCCTTGCAGGACATTGAAGATGTTCTGCTGGGGACAAAGGCAGAGACAGATGGACAGGCAAACACATGGATTGGGGACCTTGTGGTGGGAGATGGGGTGTACACATGCCTGGGGGGAGGGAATGATGTGTGGGCACATGAGCTGGTCCAGCATCACCTGGCTACTGACAGCTGCCTCATACTGACCACGACTGGAGGTGTTTGTGTTCATGGTGTGAGGACAACGTGTCCCATGTCACTTTGCTTTGGCATGAACATACTAGACCAAAGTGGTGTTGTTTGTCTTCTGCAGCTCAAAGCTTTTGCCCAAGCAAAGGAAGCTGCCGGGTACAGCCAGGAGGAGCTGGAGGAGACCTTTGCATTTCTCCTGTTTGATAATGAAGAAGAGGTAACCTGAAATGTTTACTCAGCTTAAGAAGTTTGATGCCAAGTGTCTGCATGTTTGCTCTGTCCCACCAAAGCCCAGCAGATCTGTTGACTGAAGTCTCCTGGCTCTTTGTACCCCATTACCAGTGCAATTACCACTGTATAAATAGTCCAGAGCAAGTTCTGAAAGCAGCTCCTGGGAGTTTTTAGTGATGGATCTTATTTCGCATCTCTCCAGTCAATTACTGTTTGAGATTTGGCTGCCTCCTCCTCCCTGCAGAGGGCAATAGAAGGAGTGTCCTTTTGTCCCGGTGGATTTATGGTCAAGTTCAGGCAGGTGAAACCTTTCAGGTATGTTTAGAAAAGCACTTTTATGACAGAAGACAGGAGTTTGGGCACATTCGCTCGGGTTTGCCAGTTGGGTGGAGAGAGAGCCTGACACAGCTATTGGGAAAGTTATTCCTGCTCATTTTTCACAAGGATGCTTTTGATTTTGTGAGAAGAGTTTGTCTACACAAGGATGCTCAGGGAATCTAATGGGAATTCACTTATAACTTGATTTAATGATACCATGCCAAATGACTGTAGAGATGGTTTCGTTCAGGATGAGAGTGGCCTGAGTGCAATTTAGTTCTGTTCAGTTTGGACTGAACCACAGCAAAATAAACCACTTTCGGTCTCGTTGTAGGTGCAGGAATTGTCCCGAAGAGGGACAATTTTGGCTGTTTGAAATTTAGTACAGTCTGTGCCAAGTGACTGAGCTCATTGTACAGACCCTGGGAAAGAGAGAGCTCTTCAGAAGACAGTTGGACCTTGTTTAATGCAAGCATCTAAAATCCTTGGGCTAAATCACTCTCTGGAGGTTCCTCTCTCGCTGATGTTCAGAGGAGAAGTCTAGCTGGCTGGTCTAAACACTTGCCTTTTAGGAAGCAGAAGTTAGGTGTGATGAGTGTCCCCTGTTTCTTATAAAGGGGCTGACCACAGTTTGACTGGTTTGCTTTTATTTCTCACCCATAATGAGTTCAAACTGCTCCTGTTGTCACTGTTTGGTCAATATATATTTGGACTTTGCACACTTTGATGAATCTGCTTTGGATGTGGATTAAATCAAAGCTGGTGAGATGCTCCCAAGGTAGTAATTGTACCTACAGAAGTGTAAGCACACAGTAGCAAATGCCCTTTGCTTTCATGCCAGCGCCGTTACATTTATTTTTCCTCAAATTGCTCATGCAGATAAAGAAAGTGCAAAGTCCAGCTTTTTGCTTGCAGTGGTTTCTGGAGATGCTGGATTTTTTCCAGATTTTTCTAAGCTGTTGCTTCCGCAGAGGTGTTTGTAGCAACACTTGATAAATACAAGTATTTAGTGTCGGAAACAACAAGTTTTCGTCCTATTGGTTCCTCCTGCGGGCACTGTGTTTAGTTTTCTTTATACTGTGGGTGTTTTGGGATCCTAACAATCTGTAATTGATTTGCAGCAGGTTTGCCTGTTTGCAAGTATTTTGCCAATTGTTGTGCTACACATTTCAGTAGCCGTGTCCCTTATCTTTGAAAATAGATGGTAAAAGAGGTTGTCTCTTCTTTTGAAGGCAAAAGAGGTGTGTCAGAGAGGCCTCCGTGTAAACAGCAGTTCTATTTCCACGCTCGGTGACCCAGCGAAAGGTAAGATTTCCATTCAGAGGACCAAAAGACCTGTTTACTTTTCTGGGGTTAGAGTCCTTTAAAAACAAAAGCGAAAAGTCCAGACGGACTCCTGGTACTATCTTGTTAGTTACTGCAAAAATCCACAGAAATATCTGTGTTTCTCAAATAAGAAACTTCATTTGTTTGGATCAAGCACGTAGCAGTGTTTTCCTTCTGCCCCCTCAACCAGATGAGGATGGGATCTTCCCCAGGGAATGTTATCGTCTCTTCACCTCTCCATTTCAGGCTTTTTCTCCCTTGTTAATAACAACTTTTGTCACCAAAGTGGCTTTTTGGCAGCTCTCCCCACCCATTTGCTCTTCAGAGTTTGTTTGCTGAACTTTTGCCACCAGTCTTGTTAATAACCAGAGCAGATCATGACGTGTCAACGCCCTTTTCAGTCTGTGCTTGTTCCTCGCCCAAAGGTCTGGGGCCTCAAGACGTGCGGTGCAGGATGCGTTACTCAAAGAAATCCTTCTGCCAGAAGCAGAATGTGTCCCAGTGCTTGTCCCGCGAGTCTTTGCAGGCCAAAACACCTAATTATTGAACAGTTAATGGCAGCGAATGCAAAACCAAGCAAGAACTGGTTGTTTATCTGGGTGTATGTCTTGGTCCTGATGGACTGAGATGATTATGGTGGGTCTCTTCATAGCCCTTCACCTGCCCAGTCCCTGTTTCCCCCCATCTATTTTTCTACCCATCTAGTCTACAAATATGAAGCAGGAGTGAAGACCTAACTCCCCCCTCCCACAAGAAATCAACATGTGATTTGGGCATGGAGAAGAGATGGGAATAACCGTATCAGAGTGGACCTTGTCACAGGGTAGAAGGTTTATGTTGGATTTCTGGGACAGTGAGGGGTCATAAAGGCAAAAGAAGGGGCCTGGGAGGGTCTGTGCCATGCCGCGGGCCTGTTCTCCTGTCCATGCAGTGTGTGTTCCCCACGTACAGACATCCACGTTGTCTTTGCGTGACTCCAAATTCAGCAAAGTACCCGCCCCACTTGCAAATCTGACCTGGAAGCCCTTCACCAGATCTCCCTGTAAGAGACAAGCCCTTGCTCGATATGTTTTCATGTGATGTGGGCAAAACTGACGTTAGCTGGGCTTCTTCTCCCAGGAGAAACCCAAGTTAACTCCTTTCCTGGAGCTGATCCTGAAATATATAATGCTGTTCCATACCAGCAGTCAACCAATGAAAAGAGTCAGAGTTTCACCCTTTTTTTGGCAGCAAGTGCTGCTGTTGTTTGCAGCACCGGCTCTGTGGAGACTCCCATTGCAGCAAGGAGCATCCTCTTTACAGCTGTATTTTTTGCAATGAGCTTTACTCGACAGATGATTCACATTATTGTGTATTGTTTTGTTTTCCCAGGAGTTTATATTTCCAAGTATGCAGACTGTCTTCATCCCAGACCCTGGTATCATGGAAAATCGGGCTATATCGTCATTTGTAAGCTAATTAAGGTAAAATGCAAGTCTTTCTTTTTATGTGGGGTGGTTTTCAGAAGCAGACGCAGGCAGTTTTTAAGAAGACATTGGTGCCCTTAGCTGTGGTGGGATCTAAAATCAGCTCTGTTAAGAGCTCATCAGGATTTTTGACTATGGGATGCGTCAGAATGGAAAGGAAGAGATCCAACTGGGCTTGACTGGTGGCCTGCAGGGCAGCAGAGGACCTTCCAGATTCCACCACTAAAATCAGAAATTCCCCATAGGGTCTCTTTTTCCCTGGAGTCTGATGTGTTTTGGGGGTTTGAAGGGTGAGCCCTAAGGTGGCTGAGTTCACAGCCCCATTCCCTTCCTCCATGGGGCTGGCGTGTGGCCCCTTTCTCCCCTCCCCGCTGGCTCCTGCTCGCTGTAGCTGGCACTGAAAACACGCTGCTCCTGTTTGCTCTCCTGAGCAGAGCAGATTTGTCTGCCGTCTGTTGGCCATGCCAAACTTCCCACATCAGTCCCTCGTGTTTGGAAAGACACAAACACACGCAACCCCTTCACAGTGATGGGGAGTGTGGGGCTGCCCCAGTAACACTGTCTTTGAGGGGGAAAAGGAGGATTCTGAGGTCTTATTTTAAATGTTAGGACCATTTCTGTTTAATGTCTTTATTGATGATCTTGACAAGGACATAGGGTGTATCATCAGCGAGTTCGCAGATGGCACCAAGCTAAGCAGGAGTGTTGATTCCCAGGAGGATAGGGAAGCTCTACAGAGAGACCTAGATAGATTGGATCATTGGGCCAACATCAATGGCATGAGTTTCAACAAGGGCAAGTGCCAGATTCTGCACTTGGGCCACAACAACCCCGTGCATTGCTACAGGCTTGGGGAAGTGTGGCTGGAAAGCTGCCTGGAAGAAAGAGACCTGGGGGTTCTAATTGCCAAGCGGCTGAATGTGAGCCGGCAGTGTGCCCAGGTGGCCAAGAAAGCCAATGGCATCCTGGCTTGTATTAGAAATAGCGTGACCAGCAGAAGCAGGGAGGTGATTGTGCCCCTGTACTCAGCACTGGTGAGGCCACACCTGGAGTATTGTGTCCAGTTTTGGGCACCTCAATCCAAGAGAGATATCGAGGTGCTGGAGCGAGTGCAGAGGAGGGCAACGAAGCTGGTGAAGGGCCTGGAAAACAAATCCTATGAAGAGCGGTTGAAGGAGCTGGGACTGTTTAGTATGAGGAAGAGGAGGCTGAGGGGAGACCTCATCACTCTCTACAACTACTTGAAAGGACACTGTAGAGAGGTTGGTGCTGGTCTCTTCGCACAGGTAATTAATGACAGAACGAGAGGGAATGGCTTCAAGCTCCAGCAGGGTAGGTTTAGACTGAACATTAGGAAAGAATTTTTCACAGAAAGAGTGGTCGGGCATTGGAACAGGCTGCCCAGGGAGGGGGTTGAGTCACCATCCCTGGATGTGTTTAAGAGCCGTTTAGATGTGGTATTGGGGGATGCGGTGTAGGGGAGAAGGTTGGAGTGTAGGGTAGATGGCTGGACTCGATGATCCCAAGGGTCTCTTCCAACCTGGATGATTTTATGATTCTATGATTCTATAAAATAACTTTCTGCAAACAGTTATGTGGATTTTTTTTTTTTTTTGGTTGATTTTCTGGCACAGGGGAAGGTCAAGGTGGTATCTGAGAATAACACCACCAGCTACACTTGCCCGTCTCCCGGCTATGACTGCCACGTCACCCTGAGCAGAAACGACACACCATCAAAGACCAGCCGCTGCCAGGCCTTCCAGCAGAGCCAGGTGTGCAACAGGCAGCTCGCTGGTGGGCTGCAGGGGAACGCAGCGCTGGCCCGGGTTGCCTTCCTCGTTCCTCACCTGGGTTTTTTCATCTGTGTTTTCCCTTTTTTCCCAGTATTACGTGTATGAAGTGTCCGATGGCAGCGCTGCCGAGCGGCCCCGGCAGATCTGCCCGTACATAATCATCGCCTGCCAGTACAGGGAGCCGAAGGAAATGCCCGTCTTAGCTCTAGAGAGCCTGTAAGCAACTTGCTGTTGTTTCAAAATACCCGGCCGCTTTTAGGGGGTGTTTTTCCCCTTCCCGTTGCTAAATATTCCTCTTTTTCTCCCTTTTCTCTAGACCTGAGCTTAATCACAAAGGTAGGAGCATCTGGTGGTTGGTTTTGTTTTATAAATGTACCTTTCTCTGCCCTCTTCTTCCGCTTTCCCTGAGCCTTTCTCCCTTTTGCCTGTAGCGTTGTACTGCCCGTGGAGGGGACAGCTCTCCATCCGGGGTCAGCTTCTGTGCAACATCGCCCTGAGGACCCCGTACAGCTCCACGATTCCAGCCCAGCTGTAAGTTGCCCTTTTCTCTTCTTTCTTTGTAATTTGTGGAGTGTGAAGCGTTATAGCCACTCCTGCGGATCATTTTGGGATCACCTTTGGGTGTCCGTGTACCAGCGAAATCCAGTTTTGTCTCTCCTGCCCTGTCCCTTCATTGATCAGCGTCTTCTTGCAGCTGCAGCATCGGGGAAATCATCAGTGTCAGGAAAGTGGTGTTGGGCAGCCAGTGGTGGAGTTGTCACAGCAACAGCTGGATGATGACATGAGATCAGGCCCTGAACCGCAGCTGGAAATGGCTGCTTTTTATCGTCTCTTTTTGTTAACTGCTTTGGGATGTTTATTCCAAATCAATTATTCCTGCTTGGGGTTTTTTCCCTTGTGAGAAGTGGGCTTCCCGGTGGTGCGTGTGCGTTCAGCCAGTCGTGTTTACAGATCGGCATGATGGCAGATAAAGTATTGAGGTATCTAGCCATGCCAAAAAATTAGATATTTAAAATCTTCAGTAGTCAGAAGCCAACCAGCAGGCAGCAATTTGAAAGAGCCAGTCACAGCCAGTAATGCAGCCACCAATATCAGTGTTTGGAGGTGTTTCCAAACAGGATTCTCAAATTGGCTAAGTGTTAGGCAAGCTGTGCCTTCTCCAGCCTTCTCCAGAACTATTTTCTCTGGTTTCACAGTGACAGAGCCACGGGGCTCTTTGCTGTGCTTAATTCTGGGAGCCTTTTATGCTTGTGCTCTCACCTTCTGCCGCTTTATCCCCATAGGCCTCCCAACCTGGACATTAACCATGTCATGGGTTTGTCTGACTTGAAGAAAAAGCTACCAGAAGCTGCGTTTGGGAAAGGAAATTATGTTGAGAATGAAGGTGAGTGCAAAACCCGCCGGTGTGATGAGTAACGTCTGTGTACTTGTGCCGTAGGAATTGCTACGGGGGGGTCAGAGCTCAGGTCCATGTAGTGCTGGGTCCTGTCTTGAAGGGTGACTGGTTGAAAATAAGCGAGGAAAAATGCTAAAGCAGCACAGGGATGTTCTCCTGTCCACACTTCACATATTCTCCTGGTGTGATATAATCCTTTTCCCAAAGCAGCCCTTTAATCAGCCCATTCCTGGGACAGAACAGGGTTGGGACATCCTGTTTTGAGACCTGGGCTCCCCTCCTGCAAGGTGTCAAACGTGGTGCAATTGAGAGCAAATGCAGGGTGACAAACTTTTCCCCTTCTCACGTGATCTCCCTACGAGGTGAGGGACACTTCACCTCCTGGGGTCTGATCCAGGGTCTCCTGCATCTGGGTGGATGGGGGTAACTGCCAGCCAAAAAAGATGTGGCTGCCTGCAGTAGCTTTGGGTCATGGGTAACCTATTTGTCACTTCAAGCAGACTGACAGTGACAGTGAATGGCCGTGTGAGAGGGGAGAGGACTCCACGAACCTTGGGGAAGGGCAGGTTTTTATCAGCTTTTATTTATCAGCAGATTTTGCTTTTATTTATCAGCAAATAAAAGCACGAATCTGGGGAAAGGAGAAGGGCTCTACTGTCCCCTCAGTGGTGGAGGGGCTCTTTATCAGGGAGTGTAGCGGTTGGATGAGGGGGAACGGTTTTAAACTGAAAGAGGGTAGACTTAGATGAGATCTCAGGAAGAAATTCTTTACTGGGAGGGTGGTGAGACCCTGGCCCAGGTTGCCCAGAGAAGCTGTGGCTGCCCCATCCCTGGAGGGGTTCAAGGCCAGGCTGGATGGGGCTTTGAGCAACCTGGTCTGGTGGGAGGTGTCCCTGCCCAGGGCAGGGAGGTTGGAACTTGATGATCTTTAAGGTCCCTTCCAACCCAAATCATTCTATAATTCTATGATGCTAGGAGACCCTGCTTGCCTGTAGTCAGCCACATTCTGGGTCAGTGCAGGGTGGGGAGGAGGGGAACTGTGTCTACTTACACTGCAGTGTTCGTCCTGCTGATTGCTTTTCAGGTTAGAGTTTTGATGAGCCTGGCAGTTCTCAGCTCCAAGGTGATGGCTGTATGTGGCTACGTAAGGCAGCAGACACACAATTACTGACACAGATACCACAGGTTGCACATGGAGAGCTCTGGGTGTGATTTGCAGAAGCTCCAGGTGCCATCTCCATGTCACCTTGCACCAAAATAAGTGTGGACTGCCTCCCATTGAAACATAGAATGGTTTGGGTTAGAAGGGACCTTAAAGACCATCTAGTCCAAACCCGTGCCCTGAGCAGGGACACCTCCTACCAGACCAGGTTGCTCAAAGCCCCATCCAACCTGGCCTTGAACCCCTCCAGGCAGCCACGGCTTCTCTGGGCAACCTGGGCCAGGGTCTCACCACCCTCACAGAAAAGATTTTCTTCCTGAGATCTCATCTCAGTCTCTCCTCTTTCAGTTTAAAACCGTTTCCCCTCATCCTATGGCTCCCCTCCCTGATCAGGAGTCCCTCCCCATCTCTCCTGTAGGCCCCCCATCTGTGTATCAGCTCTGTTGAGCCAAGTTGGGGCACGGATTGGCCCGGCTGACGTAACCAGCCTGTTTTGGGGGTTTGCATTCAGCTCACAGTGCAGATGGACACAGGATGGTGCCAGGGCAGGGGGAGAAGGCAGGAGAAGTTGGGGGAGGCCGCAGCAACACTTGACGAAGATGCTGTGGAGCTGCAGTCTTCCAGTCAGCTGGTGAAGGAGAGGAAATACTTTGAACAGAAGAATTTTGCTGTGAGATTCAGGAGGGCTAATGTTGAGACCGAGATCTTGCATTTATTAAACTCTCTTGGGGATCAGAGTGCAGAATGAGGATACTCCATAGCAGAGGAGATTATGTCATTTTAGAATAAGGTATTTCCCTCTGAAAAACTCCCTGCTTCTGTTAAAGCACAGAGCTCTGGTTAAATTGCTTTTGTTAGCTGCAGAGATAAGAGGGGAAACATCTTCTGTGAATCACAGGTTGAAGAGGAAACTCGCTGTGATATAAATGTATATAACAGGTTAGGAAATCTTGATAAGTTGGTTTTTGGTTTTTTTCTTTTAAAACCCAGTGCTTCCACCAATTGCACACCCGTCTTCCTGGTTCAGGAGCACTTATTTGTTTGGAGTTCATGCAAGAGGCACTATTTCAACATCACATTCTCTCTCTTTTGTCTGCAGTCTGCTTTCAGGGCGTCTACTTCAGTCTGTACGAGGTAGAAATATCGAATAAGGATCAATATAAAATGGATCAGTTAATAGAAAATCTAAAGGAAAAGGACTTGGTAAGTGTTTTAAAATATTGTCGTTCTGGGCGGAAAGTGGCTATGTTTATGCCAGATGAGTTTATTTTATTGTCTTTATTAATGATTTTCCCCCTTGCACTGCAAACAGGATGGTGGACAAGGACTACAAGGGGATCTTATCTATTTAAGAAAGCAGAAGCAAAATCCCCCAATGCCAAAATGATAACTGCTAAGCAAAAGACATAAACTGGCTGAAAAATAGCCCCCACTCAAGTAGATACTCACGGCTGGGCTTCCAGGAGCTCTGAAGGTGTTGAGGTTTATCCCTTTTTTAATATGAAATTCCCCTTGCAATATATTATCTGATAAGGCTTTTTTTCCCAACACACCGGGGTCTTTTTGTTCCCCAGTGAGATTGTCACATCTCCTTGTGACTCCAAGGGACAAACCTCACCCTGCGGAGCGCAGCACCTGCATCTCTGCTGGGATTTGTGGTTTGGTTGGGTTTAGTTTTGCTGCTGCTGGTTGCTCTCTCACATCTGATGCTTCCTGTAGATTCAGGGTTGTAAATTCATGGCCACAAAGTCGGAGCTGGCTGCTGGGCATGTCCTCCCATCGCTATAAGCTGGCAGTGGCCCACAAATTGCCTGGAAGTGCTGTTGCTCTGCGGCGCTGCTGAAGAGCTGCCCCACCAATGTAAAGCTGCCCTGTGTCCAGTTCTGGGCTCCCCAGTTCAAGAAGGACAGGGAACTGCTGGAGAGGGTACAACAGAGGACCACAAAGATGATGAGGGGCCTGGAGCATCTCTCTTATGAGGAAAGGCTGAGGGACTTGGGTCTTTTTAGTCTGGAGATGAGAAGACTAAGGGAGGGTCTGATCAACACCTATAAATACTTCAAGGGTGGGTGTCAAGAGGATGGGGCCAGTCTTTTTCCAGTGGTGCTCAGTGACAGGACAAGAGGTAACGGGCACAACCTTGAACATAGGAAGTTCCATCTCAACATGAGGAGGAACTTCTTTCCTGTGAGGGTGGCAGAGCCCTGGAACAGGCTTCCCAGAGAGGTGGTGGAGTCTCCTTCTCTGGAGACATTCAAAACCTTCCTGGGCATGTTCCTGTGCAACCTGCTCTGGGTGGACCTGCTCTGGCAGGGGAGTTGGACTAGATGATCTCCAGAGGTCCCTCCCAACCCCCCATCATTCTGTGATTCTGTGATACGTAATGTAGGAGAGTGATTTTGTTGTGGGTTGGTAACAACATTAGAAGAAAAAAAAAAAGGGATAGCAAAGACAATCACCTGCCTGAGAATTGTCTTGTTGGTGAGAAACAGCAGCTATTTCACTGAGCTGGATTTATGTAGCAGAGATGCTGGCTCTTATCCCCTCTGCTCTGCTGGCCTGGGACAACCAAAGCAAGGAGCTGCTGTTCTGAGTAGTGAATATTACTCTGAAATTGTTCAGCATTTCCAAAGTTGTCCTGGAGAAATGAGGCTGTGGGCATTAATCCAATCCCCTGTTACATCTGAATTTATTGAATGGGATCAGTGAGGTTTCACAGAGCGGTAGAAGCCCTACGGATATTGGGTTCCTGTAGGTTTCCGGAAAAAATGTGTCTGTGTGGAAGAAGGAGATCCAAAAGGGTGTCCCCACGGAGGGAAAGGCAGTCCAAGCCAAGCTCTGCGATGAGGCATCAAGCAACACCCAAACACAAGAAAAGCCTCGATAAGTGCACGTATCTTTTCAGACATGCAGTCATCCAGCTCCGAGACAGTCGCAGGCATTGCTTAGACTCAGCTTTTTTTTTTTTTTTCACGTATTCATTGGTACCGATGCTGCTAAAAAGCGAGCTGCATGGCCTGAACTTCAATCAGGCTGGAAAAATCGGTTTTATCAGATGCTGGTGTCCAGCTTTGCTTTCCCTGCTGGGAAGACCTTCCCCTTGGGCTGTGGAAAGCAGATCCTGCTGAGATGTCCTTTCAGTTCAAAAGCTCCTGGACTAAAATTATTAACCTTGTTCATTAATTACAGCTAGTTTTGCTGAGCGTATTTATTTTTTAAGGAACCAGCTGGGAGGAATTTGAGAGCTGAATAACAACATAAATGGAACGCTTTTGATTACAGGTCCCAGTTGGCCCAAGTGGCATGAAAGGAACAGTGTCCTCCTCAACGGGGAATGAGCTGGTGGTGTTGGCACACATTCACCAGCAATCAGGGCTTGTCCACGGTTATGCTGAGTCATATAAAGTGTGCTAAGGAGGAAAGGGAGTGGTTGCTCTAACTTTGTATGTGTGTGTTGTAGGCAATCATCAAATATTTACAAGACCAAGGAGTCCTTATCCTCCTCACGTCCTCTGCCTTGGCACGAGATGATGGTAAGACCATGGCTACATAGAAACCAATGTCTGTGCTTAAACATCCTGCTCTGTTTGAGAAACGGAGGGGTGGGCACCCTCAGTCTAAACAAAACCTGTTGCTTTCTTTCCTAGGGTTTGACCCCAAGGAGCCCGTCAGCCTCCTGGCCCTGTTTCTGTTCACCTCGTCCCGGTCGGTGTCCCTGAGAGGTAGGGAGGTTTTCTTTGCTGGCTTTGGACACTGTGTTTTGGGGGCAAGATCCTCACCGGAGGGTCCTCACAGATATTTTCCTCTTGAAAAACTGATTTCTCTGCTCAGAACCATCTAAAGCTTTAGGGCAAAGTGTGTTAAAAGAGGAGAGAAACGTCTTGACTGTCTAGCTGTGCTGCATTTTGGTGGATGAGAAGCTCAACACGAGCCGGCAACGTGCGCTGGCAGCCCAGAAAGCCCCCCACATCCTGGGCTGCATCCCCAGCAGCGTGGCCAGCAGGGTGAGGGGGGGCATTCTGTCCCTCTGCTCCGCTCTGGGGAGACTCCCCCCCAGTGCTGCCTCCAGCTCTGGGGCCTCAGCACAGGAGAGACATGGAGCTGTTGGAGTGGGGCCAGAGGAGGCCCCGGAGATGCTGGGAGGGCTGGAGCCCCTCTGCTGTGAGGACAGGCTGAGAGAGTTGGGGGGGTTCAGCCTGGAGAAGAGAAGGCTCCGGGGAGACCTTGAAGCCCCTTCCAGTCCCTGAAGTGGGGGGCTCCAGGAAAGCTGGGGAGGGACTCTGGATGAGGGAGGGGAGCCCTAGGAGGAGGGGGAAGGGTTTGACACTGAAAGAGGGGAGATGGAGCTGAGATGTGGGGAAGAACTTCTTTGCTGTGAGGGTGGTGAGAGCCTGGCCCAGGTTGCCCAGAGAAGCTGTGGCTGCCCCATCCCTGGAGGGGTTCAAGGCCAGGCTGGATGGGGCTTTGAGCAACCTGCTCTGGTGGGAGGTGTCCCTGCCCAGGGCAGGGGGATTGGAACTAGATCTTTAAGGTCCCTTCCAACCAAAACCATTCTACGATTCTGTGATTTTAAGCTGAGCTAAACCGGCTCCACGTCTCTCCCCTTTGCTGCACATTCTTGCCCCTTTGCAAGAAGCTGGTGTGAGTGAAAAATAATTACTTTTCTCCCTCTTGGTCAGTTTTCAGCAGCATCTGCTCCCTGAACTGTCGTAGGTGTGCGCACAGGAGCCTTGTCTCCTGCAGATCCTGGCTTATGTCCCTGAAGTTGCTGTGGAGCTTTGCTCAGGGGGCGAAACGACACACGGCATTTGCTGGACCCTGCACGGAGCTGACGTGATTTGCTAAACCAGCAGGAAAACAGCCCGAGTTAATTGTTTTCTGCTGAGACAACAAGTGAAAAGAGCTCCGTGAAAGGTTGCTGCTGGTGTGGGCAGGGTGAGGAGAGATGGAGAAAGGGGCGTTGCTCCCTAAAGAGCAGCAAGAATTTGGAGGCTCAGCCCTTTTGTGGGACTTCTCCGCTGCAGGATCTGTAATTGCTGGTAGCGGAGCCGTGACGACCGGTCACGGTGTTCGATGGGTGAGGGAGGGAGACGGTGTTGGGCAGAACCGCTGTGCTTTGCTGCCATCAAGGTGAGTCACAGCTCTGGGACCTGGGAGGTGAACCCAGGCTGTTTGCAGCCCCAAAATGTGCTTCTTTTCATGCGGAACAAACACAGAGGTGCTAAATAAGAGAAAATAAAGATTGTACAGTTTGAACACACAGAACTGGAAAGAAGAACAAGCTTCAACGTCTGTTGCATTTGCCTCAGATTTTCTCTGTTGGCTTTATACTGCACTGTAGACGTGGAAGTATTCACATTACAGTTTCTTCTGGTGGCCATACAGAAAGTTACTGCTCTGCCTCCCCTGGACAGCTTCATCCGCGCTTCTCTCGTTGCGTCCGCTCCACCAGGAACGCTTCCAGCCTTGCAGATTCCCCAAGCAAAATATAAACAGGGGCCTTTTGCCCTGCGTAACTTCTGGCTTATTTTTATGTTGACTCATCCCCGGGGACAAGCCAAGGGGTTGTTTATGCCAGCGCACCCTGGTATTTCAGTGTGAGCGACGGCTGGCGTTGCTGACGGAGCTGCACAGGGATGTGCCCGTGTCCCCTCCCTGGAAGATAAAATGGGCAGAAGAGCCGACAGGACCTTCCAGCACATCCGGGCATGGATCGCTTTGTCCTTTTTGGTGTTTAACTTGCAGCTTTCTCCTTCGGGATCCGCGTATGAAGTGGGCTTGTAAGTTGGGTGAAGACGTGATGGTATCTTGGCAGTGCGGGATGTGAACGTCTTTGATGCCTGAATTCCGACAGCTTGACTTTAAGGATGTGCCGACCGTGTTAGCCTGGCAACTTTTCTAGTTCCTTTTCTAGGCATAGGAGAGAGAGCCAGGCTCCTCCTGAGGCAGACTGAAAATCTAAAGTGCCAGGTCAAATCTGGGATCAGGTTGTTTCTGTGACTCCTGAAGCGAGGGCCTGAAGTTGGGTGAGGTGAAGGGAAAGAACACCGCGAGACCGGACTGGAGGTGGGAACCGACCACCCAGATATTGAGATCTTGCTGACCAGCCCCTCAACAGGCAGAAAAAACCCTCCGGAGCAGAGGGATCTATTCCTCCAAGGCTGACTGCAAGCACTGTGCACTGCGGGAGAGGGGGAACAGTTCCAGGAGGTATTTATCTTGAAGAGGGAAGAAGGTGGTGGAGACAGGAGAGGGCACCAGGCTTAAGGAGCATCCTGGAGCGAAGACGGTGCAAGCAGCCAGTTTGTAGGAAGGTTTGGGGCTGTAGCAGACGTTGCCTGTGGCTGGTGTTGATGCTGAAGAGTAGGCGAAGCCTGGGCAACTGGAGAGTAGCTGGCAGCGAAGTGAAGAGGCAGAGGGAGAGGATAACGTTGAGTAAACACTCCACGTTAATGTGACACGATCTGAATGTCGATGGCTTCCAGATGTCTCCCCTCCGATGCCAGCCAGGACTCCTGCACGTGCTGTCCCTTTCTGCCTACGTGAGCGATGTTAACCCAGCCAGCCCTGGCTGGCCCCTGGGCCAGAGACCTCTCTTCGCACCGAGGTTAGAAACCTTTTTTGCTTCAGGGCTTCTCTATGAAGATAAGCAGAGCTGTGCAGGGATTTGGGATTGTAAAGGTGTTATGGTTTGGGAAAACCCATAACAATTTATTGTCGTTTAGACAATTATTCTCTCACCCGGTGACCCCTCCCTACCTGGGAAGGGAAATTGGGGAAAGCAAGGAAACACAAGGGTTGAAATATAGATAGATTTAATAAGATAAGACTAAGTAATTAACAATAATACCAAAGAACCAGTATTAATCCTGATACCAATATAAAATATACAAGGATTATACCCAGCCCACTCTATCACAGGGTGCTGTGCGCTCCCAGCAGGCACAGCCAGTGTGGGACACCACAAGTGCTGCGGCTTTGGGAGGAAGAGAAGGGCTCAGGGGTCCGGCACAGGGGCAAGGAGCTCTCTGGACCATCACCATCAAGGGGGAGAGAAACTACACAGCAAACTTTCTAATTTATATTGAATGTGACATTCATGGTATGAAATAATCCTGGGTCCAATGCCCAGGTCTCGCTCCTCCTCATCCCTGCACCTGGCAAGGCTCAAAAACACCAAGACCTTGAATCCCACAAAGCCTGGCTGGCTATAAAGTAAATATTTTAATGAATTCAGACCCTAGAGTCTTCTAAAAGTGCAGTGTCCCCCAGCATTAGAAGATAAATTAGTCCTGTGCCGCTCAACCCAGGACAAAAGGGACAATCACCGAAGACGGCGGGGGAGATGCAAAGAGAAAAGGAGGCTGAAGGACGGATGCATTTGAAGTCGTTCAGTCCAGACTCAAAGCATGAATAATGTTTCCCGTTTCGAAACAAGCGGCCTCTGAATCTGTTCCCTTCCTGTCCAGACAGCCGTCGGAAGGAATGTCGGGCAGGCGTAACCAGCCCAGCGTTCCTGAGCCAGCAGAGGAGGCGGGGAGCTAGGAAGCTGCCTTGTGGGGATGCCTGGGCTCGCCAGTAACAAGGACCAGCGTTGCCAGTGCCAGGCAGGGCCAACAGGCGAAGAAAATCACGCATCTGGGAGGGAAGAAGAAAAGCCTTTGCCTTGTTGGGAAGAGAAGTGAGGGGGAAGGGCAGTGGGCTTGTCAGCCCAGCCCTGCAGCCAAAGGAAACCTCAGAGTCGGAGCATAACGTGTAGATGGGCCAAGCCTGCGGGTGCGAAGCGCCAACCTCAGACTGCTGGGTTTCAGTGGATGAAGCCAGATAAATCTGCCTCCTGTGGAAAGCCAGGCTGAGAGTTGAGGATGTTCAGCCTGGAGAAGAGAAGGCTCCGGAGAGACCTTAGAGCCCCTTCCAGTCCCTAAAGGGGGGGGCTCCAGGAAAGCTGGGGAGGGACTCTTGATCAGGGAGGGGAGTCATAGGATGAGAGGCGATGGTTTTAAACTGAAAGAGGGGAGATTGAGCTGAGATCTGGGGAAGAACTTCTTTGCTGTGAAGGTGGTGAGAGCCTGGCCCAGGTTGCCCAGAGAAGCTGTGGCTGCCCCATCCCTGGAGGGGTTCAAGGCCAGGTTGGATGGGGCTTTGAGCAACCTGCTCTGGTGGGAGGTGTCCCTGCCCACAGCAGCGGATTGGAACTGGATGATCTTTAAGGTTCCTTCCCACCCAAACCGTTCTATGATTCTATGAAAGGGATCTCAGCCAACAGGCGCTGCATATCACACCGGTTCTCCAGGCCTTTCCAGACACTGAGAGGACGCTGCTACACCAAGCAGAGCTTAATTCCACCATGACATCTTCCACGGTGACCCTCAAGCATTGGGATATGTTCATATTGTTTGCTGTTGGGAGCTAAACTTCTATGATACTGTGAACTGTACGTGGTGTTTAGGTATGCTGTGCGTTAGTCTTGCTGAAAACAGAAACACCAGCTCTTTTCTGTAGGATCAGCCCCCCAGGAAATCACCCAGAGGTTCGTAGAATCACAGAATCACATGGGGTTGGAAGGGACCTCTGGAGATCATCTAGTCCAACCCCCCTGCCAAAGCAGGTCCACCTAGAGCAGGTTGCACATGAATTTGTCCAGGCAGGTTTGGAACGTCTCCAGAGAAGGAGGCTCCACCACCCCCCTGGGCAGCCTCTTCCAGTGCTCTGCCACCCTTAAAGTAAAGAAGTTCCTCCTCATATTAGTTATGTTGTCCCCAGGTCTGCTTGGGTAAGTCTGTGTTCCCCATCCCACTCCAGAGCACCACGCTGGCAGCAAGTAGAGTTGGAGCTGCTGGAAATTGCATCCGAACAGGGACACAAACAACAAAACTGATCTTAGTGGCTGGAGAGCTGCCTGGCAGAAAAGGACCTGGGGGTGTTGGTGGACAGCCGGCTGAACATGAGCCAGCAGTGTGCCCAGGTGGCCAAGAAGGCCAACGGCATCCTGGCCTGGGTCAGGAACAGTGTGGCCAGTAGGACTCAGGAGGTGATCGTCCCCCTGTACTGGGCACTGGTGAGGCCCCACCTCGAGTGCTGTGTCCAGTTTTGGACCCCTACCACAAAAAAGACATTGAGGTGCTGGAGCGGGTCCAGAGAAGGGCAACGGAGCTGGTGAGGGGTCTGGAGCACAAGTCTTATGAGGAGAGGCTGAGGGAACTAGGGTTATTCAGCCTGGAGAAAAGGAGGCTGAGGGGAGACCTTCTCGCTCTCTACAACTCCCTGGAAGGAGGGTGTAGCCGGGGGGGTCGGTCTCTTCTCCCAAGGAACAGGCGATGGGACAAGAGGAAACGGCCTCAAGTTGCGCCATGGAAGGTTCAGGCTGGATATTGGGAACAATTTTTTCACTGAAAGGGTTATCAGACATTGGAATGGGCTGCCCAGGGAGGTGGTTGAGGCATCATCCCTGGAAGTGTTCAAAAGCCAGGTTGACATGGTGCTGGGAGACATGGTTTAGTGATGGTGTTGCATTTTGTTGTTTTGTGGGTGTTTATTTTTGTCAGTTAGGTTGATGGTTGGCCAAGATGATCTTGAAGGTCCCTTCCAACCTAGAAGATTCTGTGATTCTGTGAAAATGGTTCTAGTCTAAACACCCTGCCTGGACGACCCTAAATTTAAACAGATTTTAAAATAACCGACAAAACACATGCATTTTCAGAGTTCTGACTGTCCAAAACGTTGGGTTTAGTGAGAATTTCTGAAGTGAAGGGACTTAGACCACTATGTGTGCGATCTCACCCTCTGATTTCCTGCAGAATGGGGCTAGTTGATACAACAGCTGTCTTTCATCTTAGTTTAATCCACTTTTGACTCCCACGCACAATTCTTTTTTTGCACTTAGCAATTACAAGCATCCATCAAACCAGGACGTTGCCCCTGGAGGTAGCTTTTTGTAGCTTCTGGGGCTTTTTCATAGCTTTCACGTTCTCTTAGCATGCAACAGTGAGTCGATGTGGGGAATTTAATCCTTTTTTAATATGAATAAAATTCTATTTTTTTCCTTTTGCAGTTGAAAAGCACGATCCAAAAGATGAAAGGGAAGATAGTGACGACAGTGACATCTCATTAAAAATAGCTTCAGTTTTGCCTGGACTTCGCTATGCCTTACAGAAAGCCACCAGTTCTTCGTGGGGGGACACGGTCAGTACAAGCACATGTATCAAACAGCACCTCCAGGAATACTCAAAGCTTGATCAAAACCCACAGCCTGCCTCTTGCCAAACCAGCAAAGTTCCCTTTTCTTCTCTCCTCTCACCAACCGAGGATGAATGTACTAGTCCCTTCAAAAAACTCTCAGAGCAGTCCTTCTCCCAGCTGCAGAGTTATTTCTCCGATCCCAGCAGCTATACTCTGGAAATGTCATCTGCCTTAGGATGTTTGACTGGTGCCGTTCAGTCTCTTCGTTGTAATTCAGAGGCTCATTGTAAAGAGGACGTCTCTTCAGCTGTGACACCGGACCCTGTTCCTCCCAACACAGTGGCAGAAAGAAAACTCAGAAGGGAAAACTCAAAACCCGCTGTGGGGCTGGACCAGGGTGGTGATGGGCCCACAAAGGACGTCAACTTGGCCAGCAAGCTATGGGTGCAGCAGAGCAGGAGGAAATCCAGCCGAGCCGTTGTGACCAGCGCCAGGAAGAAATGGTCACCCCTCAAGAAGCAAATGCATCCCGTGGGGGACAGCGGCAGGAACAGGAAAGCAACCAAGAAGAAGAAAATCAGCATCACTTTCTCTTTTCCTAAAAAGCCGGGGCTCACGGCCAGTTCCAACGAGCCCATGCTTAAATTGGCCAATTTGCAGTTTCCACACAGAAGGAAAAGAGGTAAGTGTTATATAAATGGGAGTGAATTTCTCCTGCTTCTCCAGGGTATCCAGTTGGGATACTCAGGGTTCACTACGAGCCATCTTCCTCACCCTCCCCCCGGGTGTCCAGAGCAAAGAGATACCTCCTGAGAGCATCCAAATAGATCTGTGGTGATGTCTTCACGCTCTGTCTTTCAACCTGGGAAGGAGCCCGGGGCTGTGACAGGGGATTTCAGCGAAGGTGCTTGAAACCCGCTGTAGTGGTCCATGCTGTTGCCTTGCATGGATGATGGTGCACAGGGACATCAGCCAGGTCACAGTTATTGCATCCCTTGTCCACAGGCTGTCGATGGCTCGGACAAGGAGCAGTTGTCAAAGCCGTGGTCATTACAGGCCACCTGGATAACAGAATAACAGAATGATATGGGGCTGGAATGGACCTCTGGAGATCATCTCATCCAACCCCCCTGCCAGAGCAGGTCCACCCAGAGCAGGTTGCACAGGAACGTGCCCAGGAAGGTTTTGAATGTCTCCAGAGATGGAGACTCCACCACCTCTCTGGGAAACCTGTTCCAGTGCTCTGCCACCCTCACAATAAAGAAGTTCCTCCTCATGTTTAGATGGAACTTCTTATGTTCAAGTTTGTGCCCGTTACTTCTTGTCCTGTCACTGGGCACCACTGGAAAAAGACTGGCCCCATCCCCTTGACACCCATCCTTTGAGTATTTATAAGCATTGATCAGATCCCCCCTCAGTCTTCTCTTCTCCAGACTAAAAAGACCCAAGTCCCTCAGCCTTTTCTCATCAGAGAGATGTTCTAGTCCCGTAATCCCACTGGTGAGCCACAAGTCAGCTCTGATTCATAGTCCATCAAGCTCTGTCCTGGGGCACGTTGCCTCGGGGCTGGGTGGCATTGCTGATGGATGTGGGAGAAGTTGTTGGGTGCTTCTTGGAGAGGTAAATAAGTACCCTCAGGGTACGAGTGTGCCAGGCAGGAGTTAGAGTGATTTATGCCCAGAGAACACCTATTCTAGGTCAAGAAAACAGGCTTTTAATGAGCTTAAGAAGTGATGCTTAATTTTTAATAATTAGTTAATTAATTTTACTGATCACTCACATGAGTAACAAACCCATTTGTAAGATCAGATGCATAAATCAAGTCATGGAAGACTACTCTGCTGCTGCCTTAGAATCACTTCTAAAGCTGTCCTTCCACATTCCTTAACTAGATATTTTGCAATCACTCCTTTTTAATCCGAATATGTCTCAAACGAAAGGTAATGCCCTCCCTTTTCCCCGTCCCAGGTGCGGAGGTCCTGTCTGCAGAATTTGTGCACAAAACACAAGCTGAACCTGTTCAGAAGGAAACCTCGGCTCCCGACAGTCCTGGTTTGGAAACAAAGAGAGCAAAGACGGTGAAGAAGCCAGACGTGAAAAAGGTTTCTGTTGCTGAGACTGTCACGAAGCCAGTGAAAAGCAAGATGCTAAAAAGCGTGGCTGACAGCCCATCAAACCCGCAAGCCAAAAAGCAAGCGGAAAGTGGTAAGAGTGCTCTTCCCTGTGGAAATCTTTCTTTTAAAAGCCAAGCCTTCAAACATCACGGTCAGGTCACAACCAGATGATAGTAACAGCGTGTTTTTTGGTAGCCAAATGGTCTTAACAACACTTAGAAGGTCTGGATTGGGGTCTGAGTGCTACTGCCCCACAGCCTGCAGGCACCCAGTTGTGCACAGTAGTGTAAAACGTGAATGCAACTGTAAAAATCACAGAATCATAGAATTGTTGAGGTTAGGAGGGACCTTTAAGATCATCTAGTCCAACCATCAACCCGACACTGACAAAACCACCACTAACCCATGTCCCTCAGCACCACGTCTGCCCGGCTTTTAAATACCTCCAGGGATGGTGACTCCACCACTGCCCTGGGCAGCCTCTTCCAAGGCTTGAACCCTTTCAGTGAAGAAATTGTTCCCAATCTCCATCCTAAACCTTCCCTGGTGCAACTTGAGGCCGTTTCCTCTTGTCCCATTGCCTGTTACTTGGGAGAAGAGACCGACCCCCCCTGGCTACACCCTCCTTCCAGGGAGTTGTAGAGAGCGAGAAGGTCTCCCCTCAGCCTCCTTTTCTCCAGACTGAACACCCCCAGCTCCCTCAGCCGCTCCTCACAAGACTTGTTCTCCAGACCCCTCACCAGCTCTGTTGCCCTTCTCTGGACCCGCTCCAGCACCTCGATGTCTTTTTTGTGGTGAGGGGCCCAAAACTGCACACAGCACTCGAGGTGGGGTCTCACCAGTGCCCAGTCCAGGGGGACGGTCACTGCCGTAGTCCTACTGGCCACACTGTTCCTGACCCAGGCCAGGATGCCGTTGGCCTTCTTGGCAACCTGAGCACGCTGCTGGCTCATGTTCACCAGTCACAGGATGTACAAACCACACAGGTTCTCTTCTGAGTCCTTTCCTAAGCCTCCAGTTTGCCTCTTTGGCAAACTGCTGGGATAGTTTAAAAAGCTTGATTTTTTCAATTGCCGAGCTCTGAGGCTGCGCTGAGGCAGCTCACGGACAGAGCGTTATAACCCCTGCTCGTAGCCAGGGTCTGCCTAAATTTTTAGTCTATTACATTGTAAATCCAGTCATTTTTAAGAGTGGAATTGTCGCAGACAGAATGGGGCGGATTTAAGAGGCAGCGTGGACAGCCCCTGAGTGTAACGTCTGCAGGTGCTGGCTGGGAGTCCTCTCTTAAACTGAGAACCACTATTTCAGTGCCAAAATAAATGGTGGAACAGGAGAGCTCATTTTCTGTTAATTTGTCATGTTTTCTTGCACTCGTGCTTTGATGCCCTTTTTCAGATCTGTCTCCGGTCTTTCTTTTTCCCCCCCTTCCTGGGGGAGGTGGAGCCTTTGAAGACTGGTTTGTTTATCTATTCTTTTTGGGCTTTTATTGCCACGTGTTCCTGAAACGTGGCACTTTCATCGGCCTGTGTGTATCAAACACCGTCCCTTGTTGCCCCCGTCACGTAGGGGATCCCGGAGCCCATCCGGCCAGTGCTCTGGGAGGGGCAGGATGTCAGGTGGGTCCTGCTGAATGCCAGGATCTGCCAAAAATTCAAAAGAAGAGTGTTTAGCAGTAAGAAATACTCGATTTGTATGTCCTACTATGCAGTTCTCAAGGAAATAAATTGTAACGTGTTGGACTTTAGCACAGATGGGATTTATAAGGCTTTACTTGAAGAGAGATTTTTGTGCTGGTTTTTGGTAGAAGGCATTAACCTCGTTTAATGACTCATACTGGTTTTATGAATATGGGCCTTGAGCCACGGTGAGGGGCATTTTTAAGACAGAAAACTAAATCAACGCTTATTTGCTGTGCTCTGGCTGCCTTTGGGAGCCCCCAGGTTTCCTTGTGTGCTCTGAGTTATAGCTCAGGGGCAGGTTACGCTCCTGAGAGGATGTGTAGCGAGAAGCATGAGGACAGGGTGGGTTTTCTCTGTGTTTTAGAAGGTTTTTTTTTGTAACTGTGTGTTGTGATTTCGTCCCAGCCGGTAACTAAGCACCATGCGGCCGCTCACTCGCTCCTCCCTTTCCTCCTTCCCCCAGTGGGACGGGGAGGAGAATCCGAAGAAAGAGGTAAAACTCACAGGTTGGGATAAAGACAGTTTAATAAAACAGCAAAGGAAGAGAAAAATAATAACAGTAATATCGATAAAAGAATAAACAAAGCGAGTGATACACAGTGCAATTGCTCAGCCCCTTCCCGAGCAGCGGTCTCTGCCCTCCCCCCTCCCCCCGCCGGCCAATTGCCCCAGTTAAATACAGAGCCATGATGTCATATGGTGTGGAATATCCCTTTGGCTCGTTTGGGTCAGCTGTCCTGGCTGTGCCCCCTCCCAGCTTCCTGTAAAAATTAACTGTATCCCAGCCAAAACCAGGACATTTATCCCCCCCCTTATTCTATACCATCTACGTCATGCCCAGATCCTACATTTTCCAATTAATCACCACTTCTCCTGTCTCACAGATGTCATTCCCTCAGGCGTTTTAGAGGCCATCCCTCTAAAATGTCCATTGCATTCATTTAATCCATGACATTTGGGCTCCATCTGTCGTAACAGTCTTTCAGGGCGGGAGAGGTGGTATTGGATCGTTGCGTGCTGCATCTGAAACTTACAGCTGGTGTACCTGGCCTGGCCCAGCCCCAGGTGTCAATCTCAAGGAAGTTGGTGGGCACCAGTTGCTGAACCAATTCTAGTTCCATCACTGGTGAACTTTACTCAGTTTCGTCAAAGTTCATCCTTCGTTAGTCTGGGTGATTCTTACTAAAATACCGTTGATATTCTCCCGGGAAAAAAACCTTGGAGTCCTGGTGGACAACAGGATGACCATGAGCCAGCAATGTGCAATTGTGGCCAAGAAGGCCAATGGCATCCTGGGGTGCATCAGGAAGAGTGTGGCCTGCAGGTGGAGGGAAATTCTGGGCTCCCCAGTTCAAGAAGGACAGGGAACTGCTGGAGAGGCACAGCAGAGGATCACACAGATGATGAGGGGCCTGGAGCACCTCTCTTACAAGGAGAGGCTGAGGGACTTGGGTCTTTTTAGTCTGGAGAAGAGAAGACTGAGGGGGGATCTGATCAACACCATAAATACTTAAAGGCGGGTGTCAGGATGATGGGGCCAGTCTTTTTTCAGTGATGCCCAGTGACAGGACAAGAGAGAACGGGCACAAACTCGAACATAAGGAGTTCCATCTCAACATGAGGAGGAACTTCTTTCCTTTGGGGGTGGCAGAGCCCTGGAAGAGGCTGCCCAGAGAGGTGGTGGAGTCTTCGTCTCTGGAGATGTTCAAAACCCGTCTGGACACATTCCTGTGGGACCTGCTCTGGGTGAACCTGCTGTGGCAGGGGGTTGGACTAGATGATCTCCAGAGGTCCCTGCCAACCCCATATCATTCTGTGATATGGCTTATAGCGTTTGTAGCAGTGATAACATGCAGGGGCAGGGTTATTTAGCAATTAACGTCATACAATTTAATATATTGGCTATTCTCACCCCAAATCAAATCCTCTTGAGGTACAAATTGGAATTCCCCATCCTCCTGCATCACTCACCAAGTCCTCCCAGGTCCCTGAGCAAAAGAGCAGTCCCACAGATGGGTTTGGCTTTGCCTGGGGCAGGACTAGGCCTACAGGAGAGTTGGAGAGGGACAGGAGGGATCAAGGAGTAGAGCAATGGGACGAGGGGGAATGGTTTTAAACTGAAAGAGGGGAGATTGAGATGAGATGTGGGGAAGAACTTCTTTGCTGTGAGGGTGGTGAGAGCCTGGCCCAGGTTGCCCAGAGAAGCTGTGGCTGCCCCATCCCTGGAGGTGTCAAGGCCAGGCTGGATGGGGCTTTGGGCAACCTGTTCTGGTGGGAGGTGTCCCTGCCCAGGGCAGGGGGTTGGAACTGGATGATCTTTAAGGTCCCTTCCAACCCAAACCATTCTGATTCTATGATTGTTTTCCCTATCTTCTTCTTGAAGATGCTGCCTAATATCGAGCAGTGTTAGGCAGATACTGTCCAAGGCCCAGCAGTAAGTTTAACCTCTTTGGAATAGCCACAGCATTTTGATTATTTTTTTTCCAAACATTCCAGCACTATATAAAGGTCTTGTAGTTGTTCAGGAGTGAAGTTTCAGGCCATTGGAGGTGAGACGTTCTCTAAATACCTGCCCATATTCTCCAACATGCCCTGCCATCTATGACTACCCAGCCTCGAGGCAGATCTCTGGGTGATATTCTTAAATAGTTGTTTAACCCTAAAAAAGGGCTGAAACACACTCAGGAGAGATGCTGGTTTGAACATCCCAAGAATATTCCAAGTTCTCAGGAGCTATTGTAACTTGTCTGAAGGAGAAGGGGAAGGTGAAGGAGCAGGGGGAAAGTGTGTCCCCCTTCTCCCCCATAGATTACCTTTTCTCCTCAGAGAACCTAAGAGTGTAATTATTAATAATTTCCGCTAGATGGCTCTGGAAGTACGGAGTTGATGGCAGTGCTGAGTACAAATACCTGATTAATCTCACCATCAGTGTTACTCGGTCCAGCCAAATGATAACCTTGAACCAGAGAGGATTATCAGCGCAACAGGGAGCGAGTAAGATACTACACAGCTGTCATGGTTTCAGCTGGGATGGAGTTAAGTTTTTTTTTGCTAGCAGCTGGTGAGGCCCCACCTCGATTGCTGTGTCCAGTTTTGGGCCCCTCACCACAAAAAAGACATTGAGGTGCTGGAGCAGGTCCAGAGAAGGGCAACGGAGCTGGTGAGGGGTCTGGAGCACAAGTCTTGTGAGGAGCGGCTGAGGGAGCTGGGGGTGTTCAGCCTGGAGAAAAGGAGGCTGAGGGGAGACCTTCTCGCTCTCTACAACTCCCTGAAAGGAGGGTGTAGCCAGTGGGGGTCGGTCTCTTCTCCCAAGGAACAGGCAATGGGACAAGAGAAAATGGCTTCAAGTTACACCAGGGGAGGTTTAGATTGGATATTGGGAAAAATGTTTACACTGAAAGGGTTATCAAGCCTTGGAAGAGGCTGCCCAGGGCAGTGGTGGAGTCACCATCCCTGGAGGTATTTAAAAGCCAGGCAGACGTGGTGCTGAGGGACCTGGTTTAGTGGTGGTTTTTGTCAGTGTTAGATTGATGGTTGGACTCGATGATGTGGAAGGTCCCTTCCAACATGGACAATTCTGTGATTCTAATGCCGTGTTTTGGATTTGGGATGGAACAGTGTGATAGCGCACTGGTGGTTTTGATTCTTCCTAAGAAATCAAGGCCTTTTCTGCTCCTCACACCACTCCACCAGCGACTAGACTGGGAGTGCACAAGAAGCTGGGCGAAGACATAGCTGGGACAGCTGACCCCAACTGACCAAAGGGACATTCCATTTTTCCTCGTTTTTACTCTTCCAGTTCTGCCCCAACCCGCATCACACTGGGTGGAGCGAGCAAGTGGCTGTGTGGCCCTAACTGGGCTTAAACCACGACAACACAGCTCAGGTGACACACACAACAGCTCTGAGATCAAGTAAATTTGTAAAGTAAAAGTAAAAGTTTTTCACAGAAAGAGTGGTCGGGCATTGGAACAGGCTGCCCAGGGAGGGGGTTGAGTCACCATCCCTGGATGTGTTTAAGAGCCGTTTAGATGTGGTGTTGGGGGATATGGTGTAGGGGAGAACTTTGTAGAGTAGGGTAGATGGTTGGACTCGATGATCCCAAGGGTCTCTTCCAACCTGGACGATTCTATGATTCTATGATTCTAAATCAATATTGTGACCAGTGACTATTAAACTAATATAATGAATAATTATAACAAATTTGTTTTAACGTGCTCTGGTCAGATCTGTCGTTATCTCAACCCTTCAAGACCCACGTTGGGCGCCAAAAAGGACTGTCGTGGTTTAACCCAGCAGGCATCAAGCACCGGTGGGATGGGGGAGATAATCAGGGGGAAAAAAAAAAAAGTAAAATTCGTGGGTTGAGATAAGAGTTTAATAGGACAGCGAAGGAAGAGAAAATAATAACAATAATAACAGTAAAATGTCATATGGTAGGGAACACCCCTTTGGCTGGGTTGGGTCAACTGTCCTGGCTGTGCTTCTTCACAGCTTCTCGTGCACCTCCTCATGGGCAGAGCAGGGGAAGATGAAAAGATGAAAAGATCTTGTCTTAGTATAAGCACTACTTAGAAACAACTAAAACCAGCAGTGTGTTAGTAACGTTATTCTCATACTAAACCCAAACCACAGCACTACACCAGCTACTAGGAAGAAAATTAACTTTATCTCAGCCAAAACCAGGACAGGGAGAAGCTTTTTTCCTGCCAAACTGAAAGCCTGCTTTGAACCCCTTCTCTTTCATTTATTCTGTGACTTCTGTTTTTCTCACGCAGAGTGGAAGGAGCCGTTCTCTGTCCTCCCGAGCAATGTTTCTTCCCAAAGCCACAGAGCGAGCAGCCAAACGAGTGACATTTACCCAGGAGGAGTTGCCGATCTCGGTTTCGATCTGAAGGGGAACAACTACGAGTCCCACGCCTTGAACTTGCTGGCTGATCTGGCTCTGGGTTCCTGTATTCCCTCATTTATTCCCAGGGACGGAAGGATAATCCCTGTGTCCTGCAGCCCCACCAGTGACTCTGCAAAGGAGCAACAGAGTCATCGCAAGCACAAATCCTCACGTGTTGCTTCCGACCATGAATACCACAGGGTGGACAAGGTCACAAAGGGAACCACCTCTCCTAGCAAAGCGTCGCTGAACCAGAAGCTTCCTCCTGCTGCAAAAATAGACTTAAATGATTTGGCTTCTATTCCCAGGGAGAAAAGCCCTGGGATTTTCAGCAAGAAGAACAGTGCCAGCCCCAGCCCTGCAAAACCCCAAGCGGTGCCTCCAAGAGAGGCTCAAGAAGCCGTTGAGGTGAACAAGCACTCCTTCATTTCTGCCGAGCACTCGTACGCCTCGCAGATGCCTGAGCACTCAAAGAAACACGTGTATCCCAGAGGTTCCCCTTACCCTGGACCAGCACCCTCCAGAAATGGGACGAGGAACCCCCGAACAGGACCCCTGATTGGGAAAGTCCTGCCTTTCCGCCACCAGCAGAATAGCACCCACCCGCAGCGGCCCTTCGAGGCTGTGGCCATGAGGCGCAGGAGCAGCCTGCTCTCCCCCAGGCTCAAGGAGAACTTTGCCAAGTCCCACACGGTGAACATCTGCGGCGAGTCGGTGAAGGTGACGTGCCATTGGGAGGCAGAGTATCTCTTCAATTTGGACAGCAGGTACACCAACGATGCCCTGGAGAAAACCGTCATCCGCGCCCTGCACGGGTAAGTCAGTCTGGAAGGCCATCTGCAGTGGACGTCTCTTGCTGGATATCTGAAGCATGTTTGGAAGGGGCTTCCTTTGCTCTTTTTTTACTTTGCTTTGCATGATAAGTGCCTTTTCCCCCCATGCTCAGATGCCCAGTTTTGCTCTGTTTAAGCTGGTGGGTGTCTTCCCTGGGGAGAAGGACTTGGGGATACTGGTGGGTGAAAAATTGGACGAGCCGGCAATGTGCACTTGTAGCCCAAAAGCCAGTTGTATCCTGGATTGCATCAAAAGAGGGCCATCAGGTTTAGAGAGGTGATTCTGTCCCTCTGCTCTGGTGAGACCCCGTCTGGAGTATTGCGTCCAGCTTTGGAGTCCTCAGCACAGGAGAGACATGGAGCTGTTGGAGCGGGGCCAGAGGAGGCCACGGAGATGCTGGGAGGGCTGGAGCCCCTCTGCTGTGAGGACAGGCTGAGAGAGTTGGGGGGGTTCAGCTTGGAGAAGAGAAGGCTCCGGGGAGCCACAGTAAAGTCCGAGGAGACCTTATTGTGGCCTTTTAATATATAAAGGGGGCTCATAGAAAAGACAGAGACTTTTTACCAAGGCCACATAGTGACGGGGCAGAGGACAACGGTTTTAACCTGAGAGAGGGCAGGTTTGGTTTGGACATAAGGAAGAAATGTTTAATGCCAAGGGTGGTGAGACACTGGCCCAGGTTGCCCGGAGAAGCTGTGGCTGCCCCATCCCTGGAGGTGTTCAAGGCCAGGTTGGAGGGGCTTTGAGCAACCTGATCTAGTGGAAGATGTCCCTGGCATCTTCCCCCATGGCAGTGGGTTGGACTGGATGATCTTTAATGGTCCCTCCTAACCCAAGCCATTCTATGATTCCCATGTCTCTACAGCTAGAATTGGAACCTAGAGCCATGGACACGTGTCCTCCTTTGCAGTCATGAGTTTCTCTTTTTTTCATCAAACTGGAAACTCACAGAATCACAGAATGATAGGGGGTTGGAAGGGACCTCTGGAGACCATCGAGTCCAACCCCCCTGCCAAAGCAGGTCCACCCAGAGCACATTGCAGGAACGTATCCAGGCAGGTTTTGAATGTCTCCAGAGACGAAGACTCCACCACCTCTCTGGGAAGCCTGTTCCAGGGCTCTGCCACCCTCACAGGAAAGAAGTTCCTCCTCGTGTTGAGATGGAACTTCCTCTGTTCCAGTTTGTGCCCGCTACCTCCTGTCCTGTCACTGGGCACCACTGAAAAAAGACTGGCCCCATCCTCCTGACACCCACCCTTGAAGTATTTATACGCATTGATCAGATTCCCCCTCAGTTTTCTCTTCTCCAGACTAAAAAGACCCAAGTCCCTCAGCCTTTCCTTGTAAGAGAGATGCTCCAGGCCCCTCATCATCTTTGTGGTCCTCTGTTGTACCCTCTCCAGCAGTTCCCTGTCCTTCTCGAACTGGGGAGCCCAGAACTGGACCCAGTGCTCCAAATGTGGCCTCCCCAGGGCAGAGTAGAGGGGGAGGATGACCTCCCTCCACCTGCAGGCCACACTCTTCTTGATGCACCCCAATATTCCATTGGCCTTCTTGCCCACAAGTGCACATTGCTGGCTTATGGATTGCTCCAACAAGTGATCTGTGACTGCAGCGTGGCATTTGCAGCATCCCCTGCATTGGGGCTTAGCACCATGGGGAACCAGGAGATGACTTACCTTGTGCTAGTCAGCCAGAGGGAGGATGAAGATGTTTCAGGCTGTGTTTGCTTTTTCTTCCAGGCCCTGGGACCCTGATCTGCCTGATGACGTGGAAGAGATGAAGCTCATCCTTCATATGTGGGTGGCTCTCTTCTACAGCAAACCCAGCAAACTCCTGAGTAGTACGAGGAAGGTGGTGGAGCACAGCAACCCCGAGAAGTTTGTCTCATTAAACAGCACTGGGGACTTTCTTGAGCTGAGCGATGACGGTGAGGACTGTTTTGGATTGGAGACATGCCCTGCAGACTCTCATTCAGACCCTGACCAGACTCCCAGCAGCTCTCTGGATCGCAGCACACGATGCCAGGGATCTTTCCACCCAGAGAAGAGCCCTGCGGACTCTCAGACTGACGCTGCTGGGACTCCTGGTGTTGTCGATAGTATAGTATCGTCTTCTTCAGGGGAACTGCCCTGTGAGGAGGAGGAGCCTTCCTCCACAAGCTGTCCCGAGAGCCTTTCCCTTGCTGAACGTGCTGATGTGAGCCTGGCTGTGAAAGACAGGCAGCTGGTGGTCCTTCCTGAGGAGCGTGTGCATGACGTCTCGACCATCACTGCGGTAAGAGCTTGGGGTTTGGGTGATAGAAGTTTACAGGGCATGGAATGCATTTTGCGCTTATTGGGAGTAGCTTCTTAGGAGAGATGTGCTCGTGAGCTCTCTTAGAGCCAGATAGTGGGGGTCCCCAAAGCAGGACAGAGAAATGTCCCCTAGCATTTACCTGCCCCAAGTGAGTCCTCAGCACAGGAAGGACACGGACCTGTTGGAATGGGGCCAGAGGAGGCCACGGAAATGCTCCAAGGCCTGGAGCCCCTCTGCTGTGAGGACAGGCTGAGAGAGTTGGGGGGGTTCCACCTGGAGAAGAGAAGGCTCCAGGGAGACCTTAGAGCCCCTTCCAGTCCCTAAAGGGGCTCCAAGAAAGCTGGGGAGGGACTCTGGATCAGGGAGGGGAGCCATAGGAGGAGGGGGAAGGGCTTTAAACTGAAAGAGGGGAGATTGAGATGAGACCTCAGGAAAAAATTGTTTACTGTGAGGATGGAGAGGCTCTGGCCCAGGTTGCCCAGAGAAGCTGTGGCTGCCCCATCCTTGGAGGGATTTAAGGCCGGGTTGGAGGGGGCTTTGAGCAACCTGGTCTGGTGGGAGGTGTCCCTGTCCATGGCAGAGGGTTGGAACTAGATGATCTTTAAGGTCCCTTCCAACCCAAACCGTTCCATGATTCTGTGACTGCCACGCAGACGTGCTCAGTGTCACCATGAAGAAGAATCTTTCAGGCCTCAGTCCGGCTTTGGATATCTTCTTGGATTGAGCTGGCATCCCTGGACTCTGGCACAAGCCCTATCTATCCCTGTCCAAGAGAGCAGGGCCTCGATGTAGATGCTCTCCAGGGGGGAGGAATCCCAAAGAACTTGAGCAATTAAAGTGTGGAGCTCGGCGTCTGTTCCCGGTTTCAGTGTGAGCTTGGACGAGGTCTCAGACCAGCATTTAACAGTGGGAGAAGAGGAACCACAAACACCCCAGACCGGGCCTTAAAAGCCTTCCCGTCTCTCGTGGTCACAGCAGCCCAGATGTGTCGGGGGCCACGGCACAGCCTGTCCTCTGCTGGTTTGGGAGAGCTGAGGTTGGCTTGGAGAGGTTTCCCACACACAGATGGCAGCGCAGTGCTTTGCAGCATTTTCCTTACCCCTCTGCTGAAGTTAGTTAATATTCCATTTTGGGTATGGTCTTTTAAATTAATTTTTACGGTCTCTGTGGTCTGCAGATGGTCAGGAGTGGAGGTGATTGGGTAAATATAAAACATGGGTGTCTGCTGACATTTTACTTAGGGACATGGTTTAGTGGTGGTTTTTGTCAGTGTTGGGTTGATGGTTGGACTCGATGATCTGAAAGGTCCCTTCCAACCTGGACAATTCTATGATTCTGTGATTTTTCAAGCCTGAATTCTGTGGGATTCTGCTTGTCGTCTGCAGTGGGGGTGGCAGGGGCTCACACGGGGTAAGGATTCACTCTGGATTTATTTTAGAGCCAAACTCAAACTGTTCTCTCCAGTTGCCGTTGGGATGGTTGCACTCACAAAGTTTGAAGGTTTAATATATCCATATCCGTGTCCCAGCCCCTGCATTCGCTTCTCTTGAAGATTAAACTCCGAATTGTGTTGTTTCAGGAGGAGCCACCCAAGGAGGGAGCGTCGGATGCTACGATCGCCCCCAGCCCTTCCGATGAGCTTCGAGATGCTGAGGAGCCCTCACCTGCGTTGAGCAGGGAAAACCTCTGCAGCCAAGCCCTGAATTCCAGTGCAGCTCCCTGGAGTGATGCACCGAGTGCGCTGCGTGGACGTGGAGAGCAGCAGGAGAGTGGGTGGGCGTCAGGGTCAGCGGGTGTCCCTGACCCTCCTGAGGACAGGGCCAGCCTGGGAGATGCTGGGCACTCTACAGAGGTTGAGGACAGCAGCTGGGCCGCCAGCAACGGACCGCAACGTGCCTGTGATTTGATGCCCTTAGAAGCATGTCCCAAAAGTGCAAAGCCCACTGGAGCTAGTGGGGAAGGGAAGGAATCACAAGACCCCTTCGGACATCCAGAAAAAGAGGAGAAAGAGGTGGAAGAGGGAAAAAAGGAGAAAGAGGACTCCAAATATGAAAGCACAGCCCTGGGACCTGTTGATTTAGCATTTTCTGAAAGCAGTGATGCCAACATGGAGCATGAACACAGCAAGCAGAAGCCAGTGAATTCAGCATGTCCAAAGGACTTTGGCGTTCCTGGAGAGGGCCCTGCTGCCTTAGCATCCCCCAGCCCAGGCAGGTCAACGCCAGTATTGCCGGGGTGGACTGGGACTGAGACTGGCCCTCAGGGGCTTCCTGGTGAGATGGCACCAAGCCTGGACACGCTGCAGGAGCCCTGTGAGGCTCTGGCCACCCCAGATGCAGAGACAAACGGTGTTGGTTTGGCACAAGCAGCCAGTCCAGCCCATGTGGGGTCACCTTGTGACAGCAGGTTGATGCCGCCGTCACCATCTGATCCGAGCCTGGTGCATGGGACGCAGCCAGACAGCGTTACAGGCAACTTGGGACCTGCTGGAGAGATGCTTGGAGACAGCTTGGAGCAGAAGGACAAGGATTGCGTGCCTTCTGCAGAAAGGTGGGCGCCTGCTGGGAGCAAAGCTGTCGGCACAGCTGGGCTCGAGTCACCGTGTGGCCAGGGACTGTCACTAACATTGTCCCCTGACTCCAGCTCGGTCTGCATGGCACCTCTTGATGGAGCAACAGATCCGGGAGCTGCTCCAGAAGACCAGGAGGCCATGGCAAGCATCCAGTCTCCATTGCAGAGTGACCTGGGAGGGAGCAGCTGCCTTTCCCAAAGGTGTGGAGGTGACGTTTGTGCTGACCTTGCTTCGCTTCGCGCTGGTGAATCAAACCAAGAAGAGAACAAGGTTTTGGTGGAAGAACAGCGTAGCAGCCCTTCTGCCAACCACACAGATGTGTCCTGGGGAGCAGATGACAGCCAGGGCTTCGCCTTTGACTGTACAGCCCTAGCAGGTGGCTCTGAAGCTGGGGAGAGCGATGGTGTGTTCCTCAGTGCAGAGAAGTCCCCCAGGAGCGACAAAACGAACACAGCGATGGTGATTAATGCACCGGAGGAGCCAGAGCCCTCTCTTCATCATCTCCTGCGATCAGAGGCCTCCTCCTCGGTGGGAGAGGGGATGTCTGCCATGAAGGAGCACCCCAAGCAGCAGCAGAGCTCCCCAGACGGCCTGTCCCCACCTGCCCGCACAGATTTGGCTCCTGCTTCTCCCCCCAAGCAGGACTCTCTCCCTTGTGGTGGAGACACAGACACCCCCCACCGCTTGTTAGAGCAAAGCGAGCGGGGGCCAGTCCCGTGCCAAAATGGCAAGCCCTCTGAGCAAGTAGGTGCCGCAGAGGTGGCTGCCAAGAGCCCGGACGGCTCCTTAAAGCCCAGATGTGCAGAGGAGGTGACAAAAGACACAGGTCCTTGCTATGCAGAGCCAGCAGAGAGCTCCCCCCGGGATGTGCTGGTGCCAGGTAGCCCGAGTTTGACGCCGCCTTCTCCTCCCCACAACCACAAGGCAGGTCTGCACGGCATCGAGCCGGACTCAGCCCTCAGTGCGCACCCCGAGAGTCTGGCTCCGGATGGTTCCCCAACGTCCTGCTACACGGGACAGCTGCCACTGGGTCCTTGCTCCAGGTGTGCCAGCCCTGGGGACATGGGAGGGAGCCATGAGGAGGAACCCATCCCACATGAGGATTCAGAAGGAGGAAGCAGCGTCCCTCTTGCCAGTCCTGCGTCTTTTTTGGCAGGGGAGTCGCTCACGCCGCTGTGCAAGCCCCCGTCTGCGCGCGAGCGTGAAGCCGAGGGATCCGACACGTTTGCTAATGTGCACCATGCTGGAGTGGAGGTGGGAGAGGGAGAAATCCCCACTCTCCCCTTC